>NC_084585.2:7094111-7179111 GCF_033978685.3 Nerophis lumbriciformis | reverse complement strand
TGGTTGACGACTTTCTGATGCGGTTGCGGATGAAATAATTGCCTATCCGCGCATCTCTAATATGTATATATGTATATATATATATATATATATATATATATATATATATATATATACACAACCTACTCAGTAGCCTTGTGGTTAGAATGTCCGCCCTGAGATGGGTAGGTCGTGAGTTCAAACCCCGGCCAAGTCATACCAAAGACTATAAAAATGGGACCCATTACCTCCCTGCTTGGTACTCAGCATCAAGGGTTGGAATTGGGGGATAAATCACCAAAAATGATTCTCAGGCGCGGCCACCGCTGCTGCTCACTGCTCCCCTCACCTCCCAGGGGGTGAACAAGGGGATGGGTCAAATGCAGAGGACACATTTCACCACGCCTAGTGTGTGTGTGACAATCATTGGTACTTTCACTTAATATATATATATATATATATATATATATATATATATATATATATATATATATATATATATATATATATATATATATATATATATATATAGTCGAGGTTTCTGTATATTTACATTTACAGGGGGATTGCATAATTTTTTTTCACTCTGTTTGATATAAAAAAAATGAAACTATTACTACAAAAATGTTGAAACGACTTGGTCGCATAGTGATGCGGGTGTGGTTCTCCCAAGGATGCAGACGGCTTCGGACACAGCTTGCAGGTAGGAAAATGATTTATTTTAAAATATAAATCATTCGATGAACAAACAAAAGACGTGCAAATAGCAAAAGGCAAAAACAAAAGGACTAGCGTGGGAGCTAGCAGGAAAAAATAGCATAGCGTGAAAAGCTAGCAGAATCAAAATAGTCGTTAACAGTTGTATGGGAACAAACTAAGAAGCCAGACCGAGTGAGGCCAGAGCAAAGATTAAATAGCCCTCTGATTAGCGCCCGGGCAACAGGTGCGCGTCCCGAACACTAACCAGAGGCAGGTGCGCACAATCTGCCGTCATGGCAACAGAAACAAACTAAACTCAAGGTGCTGAAAACACGTGACACAAACATAAACAAACTATGATCCGTGCAGCGGATCGTAACAAATGTGTTTTCTTGATTTGTTGTAGTGTTTTTTTTTCAAAGCCAGAGAGTTGCCATTTAAAGTGACTATAATGTTGATATCTACACAATGAAAGCACCATGAATGTTGTCCAAGTCTGGTGGTTCCATCACATCTGCCAGGGGTTGCATGTTGCATGTTGCATGTTGCATGTTGCATGTTGCATGTTGCATGTTTCATGTTGCATGTTTCATGTTGCATGTTGCATGTTACATGTTGAAAAGCGTGAAAGTTTGGCCTGCTGGAACTTTGTGGTGGAACAAGACGAGGCCATAAAAGCTGTAATAGTTGAAGGAGTTGTCAGCCAGTGTTTCATAAGATGCTTTGTGGAGCAGTCAAGCTCGCTGGGCCTTTTCTCAACTTACCATTGTGCAGCTGTCTTTTGCCTTGCTCGAGGGCATCATGGCCATGTGTGTTCCAATACATCTTCACACTGAGAGGGTTTCCCAAACCTTCCAAAGGAAGGGCATTTATCTAACTTCATGTGATTATGCTGACGTGCCCTCGCTCTCAGTCAGGGTGGCCACATGGCTAGCCCCGCCTCCTCGGGGTCTCTTCTTACTCACAGCAGTGCTGGCCATTGTTAGTCCAAATGTCAGGCGTCAGAAGAGCACGCCTGATTGAAAGTGATTCTCTTCCCACTTCCTGTTTCTCTTTGTCTTCCCCGGCTGCACTGCATTAATCATTAGTATCGATACAAATGTTGCTTTCAACACACCGGGTGCATTCAAGTCCGTCAAAGAAGACAAATATTTTTTTAACGGGGCCTGTTAGAATAATTGCATCTAAGTTATCACAAAACTTTGTGTTTCAATGAGTTCCCGGCGAGAAGACAAAAGCTGTCTTTAATCCTACCAAGCAGAAGGCTTGTAAAACTCCACTGTGTAGGATGGGAAGCAACATGAAGGTGTTCTGTTTCTTTCATGTATTGTAATCAACAGAAAGATATTCTTAATCTTCTTTGAACTGTTTTATGACCTTTTCTTTGAATTGTTTGTAATCAAAGGCGATGGCTGTTTACGACCCCCGTCCCTTAGAAGCCGCTGTTGCCATGTAATCAGGGAAAGTCCAAATAAAAGAGGAGGCGTACAATCTTTCGTCAGGAGTGTCTGGACTATACTCTGTACAAGAGTATAGTCCATACGTCGCTCCTCAATTGAGCCAAATTTAATTCTGTATCTTATGGGGCGGTATAGCTCGGTTGGTAGAGCGGCCGTGCCAGCAACTTGAGGGTTCCAGGTTCAATCCCCGCTTCCGCCACCTAGTCACTGCTGTTGTGTTCTTGGGCAAGACACTTTACCCACCTGCTCCCAGTGCCACCCACACTGGTTTAAATGTAACTTAGATATTGGGTTTCACTATGTAAAAGCGCTTTGAGTCACTAGAGAAAAGCGCTATATAAATATAATTCAATTTAAAAAAAATTATTTGCTTCTTGTCTTGTTTAATAAATGTCATCAGTGTTTAGACCTGACAGGGTCCTATATATGTATATACATATATATATATATACATATATATATATATATATATATATATATATATATATATATATATATATATATATATATATATATATATATATATATATATATATATATATATATGTATATATATATATATATATATATATATATATATATATATTTATATATATATGTATATACATATATATATATATATATATATATATATATATATATATATATATATATATATATATATATATATATATATATATATATATAGATATCTACATCCTGAAAATATGCAAACTGTGTTTAGATAATTAATACTTCAAACTTGCATAAATAAATATTAAGGAATATAACATAACTTGGCTTCTGAGAGCTTCAAAATGTAATGAATAAAATGCTAAAGTTGTTGATAAACAAGCAATTATTTTAATAATTAAATATGGTCATTTTAAATGAATTATTATGCTAATTTAAAATCAATTATTTCAAATATGTTTATTTTAATGTATAATTCTATGGCTGGATGTAATAAGGAGTCACGAAAAAATACAAATAAAAATACAAATACAATACAATACAAAATTCGGGAGGGTTGGCATATATGCCGGAGAGGCATATTTATAAAATAATCTTGCCTTCCTTCCTACTTCCTCCAAACAGTCCGTTAGGAATTGGGTTCTAATGTGACGTTTTGTTCAAGTGTGATGTCAGCAGATTATCCATAAATGGAAGAATTTTACCCAAGAATCTTTGTGCCAGTCATTTATCGAGTATTTTAAACTGTTTGAAATCCGGCTGTGCTCCAACATCATCAATCAGTCAAAGTTTATTTATATAGCCCTTAATCACGAGTGTCTCAAAGGGCATGTGTATATATATATATATATATATATATATATATATATATATATATATATATATATATATATATATATATATATATATATATATATATACATATATATATATGGTGAGGCACTGACTTCATCACAGTCAGATTTACAAACATATGAACCCTAAAGAGTATCTTATTCACCATTTGATTGGCAGCAGTTAACGGGTTATGTTTAAAAGCTCATACCAGCATTCTTCCCTGCTTGGCACTCAGCATCAAGGCTTGGAATTGGGGGTTATTAAATCACCAAAAATTATTCCCGGGCGCGGCGCCGCTGCTGCCCACTGCTCCCCTCACCTCCCAGGGGATGATCAAGGGGATGGGTCAAATGCAGAGGACAAATTTCACCACACCTAGTGTGTGTGTGACAATCATTGGTACTTTAACTTAACTTTAACTTTACACATACAAACTGTAGCACACAAAAAAGCACATTTAATAAAAAAACGTTATTATGGTCTTACCTTTACTTATAAATGAAGTCCATGCACCGCTGTAGTGCTGGATTAATGAACCCCCTGATTGGAGTGTTATATCAACTAAAGCCCTCACTTAAACTTTCCACGTGCAAGATTGAATCTATTTAAAAAAGTGTAACCGAGGGTTTATAAATGTCGCCTATACTGTATGAAACTACAAAATAACAAACACGGAGGCTCCAGTTTACACGAGGACCACTTTATTTACCTTCTTTCAAAAACTTCCGCTCCACTCCAACGTTTCATCACTTCCGCTCTTAGCGCCTTCAAAATAAGAGCTCAAGGCATATACTGTATAACAGCGCATAACAGGAACTTAACATCACAAAGAGGAAAACCCATGAAAATAGGTTACAAAAGTTATTTAATAAGAAGCCAAAAAGTGCAAAAACAATAATGTTCGTGTTGGAGGAGTTGTGAATTAGATACACCTGCAGTCTGCAGGTGTACCTAATGTTGTGGCCCTGCAGTCATTCACAACTCCTCCAACACCAACATTATTGTTTTTGCACTTTTTGGCTTCTTATGAAATAACTTTTTTAAATAGATTCAATCTTGCACGTGGAAAGTTTAAGTGTGGGCTTTAGTTGATATAACAATTCTACGGCGGGGGTGCAGGAGGCGAGCCTCAGCCAGTGCGTCTTTTGCAGCCGTTTTATGATCGCTCAGCACAAGAAATACGTTACACACATACAGTTGTTGACAAAATACACTGTACATTATATACCTCAGCTAACTAAACTATGGAAATGTATAATATAATTCATATAGCAATACGGTCTCACTGCACAGCAGGCCAGCAGTTAGCCGAGTCCGCAATCCATGTTGAGGCACTGAGTGACGTGCCTCAACTGGCTGCTGATCACTGCACCGTCTCTTCTCAGTATTTGAACGGCAAATGTGAAAATTCAGCGATTTTAAATAAAAAATAATCTAAAACGGGTGAAGTTAAATGGAAAATAACTTTATAGTATAATCACTGGATACATATAACAATTGAATATATATTTTTTCTTTTTACATTTTTTTTCTTTCCATGATGGCAAGTGAGGCCCCGCCTCACCTGCCTCTAGTGACTGCACGTCACTGATATATATATGATATATATATATACACACATATATATATATATATATATATATATATATATATTTATATACTGTATATACTGTATATGTGTATATATATATATACTGTATATATGTATGTGTGTGTGTCTAGTCTTTCCCCCAACGAGTTAAAAAGGGCGACTGATGCAGCTTTGAAGACTTTGATTGACAGCAAAATTTCAGTCAGTCTTGTGATCCCTGTGTGTGTGTGTGTGTGTGTGTGTGTGTGTGTGTGTGTGTGTGTGTGTGTGTGTGTGTGTGTGTGTGTGTGTGTGTGTGTGTGTGTGTGTGCTTGGCCTACATTTCCTCATTCACTGTTGACGGAGATGAAAGCAAGAAGCCTGCAGTTATCAATCATGTGTTATCAATCATGTGTTATCAATCACGTGTTATCAATCACGTGTTATCAATCACTTGTGTGGCTTCTTCTTTTTTTTTATCGTAGCACACAAAATGTTTCAGAGCAAAGCCCAACAAAATCAACAAATGTTTTCCAAGAATAAAGCAAGACAATTTGTGCACCTTGAAGTTATCCATATGCAAATAAATGCTTCTTCAGTGAGAGCTGATTTCTTCCTCCTCCTCGTCTACCTCTTCAAAAGACGATCCATTGGCGATATCAGCGTGACATGTTGTCTAGCAGGACACATGCAGAGTGTCATTATTCACTGCTGCCGTTATATTGCTATTTTAAAAGCCAGCGTGGATGAATGAAAAACAGTATGTGGGCTAAGAGAGCGTGTTCTACAGAAATGATTGCTACTTAGAGATGTCCTCTCAGATAGTTCCCATAGGGCCGTGTGTAGACCATTGATGCACCTGACTTGACACCCACATTGCAGCTGAGGAATGTGTCCGAGCAGCTCGACCACACAACGTGTTGTTTCCGGGCTGGACACTGCCCTCACCTGAGAGGGAAGTGGGAATATAAAATATATATATTCACATTACAGAATATATATATATATATATATACAGCATATATACACATTACAGAATATATTTATATACGGTATAAATAAACATTACAGAATATATTTATATACAGTATATATACACATTACAGAATATATGTATATACAGTATATATAAACATTACAGAATATATTTATATACAGTATATATACACATTACAGAATATATTTATATACAGTATATATACACATTACAGAATATATATATATATATAAAGTATATATATACATTACAGAATATATTTATATACAGTATAAATACACATTACAGAATATATTTATATACAGTATATATACACATTACAGAATATATGTATATACAGTATATATAAACATTACAGAATATATGTATATACAGTATATATAAACATTACAGAATATATTTATATACAGTATATATACACATTACAGAATATATATATATATATATATATATATATAGTATATATACACATTACAGAATATATTTATATACAGTATATATACACATTACAGAATATATTTATATACAGTATATAAACACATTATAGAATATACTTATATACAGTATATATACACATTACAGAATATATATATATATATATATATATATAGTATATATATATATATATATATATATATATATATATATATATATATATATATATATAGTATATATACACATTACAGAATATATTTATATACAGTATATATACACATTACAGAATATATATATACAGTACATATACACATTACAGAATATATTTATACACAGTATATATACACATTACAGAATATATTTATATACAGTATATAAACACATTATAGAATATACTTATATACAGTATATATACACATTACAGAATATATATTTATATAAAGTACATACATACATTACAGAATATATTTATATACAGTATATATACACATTACAGAATAGATATATATATATATATATATATATATATACAGTATATATACACATTACAGAATATATTTATATACAGTATATATACACATTACAGAATATACTTATATACAGTATATATACACATTACAGAATATATTTATATACAGTATATAAACACATTATAGAATATACTTATATACAGTATATATACACATTACAGAATATACTTATATACAGTATATATACACATTACAGAATATATTTATATACAGTATATATACACACACATTACAGAATATATTTATATACAGTATATATACACACATTACAGAATATATATATACAGTATATATATATATATATATATATATATATATATATATACAGTATATATACACATTACAGAATATACTTATATACAGTATATATACACATTACAGAATATATTTATATACAGTATATATACACATTACAGAATATATTAATATACAGTATATATACACATTACAGAATATATATATATATATACAGTATATATACACATTACAGAATATACTTATATACAGTATATATACACATTACAGAATATACTTATATACAGTATATATACACATTACAGAATATATATTTATATTCAGTATATATACACATTACAGAATATATTAATATACAATATATACACATTATAGAATATACTTATATACAGTATATATACACATTACAGAATATATTAGTATGCAGTATATATACACATTACAGAATATATTAATATACAGTATATATATACATTACAGAATATATGAATATACAGTATACAGAGAGATGAACAAATCTCCTCTGGTTTCAGTGACTAAATATTCATCACAGATTGTGGATGCTTTTAAAAAAGGCTTAAAAACACTTATTTTAAAAAAAAAGCCTTTTTTTTAGAAATATGCGTGCTAGTTCTACTTAGGCTGTTCTAGTTTTTATTTTTATTTATTTTAATTATATTAATTATCTTTTTTTAATAAACTGTAGCAGTTTGAGGTTGTTTGCTCAATGTAAAATGCTTTTACAAATAAAATATATTATTATTGTTATTATTATGTAGGATCATAAAAACACTGCAGGTGTAATAACACTTCATTCTTCATGCAGATGTGACGAAAACATTCCGGCAACTGCAGTTTTTTGAGTTGGAGGCTGGGCTGAGTGTGAAGACTGACAAGCGTGGCCAGGACCAACACCTGTTCCCATGGCAACAACACCAGCATCTTCAGGAGACGGCAGAGAATGCAGCAAAGATGAATTATAATCACACCCAATGTCCGAAAAGGTTCACTCACTTACATTCGCCCAACAAAAGAAACGTAGCGCTCGGGTGTCAGCCGAGTGTTCCTGGTCCCTGTCCAGTTTTTGCCGAGGCTTTGTCTTCTTGCTACTTTCCAAAGCAGCGCTTTTAAAAAAATGCCAATAGTTCCCTGCAGAAAGAGCACAATCAATGTGATGTTTTGGAGTCATGTGATATTCAAATGTTTGACAAAATTTCCCATATTCATCTGGGGAATGTTATTCTCCAAGCGGACTAATCTTAGTCTGCCTATTTCCTAGGTAATACACTTCTTGTTGAATATAAAAACATGATTTCCAGCGTGGAACTGTCATAGGATGTCAGCTGTGCAACAAATCCAGTCCTCTCTCCTAAATATTCCAAAGTGAACTTTATTATAAGAAAAGTGAAGAGTTTGGGAACAACAGCAACTCAGCCACCAAGTGACAAAGAGGGGTCGGCACAGTGCAAATAATTTCTGCACAGTCAGTTGCTCCAAACTTCATGTGAACTTCCAATTAGCCCACGTACAGTACGCAGAGAGCTTCGTGTAATGGGTTTCCATGGCCGGGCAGCTGTATCTAAGCCATACATCACCAAGTCCAATGCAAAGCGGTCCCCTCCAAGGTTTCTTATTGTCATCCCATTGGGTTGAGTTTTTCCTTGCCCCTGATGTGGGATCTGAGTTGTCGTTGTGGCTTGTGCAGCCCTTTGAGACACTCGTGATTTAGGGCTATATAAGTAAACATTGATTGATTGATTGTTTGAGTTTTGAAAAAGTGACCTAAGTGTTGGGAAATGGGGTAACGGACTGTCTTATTGTGGTGGTTCGCTCCCTGTATGATCAGTGTCAGAGCTTGGTCCGCATTGCCGGCAGTAAGTCGGACACGTTTCCAGTGCGGGTTGGACTCCGCCAAGGCTGCCCTTTGTCACCGATTCTGTTCATAACCTTTATGGACAGAATTTCTAGGCGCAGTCAGGGCGTTGAGGGGATCTGGTTTGGTGGCTGCAGGATTAGGTCTCTGCTTTTTGCAGATGATGTGGTCCTGATGGCTTCATCTGGCCAAGATCTTCAGCTCTCACTGGATCGGTTCGCAGCCGAGTGTGAAGCGACTGGGATGGGAATCAGCACCTCCAAATCTGAGTCCATGGTTCTCGCCCGGAAAAGGGTGGAGTGCCATCTCCGGGTTGGGGAGGAGATCTTGCCCCAAGTGGAGGAGTTCAAGTACCTCGGAGTCTTGTTCACGAGTGAGGGAAGAGTGGATCGTGAGATCGACAGGCGGATCGGTGCGGCGTCTTCAGTAATGCGGACGCTGTATCGATCCGTTGTGGTGAAGAAGGAGCTGAGCCGGAAGGCAAAGCTCTCGATTTACTGGTCGATCTACGTTCCCATCCTCACCTATGGTCATGAGCTTTGGGTCATGACCGAAAGGACAAGATCACGGGTACAAGCGGCCGAAATGAGTTTCCTCCGCCGGGTGGCGGGGCTCTCCCTTAGAGATAGGGTGAGAAGCTCTGTCATCCGGGGGGAGCTCAAAGTAAAGCCGCTGCTCCTCCACATGGAGAGGAGCCAGATGAGGTGGTTCGGGCATCTGGTCAGGATGCCACCCGAACGCCTCCCTAGGGAGGTGTTTAGGGCACGTCCGACCGGTAGGAGGCCACGGGGAAGACCCAGGACACGTTGGGAAGACTATGTCTCCCGGCTGGCCTGGGAACGCCTCGGGATCCCCCGGGAGGAGCTGGACGAAGTGGCTGGGGAGAGGGAAGTCTGGGCTTCCCTGCTTAGGCTGCTGCCCCCGCGACCCGACCTTGGATAAGCGGAAGAAGATGGATGGATGGATGGATGTTTTGTTTGTTTTCATTGCTGCTATTTTAACAGTTTTTTTTAATACATAAACAAGATTAATTGTGGTTGGTTTTTTTTTTTAGCACTTTTTCTTTCTTTTTAAATGGACAACATTTTAATCGTCATTTAAATTTGTGTAACAACTGAATGAGCAGCAGAGTGACAGTATAAATAAATATTTGTGGTTGAATTAGTCATCTTTGTTGTTACCTGAAATAACTTAAAGGGGAACATTATCACAATTTCAGAAGGGTTAAAACCATTAAAAATCAGTTCCCAGTGGCTTATTTTATTTTTCAAAGTTTTTTTCAAAATTTTACCCATCACGCAATATCCCTAAAAAAAAGCTTCAAAGTGCCTGATTTTAACCATCGTTATATATTTTCCTGTGACGTCACATAGTGATGCCAACACAAACAAACATGGCGGATAGAACAGCAAGCTATAGCGACATTAGCTCGGATTCAGACTCGGATTTCAGCGGCTTAAGCGATTCAACAGATTACGCATGTATTGAAACGGATGGTTGTAGTGTGGAGGCAGGTAGCGAAAACGAAATTGAAGAAGAAACTGAAGCTATTGAGCCATATCGGTTTGAACCGTATGCAAGCGAAACCGACGAAAACGACACGGGAGAAAGCGAGGACGAATTCGGCGATCGCCTTCTAACCAACGATTGGTATGTGTTTGTTTGGCATTAAAGGAAACTAACAACTTTGAACTAGGTTTACAGCATATGAAATACATTTGGCAACAACATGCACTTTGAGAGTGCAGACAGCCCAATTTTCATCAATTCATATATTCTGTAGACATACCCTCATCCGCTATCTTTTCCTGAAAGCTGATCTGTCCAGTTTTGGAGTTGATGTCAGCAGGCCAGGGAAGCTAGGGGCGATATTCTTCTCTTGATCATCTTCGGAACGGTGTGAGCCAAGACATCCAGGGGGTTTAGCTCGCTCGTCTGCGGGAACAAACTGCCGCCATTGCTTGCCGTGCTACCGAGGTCCTTTGTCCCTGAATTGCTCACACACTCCGGCGGATTCAATGGGGGTCTGGCGGCAGATTTCTTTGACTTTATGGTTGGAAATGCATCTGCTTTGAGTGTCGCAGGATATCCACACATTCTTGCCATCTCTGTCGTAGCATAGCTTTCGTCGGTAAAGTGTGCGGAACAAACGTCCAATTTCTTGCCACTTTGGCATCTTTGGGCCACTGGTGCAACTTGAATCCGTCCCTGTTGGTGTTGTTACACCCTCCGACAACACACCGACGAGGCATGATGTCTCCAAGGTACGGAAAACAGTCGAAAAAACGGAAAATAACAGAGCTGATTTGACTCGGTGTTTGAGAAAATGGCGGATTGCTTCCCGATGTGACGTCACGTTGTGACATCATCGCTCCGAGAGCGAATATTAAAAAGGCGTTTAATTCGCCAAAATTCACCCATTTAGAGTTCGGAAATCGGTTAAAAAAATATATGGTCTTTTTTCTGCAACATCAAGGTATATATTGACGCTTACATAGGTCTGGTGATAATGTTCCCCTTTAAGATGCATTTAGAAGTCGATGGAAAAATTAGATCATTAAATATGTGAACACTTTATTATCTGATTAGTCGACTAATTGTTAGGATATTAGTTGACTAATCGACTATCAAAATAATGGTTGGTTGCAGCCCTAAAATATATATATATATATCAGTGACGTGCGGTCACTAGAGGCAGGTGAGGCAGGGCCTCACCTGCCATCAAGGAAAGAAAAAAAATGTAAAAAGAAAAAAAATTAATTAAATTGTTATATGTATCCAGTGATTATACTATAAAGTTATTTTCCATTTAACTTCACCAGTTTTAGATTATTTGTATTCAAAATCGCTGAATTTTCACATTTGCCGTTCAAATACTGAGAAGAGACGGTGCGGTGATCAGCAGCCAGTTGAGGCACGTCACTCAGTGCCTCAACATGGATTGCGGACTCGGCTAACTGCTGGCCTGCTGTGCAGTGAGACCGTATTGCTATATGAATTATATTATACATTTCCATAGTTTAGTTAGCTGAGGTATATAATGTACAGTGTATTTTGTCAACAACTGTATGTGTGTAACGTATTTCTTGTGCTGAGCGATCATAAAACTGCTGCGAAGACGCACTGGCTGAGGCTCGCGTAACCCCGCCTCCTGGTGCCGGTTAAGGCACCTCCGCGGCAGACTTCAACCCCGCGACGAGAGCGCCACACCCAAACCCTCCACGTGCAAGACGGAATCCACCCAAAAAAAAGTCATTTAACAAGAAGCCAAAAAGTGCAAAAACAACAATGCTCGCGAGTCGCGCCGGAGGAGCCGTGAACGACTGGAGGGACACAACATTAGGTACACCTGCAGACTGCAGCACGGATTTCATATTTCATTCATTCACAACTCCTCCAACACGAACACCACTGTTCCCGCACTTATAAGTAAAGGTAAGACCATAATAACGTTTTTTTTTATTAAATGTGCTTTTTTGTGTGCTACAGTTTGTATGTGTAAAGTAAAAGTTAAGTTAAAGCAGGGGCGTCACTAGCTTTTAAGGACAGGGGGGGCTTTGCCCCCAGGAGATGCGCAGGGTGCGAGCGAATGTTACGCACGAGCACAAAACTTCACAAACGGCTAACAAAGACTTAGAAATTATTCATTGTTATTATTATTATTTAAAAAAAATGCACGGGACGAAATGAAATGCTCCCCGGGACGATGGCTTTTAACCATATATTTTCTTTTTCTTTTTATGTATTTATTCATCCTATAATAATAAAACAGCTATTAATGTAACAATACAATAAAACAAATATATTTAATGATACTTTTTTCATTATTTTAACAATAGGCTTATGTATATTACTTTATATAGATTCTACAAGAAACACAAAACTTGAAAAATAAATGATTTACAATTGCACACACAAGGTTTTGTGCAGCTTCACTCATTGTAAAGGAAGATAATGTGCTTCGTACACCTGCAGGACCGCAAGCAAGGTCGCAGAGAAAATGCGAGCTGGAATTTGAGTGATGTGGGCATTTTCTATATGAACAAGTGGAATGGATTGGATACCGACGCACTAAAGTGGCTCTCTACCTTACGCTACGAAGTGAGGGGAAACTGAGTGAATAATAACAGGTTATATGATTATTTATTTAAACTCATATTTGGGCCACTTTATAATGAATATGTCGGTATTTATTTGTAAAAAACAAAACAAAAAAAACACCAAATTATTTAGGGGGGCTTAAGAATAGGCCTAACAACGCCATTGAGTTAAAGTACCAATGATTGACACACACACTAGGTGTGGTGAAATTTTTCCTCTGCATTTGACCCATCCCCTTGATGACCCCCTGGCATGTGAGGGGAGCAGTGGGCAGCAGCGGCGCCGCGCCCGGGAATAATTGTTGGTGATTTAACCCCCAATTCCAAGCCTTGATGCTGAGTGCCAAGCAGGGAAGAATGCTGGTATGAGCTTTTAAACATAACCCGTTAACTGCTGCCATTCAAATGGTGAATAAGATACTCTTTAGGGTTCATATGTTTGTAAATCTGACTGTGATGAAGTCAGTGCCTCACCAGCCATCAACCTCACCGCACGTCACTTATATATATATATATATATATATATATATATATATATATATATATATATATATATATATATATATATATATATATATATATATATATATATATATACATAAGAATTTTCCTGTATTAGATTACTACATTAAATACACCTTTGACTTTCCTTTAACAAATTAATTACCTAAACTTTAGTGAATGTTTGAAAACAAAAAGGATCTCAGATAAATGAATGGTTGCCAAGAAGGAAGTTGGAGCAAAGTAAAATAGTTTGCAGCAACACGGTGACGTGAGCAGATAGATGGCGGGCCACTCTCAGACCCCCTGGGGTGCATGTGTGACTGAATACAAGAGGGAAATAAAGTGTATCATTATTTGGGCTTGTCAGATGATGATTTTATGTAATTGCTGCTTTTCCCTCCACCCCCCCACGGTGACACAGCACTATAATTCCAAGTGGAGAAATCCAATCATTCCCTGCAGAAAATCAAACTTTGTTCAGATGCACAGGGGCCAATTCAACTCTTTTACGTAAACAACAACTCCCGAGTGAATGTGTGTTTATTCCCTTGTAAAAACACTTAGCAAGTTGCAATCTATTTAGCGTGTTTGTCTTCGTGTGTAGATGAAGATTAGTACAATACTGGGAGGAGAAAATGCAAATATATTTGTTTAGCCCACGCAGTGTGATTTATCAAGACAAACTGTTTTGTGACCACTGGCACAGTTAAGCACAAACGGCCGGAAAAAGTAGGGGGGTCAGGTTGTAAAGACAGACGATGGACACCCTACCTAAAGTCGTGAGTCCAATGTTCTCTCACCTAAATGTGTGGTATCATCCAAAACTAATGTAAAGTATCAAAGAAGAGAAGAATAAGTGATTATTACATTTTAACAGAAGTGTAGATAGAACATGTTGAAACAGAAAATAAGCAGATATTAACAGTAAATGAACAAGTAGATTAATGATCAATTTTTACAGTTTGTCCCTCATTATGTAGACAAAATAATAGGTGTATAAATGACACAATATGTTACTGCATACGTCAGCAGACTAATTAGGAGTCTTTGTTTGTTTACTTACTACTAAAAGACAAGTTGTCTAGTATGTTCACTATTTTATTTAAGGACTAAATTGCAATAAAAAAAACATATGTTTCATGTACCCTAACATTTTTTTTGTTCAAATAAAGCCAATAATGACATTTTTTTGTGGTCCCCTTTATTTAGAAAAGTACCGAAAAGTACCAAAAAGTATCGAAATAATAATAATAATATTGGTATCGGGACAACATTAATATCCACAATGTTCAGCAAGCAGGTTGTGTCATGTGTGTTGACTTTTTGTGTTGGTTGCAATTTTTTTTTTTTTTTTTTTGCACCATCACTCAGAAAGAGTGATACATAATAAATGGGTTATACTTGTATGTTGGAGCATTACGGCTACCATAGTCAGACGTACTGTGCTTCAATATTTGGTATTATCATGGTGTTTGGAAAAAGACCTCAAAATGGCATCTATTAGGATACATACTATAAATGATAATAAATGATAAATGGGTTATACTTGTATAGCGCTTTTCTACCTTCAAGGTACTCAAAGCACTTTGACAGTATTTCCACATTCACCCATTCACACACACATTCACACACTGATGGCGGGAGCTGCCATGCAAGGCGCTAACCAGCAGCCATCAGGAGCAAGGGGTGAAGTGTCTTGCCCAAGGACACAACGGACGTGACTAGGATGGTAGAAGGTGGGGATTGAACCCCAGTAACCAGCAACACTCCGATTGCTGGCACGGCCACTCTACCAACTTCGCCACGCCGTCCCGAGTGTTGGGATTGGGTCATATAAGTAAATGATGTTCAGATAATATCAATAATGTACACATCATGACGACTTCTGTTTTGTTGGATCAGCAATTTTACTGCCGTCTTACAGAAAAAAATTAAATACAAATTTACTGAATCTTTCGTACCGGTATATATCTGTCGCTATAGTCAATTAATAGGTTTATTTTAATGTTTTTTTCTAAAGTTTGGTGGGTGTGGCTTACATAGCGGTGCGCTTGTTAGAATAATTATGTATACATTATCACACAACTCTTATGCTTAAAGGCCGTTGCTATAGTTATTATCAATTGTGCTGAAGTTGTACTTTTCTATCTGTGCAAAGGGACATCCTCTCGTATCAGCGTTTGTGTCCAGAACCGGCCTGCTGACTGCCAAGGGCGAACATCGAGTGCCTTGGCGCAGACAAAGCAGAGTCAGGGCGATATCACATGTGTCAGCACATTTCCATTTCATGAATAATCATATATTGTGTCTAACTGGGGCTGCTGAAATTACCCCCCTTCCTTCAGAAGTAGCCTCCGTGATGTAACCAGGGACCTCCCGAATAAATAGAGGAGCACGTGGGCTGTGCCTTAGAGCGTAGGTTGGAACTGTAACTAAGTGTACAGCCCGATACGTCTATCCTCATTGAGCAAAATGTAACTCTGTCTCTGCATGAGTCCTTGCTTCTTGTCTGTTTAATAGTGTTTGAACCTGACAGTGCTCCACAGCATTGGAGGAGCAATGGAACGGCCATGATACAAATAGTTCTTCAGCTTTGAACGTAGCCTAAAATGGTTCTAGGTGTGTGAAAAGATGATCCTAAGTGTGACAGAACAGACGACGCCGCGTCGCTAAGTAGCCCTTTTGCCAAAAGGTGATTCACTTGTTAATGCAAGAATATTCCCGCTGGTCTGCAGTCACAGTTAATTGATAAGTGGGCTGAAGGGAAAGATGCACATGACATGAAGTGACAGCCAGTCAGCAGCCTTCAAGTCTCCAGAGGGTCTTCAGCTTCCACGCCGCTGAAAGGCACTCCAATGAATCATTCAAGCAGAAATATCAGGAACTGTTAATCGTCTTAGAGAGTGATGAAATATAGCATATATAGACTTATAGCTTTCTTTAGATTTCTTTGTTGAAATGTTTCTTAGTGACACACTTTAATGAAGCACTTATTGGGCATGACGAAGTTGCATCACACAGTATAGGTGCGTTCACTGTCACCCAGGACATGTCAGAAGTGACTTGAAGTGTTGCCCTCACTACATAACCCCCACAGCACACGTGTAAAAACAAGACATTTATTAAGGCTGGTTGTGGTGGAGTACGGAGGAACCAGGTGAGAAAACACTATCTTAGCCCGGCGGAGGAAACTCATTTCGGCCGCTTGTACCCGTGATCTTGTCCTTTCGGTCATAACCCAAAGCTCATGACCATAGGTGAGGATGGGAACGTAGATCGACCGGTAAACTGAGAGCTTTGCCCTCCGGCTCAGCTCCTTCTTCACCACAACGGATCGATACAGCGTCCGCATTACTGAAGACGCCGCGCTGATCCACCTTTTGATATCACGATCCACTCCTCCCTCACTCGTGAACAAGACTTCGAGGCACTCGAACTCCTCCACTTGGGGCAGGGTCTCCTCCCCAACCCGGAGATGGCACTCCACCCTTTTCCGGGCGAGAACCATGGACTCGGACTTGGAGGTGCTGATTCTCATCCCAGTCGCTTCACACTCGGCTGCGAACCGATCCAGTGAGAGCTGAAGATCCTGGCCAGATGAAGCCATCAGGACCACATCATCTGCAAAAAGCAGAGACCTAATCCTGCAGCCACCAAACCGTCCGGAATTTATGGACAATAATGTGTTTTTCAGAAGGTGGTGGGGGTCTTTCTCTAGTCTTTGTGCCCATAGCTGGAGTCTGGATTCTTCCCGCGATGTTGTTAGGGGCTGGACATTGCTGAGGAAGCTTCTCCTTGACTTCAGACGTTGGGCTGAGGGTTCACGTCCATAGAGGAGGTGGTGTTCATCACTGGTAGCTTTTGTGAACTCTACTCGGCTGGCAACTTCCCGTCTCACGTCTGCAGGGGCAATGCCAGCGAGGAGATGTAGGTTGTTCAGGTTGGTAGGCTTTAAGCAACCAGTGATCAAGCGGCAGGTGTTGTTCAGTGCTGGGTCAAGTTTCTTGGCATGGGTTGATCTCTCCCAGACAGGACATGCATACTCCGCCGAGGAATAGCACAGGGCCAAAGCAGTACATCTTAGTGTGTGTGCTGTGGCTCCCCATTTGGAATTTGTCGGTTTCCGTAAGATGTTGTTTCGGGAGCTGACTTTCAGTTTGGTGTTTTTGATGTGTACCTTGAAGGAGAGGGTGCGGTCCAGGGTTACGACAAGGTAGACAGGGTTGGTACAGTTCTCAAGTGGTGTTCCAGACCATTTGATGTTAAGAGGTCGGTTCGCATCCCGGTTCCTGAGATGGAACGAGCAGACTTAGGTCTTTGCAGGGTTTGCGTGTAGATGGTTTTGCTCGTAGCAGAGGAGTAGCTCATCTAGGGCTGAGGTGAGGTTGGCTTCTAGCGCTTCAAACGTACTCTCTTGAGATGTTACACAGAGGTATGTTTTAATACACACTCAAGGAGAAGTTAGGCGTGGCCAACATATTTGACCATCATCAAGAGCTCCATCGTTACAATGTTTTAATACACACTCGTTAGGCGTAGCCAACATATTTGACCATCTATAAAAATCTGTTCCCACGACAACTCCACCCTTTTCCGGGCGAGAACCATGGACTCGGACTTAGAGGTGCTGATCCTCATCCCAGTCGCTTCACACTCGACTGCGAACCGATCCAGTGAGAGCTGAAGATCCTGGCCAGATGAAGCCATCAGGACCACATCATCTGCAAAAAGCAGAGACCTAATCCTGCAGCCACCAGACCGTCCGGAATTTATGGACAATAATGTGTTTTTCAGAAGGTGGTGAATATATACTGTCACACAAGCTGTACACTTAACCCCGACTTAAACAAGTTGAAAAACGTATTCGGGTGTTGCCATTTAGTGGTCAATTGCACGGATTATGTACTGTACTGCATACTTGCCAACCCTCCCGGATTTTCCGGGAGACTCCCGAAATCCAGCGCCTCTCCCGAAAACCTCCCGGGACAAATTTTCTCCCGAAAATCTCCCGAAATTCAGGCGGACTCAGGTCCTCCACAATATAAAAAAGCGTACCTGCCCAATCACGTTATAACTATAGAATGGTGGAGGGCGAGTTCTTGGTTTCTTATGTGGGTTTATTGTTAGGCAGTTTCATTAACGTCCTCCCAGCGTGGCAACAACACACAACAACAGCAGTCACTTTTTTTGTATACCGTGAAGCAGTTCGTCTGCCGTAAACAGCAATGTTGTGACACTCTTAAACAGGACAATACTGCCATCTAGTGCATTTGATGAAAGCACTTTTGTGCGTGCCACACAGCAAGGCATCATCAGAGAGGGTGTTCAGCATGGTTCGAAAAATAGTGACAGAGAATAGAACAAGGACGGACAATTCAACCCTTAACTCAACAATGAGTAGATGAGTGTTATGTGTGTGTATATGTGTAATAAATGAACACTGAAATTCAAGTATTTATTTTATATATATATATATATATATATATATATATATATATATATATATATATATATATATATATATATATATATATATATATATATATATATATGTATATATATATATATATATATATTTATATATATATATATATATAAATAATAAAATATATATATATATAATAAAATAAATATATATATTAGAGATGCGCGGATAGGCAATTATTTCATCCGCAACCGCATCAGAAAGTCGTCAACCATCCGCCATCCACCCGATGTAACATTTGATCAGAACCGCACCCGCCCGCACCCGCCCGTTGTTATATATCTAATATAGACGATGCAAGGCATTAGTGAGGTTATAAAGCTTTTGCCTGTTAAAGAAAGGAGACTGATCCAATGCAGCACAGACATTCGCGTGCCACGCTGTCACGACCCAGACGCACACCAGTGCGCAATCATATGGGAGCCGCGCTGAGCGCACCTCCAAGAGCGTCTCGCTGCCGGCGACGGCCGGGTATGGGCCCGACGCTCCAGCGCCATCCATTTTCAAGGCTAGTTGATTCGGCAGGTGGGTTGTTACACACTCCTTAGCGGGTTCCGACTTCCATGGCCACCGTCCTGCTGTCTATATCAACCAGGGTGAGCCCCACCTCTTTCGTGAGCGCACTGCGCGCGGAGTGACCCCTGTTACGCGCCCCCGGCAACAGGGGTGGCGGGCAGGTAAGCTGCGCGGGCGGAGCGCGCGGAGTGACCCCTGTTACGAGCCCCCGGCCACGGGGGTGGCGGGCAGGTTAGCTGCTTACCTGCTGCGCATAACGCCGGCCGCGGCGAAGGCGGACGAGGCGGGGTGTCGGTGCGGTGGGTGCGTTGGTGACCCTGGATGTGCGTCGGGCCCTTCTCGCGGATCGTCTCAGCTACGGCTCCCAGTGGGGCCCTCTCGGGGGAAGGGGCCTCGGTCCCGGACCCCGGCGAGGCGTCCCTTCTCCGCTCCGTAAAAGTATCCATCTCTTTTTTTTTTTTCTTCTGTTGTGGCATATGCTGCAGGTGCCTGCTCGTTTTTCGTATGTGGGTAACAACATTTAACTATGTATATATATTTCCGAATTGGTTTAACTGCCACCCGCCTGAATCTATTTAAAATCTAATTTTTTTTTATTTCAACCACCCGACCCGACCCGACCCGCGGATAAAATCAAATTTTTTTAAATTTCATCCGCCCGATCCGCGGATAATCCGCGGACTCCGCGGTTGTGCCCGCAAACCGCGCATCTCTAATATATATATATATATATATATATATATATATATATAGCTAGAATTCACTGAATGTCAAGTATTTCTTATGTATATATATATATATGAAATACTTGACTTGGTGAATTCTAGCTGTAAATATACTCCTCCCCTTTTAGCCACGCCCCCCAACCACGCCCCCGTCCCACCCCGACCACGCCCATCCCCCACCTCCCGAAATCGGAGGTCTCAAGGTTGGCAAGTATGCTGTACTGTGCAATCTACTAATAAAAGTCTCAATCAATCAAAACACTGACTATTTTAAACTATATCCAGATGTCTGTACTGTAGTATTCAACTTATTCAATGAAACAGTCAAAACTGAGATTTTCCAGTTGAACTCAAAGGTTTGAGGGTATGATTTAGGTGGAATGAAGAGATGTGGCGGCATGCTGAGATTGGATCGAGGAGATCAGACAGGTTTAGTCTCATTATATCCATCCTGTTGTTAGCTAATGAATGGCTCGTTAGCTGGTTAGTCTGCACCTCGTTACGAGAGCAGTAAATCGGCTCTTCGCCCGCTGGTTCAAATCTGAGTCGCTTTTAACTAATTGGCCCGGATTATGTTTTGTTTTCTGCTTCATTATATTTCACAGGAAAGTCAGGTCTGGTCCTGTGGAGGTGGTCAAAGTGGGAGTTGTTCTTCATGATGTAGAGTGGATTGTTCAGTGGATCCGAAGTCAAACCTGTGGGTTTTTTTTTTTTTTGCAATTCATCAGGGAAAAAAAATGTGTGGAGATTTGCACCAAACGTTGACATGATGTCAACCTCAGTGTTCCTCACGGTTGTTACCAACAAGGTTGTTGACCCTGGGAAACTGTTGTTGTTGTTGTTGTTGTTGTGGAGACTCCGCCCCTTTGTGTTACTTCCTAACTTTCTGTCACACGTCATTAGAAACCAGAAGAAAAAAAACCTTGAGGAAAAATAAGCACATAAAATGCATCTGGAAAGTATTCACAACGCTTCACTTTTCCCAGGGGTGCCGCTAGGGATTTTGGGCCCCATGAAAATAATCTTTACAGGGCCCCCAACACAGTGTCATTATTTTTTCTGTATTATAATTTCATCATCATTAGGGGCCTTTCTGGGCCCCCCTCCATCATGGGTCCCTAGAATCCGTCTCCTTTACCCAGGGGCGTCACTAGCTTTTAAGGACAGTGGGGGGCTTTGCCCCCAGGAGATGCACAGGATGCGAGCGAATGTTACGCACGAGCACAAAACTTCACAAACGGCTAACAAAGACTTAGAAATTATTCATTGTTATTATTATTATTATTTTTTTAAATGCACGGGACGAAATGAAATGCTCCTCGGGATGATGGCTTTTAACCATTTTTTTTCTTTTTCTTTTTATGTATTTATTCATTTTACATTTTATATTAAATATTTTTCTTTTTATGTATTTATTCATTTTACATTTTATATTAAATGTCTTGGTTTTTCCTCCCTCTGAAAATCCTATGAAATGTTTAACAAGCCATCCTATAATAATAAAACAGCTATTAATGTAACAATACAATAAAACAAATATATTTAATGATGTTTTTTTCATTATTTTAACAATAGGCTAATGTATATTACTTTATATAGATTCTACAAGAAACACAAAACTTAAAAAAATAAATGATATACAATTGCACACACAAGGTTTTGTGCAGCTTCACTCATTGTAAAGGAAGATAATGTGCTTCGTACACCTGCAGGACCGCAAGCAAGGTCGCAGAGAAAATGCGGGCTGGAATTTGAGTGCTGTGGGCATTTTCTATATGAACAAGTGGAATGGATTGGATACCGACGCACGAAAGGGGCTCTCTACCTTACACTACGAAGTGAGGGGAAACTGAGTGAATAATAACAGGTTATATGATTGTTTATTTAAACTCATATTTGGGCCACTTTATAATGAATATGTCGGCATTTATTTGTAAAAACAAAACAAAAAAATACCAAATTATTTAGGGGGGCTTAAGAATATTTTAAGGGGGCTTGAGCCCCCTTAAAATAGGCCTAACAACGCCAATGAGTTAAAGTACCAATGATTGTCACACACACACTAGGTGTGGTGAAATGTGTCCTCTGCATTGGACCCATCCCCTTGATCACCCCCTGGGAGGTGAGGGGAGCAGTGGGCAGCAGCGGCGCCGCGCCCGGGAATAATTGTTGGTGATTTAACCCCCAATTCCAACCCTTGATGCTGAGTGCCAAGCAGGGAAGAATGCTGGTATGAGCTTTTAAACATAACCCGTTAACTGCTGCCAAACAAATGGTGAATAAGATACTCTTTAGGGTTCATATGTTTGTAAATCTGACTGTGATGAAGTCAGTGCCTCACCAGCCATCAACCTCACCGCACGTCACTGATTGTGAGAGTCGAGACCATAGTAGATCTAACATAATATTGTGAGAGTCCAGTCCATAGTGGATCTAACATAATAGTGAGAGTCCAATCCATAGTGGATCTAACATAATATTGTGAGAGTCCAGTCCATAGTGGATCTAGCATAATATTGTGAGAGTCCAGTCCATAGTAGATCTAACATAATATTGTGAGAGTCCAGTCCATAGTGGATCTAACATAATAGTGAGAGTCCAATCCATAGTGGATCTAACATAATATTGTGAGAGTCCAGTCCATAGTGGATCTAGCATAATATTGTGAGAGTCCAGTCCATAGTGGATCTAAAATAATATTGTGAGAGTCCAGTCCATAGTAGATCTAACATAATATTGTGAGAGTCCAGTCCATAGTGGATCTAACATAATAGTGAGAGTCCAGTCCATAGTGGATCTAACATAATAGTGTGTGAGTCCAGTCCATAGTGGATCTAACATAATATTGTGAGAGTCCAGTCCATAGTGGATCTAGCATAATATTGTGAGAGTCCAGTCCATAGTAGATCTAACATAATATTGTGAGAGTCCAGTCCATAGTGGATCTAACATAATAGTGAGAGTCCAGTCCATAGTGGATCTAACATAATAGTGTGAGAGTCCAGTCCATAGTGGATCTAACATAATAGTGAGAGTCCAGTCCATAGTTGATCTAACATAATAGTGTGAGAGTCCAGTCCATAGTGGATCTAACATAATAGTGTGAGAGTCCAGTCCATAGTGGATCTAACATAATATTGTGAGAGTCCAGTCCATAGTGGATCTAACATAATATTGTGAGAGTCCAGTCCATAGTGGATCTAACATAATAGTGTGAGAGTCCAGTCCATAGTGGATCTAACATAATAGTGAGAGTCCAGTCCATAGTGGATCTAACATAATATTGTGAGAGTCCAGTCCATAGTGGATCAAACATAATAGTGAGAGTCCAGTCCATAGTGGATCTAACATAATATTGTGAGAGTCCAGTCCATAGTGGATCTAAAATAATATTGTGAGAGTCCAGTCCATAGTGGATCTAACATAATAGTGAGAGTCCAGTCCATAGTGGATCTAACATAATAGTGTGAGAGTCCAGTCCATAGTGGATCTAACATAATAGTGAGAGTCCAGTCCATAGTTGATCTAACATAATAGTGTGAGAGTCCAGTCCATAGTGGATCTAACATAATATTGTGAGAGTCCAGTCCATAGTGGATCTAACATAATATTGTGAGAGTCCAGTCCATAGTGGATCTAACATAATAGTGTGAGAGTCCAGTCCATAGTGGATCTAACATAATAGTGAGAGTCCAGTCCATAGTGGATCTAACATAATAGTGAGAGTCCAGTCCATAGTGGGGCCAGGAGGAGACCATCCCGAGCGGAGACAGGTCAGAGATGTCCCCAACCGATGCACAGGCAAGCGGTCCACCCCGGGTGCCGACTTTGGACAACCAGCGTCTTCTGGAAGGTTCTCCTCTCTCCACAGAGGAATGCTGTAGTTCTGACAGAGTGACCATCGGGTTCTTGGTCACCTCCCTGACTAGACTACTCTGGTCTGAAGAGACAAAGATGGAAATCTTTGGCGTGAATGTTTGGATGAAACCAGGCCAATACCATGAAGCATGGTGGTGGCAGCATCATGATGTGGGGATTGTTTCAGCAGTAGGAACTGGGAGACTAAAACCGATTTTCAATATCTTGCGTTCAACAGGTTGTGCTTCGTATAAATAAATATAAATAGTGAGTAAAAGTTGTTTACCCAGAATTGTGTACGTCTCTCCTCCCAAGTGTGGTTTAAAGACTTTCCCCGTAGTCAAGGACAAATAGAAGTTTGTGGCTGGAAGTATTTGTTCTTCTTGCCAAACACCAGCCCATTAATAGTGCATGAATACAAGTTTATTTCATATTCTCTGTGCTGGCAGCCCGTGCACAGATCATGACAGCAAAGACTAATCTGGCTCATTTAAAAAAAAGTCAGCAAGCACCATGTGCAAAACAACTTTGGAACCAGTTAGGTATGCAGAGAAGAAGGTGCTTTATTTAAGCCTCTTTAAGGTTCTGTGTCAATGATACTTGCACATCTTCAAGAGCTCCGTTGTTACAATGTTTTAATACACACTCGTTAGGTGTGGCCAACATATTTGACCATCTTCAAGTATGTTTTAATACACACTCGTTAGGTGTGGCCATCATATTTGACCATCTTCAAGTATGTTTTAATACACACTCGTTAGGTGTGGCCATCATATTTGACCATCTTCAAGTAGGTTTTTAATACACACTCAAGGAGATTTTAGGTGTGGCCAACATATTTGACCATCTTCAAGTATGTTTTTAATACACACTCAAGGAGACTTTAGGTGTGGCCAACATATTTGACCATCTTCAAGTATGTTTTAATACACACTCAAGGAGACTTTAGGTGTGGCCAACATATTTGACCATCTTCAAGTAGGTTTTTAATACACACTCAAGGAGACTTTAGGTGTGGCCAACATATTTGACCATCTTCAAGTATGTTTTTAATACACACTCAAGGAGACTTTAGGTGTGGCCAACATATTTGACCATCTTCAAGTATGTTTTAATACACACTCAAGGAGACTTTAGGTGTGGCCAACATATTTGACCATCTTCAAGTATGTTTTTAATACACACTCAAGGAGACTTTAGGTGTGGCCAACATATTTGACCATCTTCAAGTATGTTTTAATACACACTCAAGGAGACTTTAGGTGTGGCCAACATATTTGACCATCTTCAAGTATGTTTTAATACACACTCGTTAGGTGTGGCCAACATATTTGACCATCTTCAAGTATGTTTTAATACACACTCAGGGAGACGTTAGATGTGGCCAACATATTTGACCATCTTCAAGTATGTTTTAATACACACTCAAGGAGACGTTAGGTGTGGCCAACATATTTGACCATCTTAAAGTATGTTTTTAATACACACTCAAGGAGAAGTTAGGTGTGGCCAACATATTTGACCATCTTCAAGTATGTTTTAATACACACTCAAGGAGACTTTAGGTGTGGCCAACATATTTGACCATCTTCAAGTATGTTTTAATACACACTCGTTAGGTTTGGCCAACATATTTGACCATCTTCAAGTATGTTTTTAATACACACTCAAGGAGACTTTAGGTGTGGCCAACATATTTGACCATCTTCAAGTATGTTTTAATACACACTCAAGGAGACTTTAGGTGTGGCCAACATATTTGACCATCTTCAAGTAGGTTTTTAATACACACTCAAGGAGACTTTAGGTGTGGCCAACATATTTGACCATCTTCAAGTATGTTTTTAATACACACTCAAGGAGACTTTAGGTGTGGCCAACATATTTGACCATTTTCAAGTATGTTTTTAATACACACTCAAGGAGACTTTAGGTGTGGCCAACATATTTGACCATCTTCAAGTATGTTTTAATACACACTCAAGGAGAAGTTAGGTGTGGCCAACATATTTGACCATCTTCAAGTATGTTTTAATACACACTCAAGGAGAAGTTAGGTGTGGCCAACATATTTGACCATCTTCAAGTATGTTTTTATACACACTCAAGGAGAAGTTAGGTGTGGCCAACATATTTGACCATCTTCAAGTATGTTTTAATACACACTCAAGGAGACTTTAGATGTGGCCAACATATTTGACCATCTTCAAGTATGTTTTAATACACACTCAAGGAGAAGTTAGGTGTGGCCAACATATTTGACCATCTTTCAAGTATGTTTTTAATACACACTCAAGGAGACTTTAGGTGTGGCCAACATATTTGACCATCTTCAAGTATGTTTTAATACACACTCAAGGAGAAGTTAGGTGTGGCCAACATATTTGACCATCTTCAAGTATGTTTTAATACACACTCAAGGAGACGTTAGGTGTGGCCAACATATTTGACCTTCTTCAAGTATGTTTTCTTCTTCTTTTCGTGTCTTTGAAGCATGTGGTTGTATGACAGTTTTCCATTTCTTTACACAGTCTTTGGCATTGTCGTTGAACTCTGCGAGATCTTTTAAGCTGCACTGGTTGGGTAGCAGAGGACAGACAAGGATCGTGTGGTCCTCTTCTCCGGATTCGCAGGTGGTTGGGCCGGTTTTGTAGCCCCATCTGGCCATAGCAGCTTTTGATTGCCCTGTTCCTGTTCTCAAGCGGTTTGGCGGTTTAGTGTCTTCCACTGGACACATGGTGTTTCTGACCCGGGGGGAAGGTCTTCAGAAGGGGGGATTCCCATGTCAATAGGAGGGGGGTCTTTCTCTAGTCTTTGTGTCCATAGCTGGAGTCTGGTTTCTTCCCGAGATGTTGTTAGGGGCTGGACATTGCTGAGGAAGCTTCTCCTTGACTTCAGACGTTGGGCTGAGGGTTCACGTCCATAGAGGAGGTGGCGTTCATCACTGGTAGCTTTTGTGAACTGTACTCGGCTGGCAACTTCCCGTCTCACGTCTGCAGGGGCAATGCCAGCGAGGAGATGTAGGTTGTTTAGGTTGGTAGGCTTTAAGCAACCAGTGATCAAGCGGTGAGGTAGTTAAAAAGCTCCTCGGTGGCAAGGCCCCGGGGGTGGATGAGATCCGCCCGGAGTTCCTTAAGGCTCTGGATGCTGTGGGGCTGTCTTGGTTGACAAGACTCTGCAGCATCGCGTGGACATCGGGGGCGGTACCTCTGGATTGGCAGACCGGGGTGGTGGTTCCTCTCTTTAAGAAGGGGAACCGGAGGGTGTGTTCTAACTATCGTGGGATCACACTCCTCAGCCTTCCCGGTAAGGTCTATTCAGGTGTACTGGAGAAGAGGCTATGCCGGATAGTCGAACCTCGGATTCAGGAGGAACAGTGTGGTTTTCGTCCTGGTCGTGGAACTGTGGACCAGCTCTATACTCTCGGCAGGGTCCTTGAGGGTGCATGGGAGTTTGCCCAACCAGTCTACATGTGCTTTGTGGACTTGGAGAAGGCATTCGACCGTGTCCCTCGGGAAGTCCTGTGGGGAGTGCTCAGAGAGTATGGGGTATCGGACTGTCTGATTTTGGCGGTCCGCTCCCTGTATGATCAGTGTCAGAGCTTGGTCCGCATTGCCGGCAGTAAGTCGGACACGTTTCCAGTGAGGGTTGGACTCCGCCAAGGCTGCCCTTTGTCACCGATTCTGTTCATAACTTTTATGGACAGAATTTCTAGGCGCAGTCAAGGCGTTGAGGGGATCCGGTTTGGTGGCTGCAGGATTAGGTCTCTGCTTTTTGCAGATGATGTGGTCCTGATGGCTTCATCTGGCCAGGATCTTCAGCTCTCGCTGGATCGGTTCGCAGCCGAGTGTGAAGCGACTGGGATGAGAATCAGCACCTCCAAGTCCGAGTCCATGGTTCTCGCCCGGAAAAGGATGGAATGCTATCTTCGGGTTGGGGAGGAGACCCTGCCCCAAGTGGAGGAGTTCAAGTACCTCGGAGTCTTGTTCACGAGTGAGGGAAGAGTGGATCGTGAGATCGACAGGCGGATCGGTGCGGCATCTTCAGTAATGCGGACGCTGTATCGGTCCGTTGTGGTGAAGAAGGAGCTGAGCCGAAAGGCAAAGCTCTCAATTTACCGGTCGATCTACGTTCCCATCCTCACCTATGGTCATGAGCTTTGGGTTATGACCGAAAGGACAAGATCACGGGTACAAGCGGCCGAAATGAGTTTCCTCCGCCGGGTGGCAGGGCTCTCCCTTAGAGATAGGGTGAGAAGCTCTGTCATCCGGGGGGAGCTCAAAGCAAAGCCGCTGCTCCTCCACATCGAGAGGACCCAGATGAGGTGGTTCGGGCATCTGGTCAGGATGCCACCCGAACGCCTCCCTCGGGAGGTGTTTAGGGCACGTCCGACCGGTAGGAGGCCACGGGGAAGACCCAGGACACATTGGGAAGACTATGTCTCCCGGCTGGCCTGGGATTGCCTCGGGATCCTCCGGGAGGAGCTGGACGAAGTGGCTGGGGAGAGGGAAGTCTGGGCTTCCCTGCTTAGGCTGCTGCCCCCGCGACCCGACCTCGGATAAGCGGAAGAAGATGGATGGATGGATGGATGATCAAGTGGCAGGTGTTGTTCAGTGCTGGGTCAAGTTTCTTGGCATGGGTTGATCTCTCCCAGACAGGACATGCATACTCCGCCGAGGAATAGCACAGGGCCAAAGCAGTACATCTTGGTGTGTGTGCTGTGGCTCCCCATTTGGAATTTGTCAGTTTCTGTAAGATGTTGTTTCGGGAGCTGACTTTCAGTTTGGTGTTTTTGATGTGTACCTTGAAGGAGAGGGTGCGGTCCAGGGTTACGACAATGTAGAAAGGTTTGGTACAGTTCTCAAGTGGTGTTCCAGACCATTTGATGTTAAGAGGTTGGTTCGCATCCCGGTTCCTGAGATGGAACGAGCAGACATAGGTCTTCGCAGGGTTTGCGTGTAGATGGTTTTGCTCGTAGCAGAGGAGTAGCTCATCTAGGGCTGAGGTGAGGTTGGCTTCTACCGCTTCAAACGTACTCTCTTGAGATGTTACACAGAGGTATGTTTTAATACACACTCAAGGAGAACTTAGGTGTGGCCAACATATTTGACCATCTTCAAGTATGTTTTAATTCACACTCAAGAGAAGTTAGGCGTAGTCAACATATTTGACCATCTATAAAAATCTGTTCCCACGGCAACTTGCACGCCTGAAGTGGAAGTGAGCGGTGTGAATTGCGGAGCTAATCAATGTGTTTGTGTTTTAGCATGGCATTGTGGGAATGTCTTGTCCTGGAGGTTTCACGTGATAAGTGAGGCTACAATCTTTTCATTGTCCTAAGACCAAAACAACTTTTTTTAATGGCCTTTAAACCCATTGAAAGCTCGACTGTGTGATGAACATTCAGCTGCCCAACGCACACATTTCTGTCTTTCCTGACCGATACCACAGACGTCTCTCCTGTGGTGCGTCCACAGCACAGAGGACCATATATGTATACATATAGTATATATACATATATACGTATACATCAGTGACGTGCAGTCACTAGAGGCAGGTGAGGCTAGGCCTCACCTGCCATCATGGAAAGAAAAAACATTTAAAAAGAAAAAAATATATATTGAATTGTTAAATGTATCCAGTGATAATACTATAAAGTTATTTTCCATTTTGCACGTGGAAAGTTGAAGTGAGGGCTTTAGTTGATATAACACTCCCATCAGGGGGTTCATTAATCCAGCACAACAGCGGCGCATTTCTAAGTAAAGGTAAGACCATAATAACGTTTTTTTATCAAATGTGCTTTTTTGTGTGCTACAGTTTGTATGTGTAAAGTTAAAGTTAAGTTAAAGTACCAATGATTGTCACACACACACTAGGTGTGGTGAAATTTGTCCTCTGCATTTGACCCATCCCCTTGTTCACCCCCTGGGAGGTGAGGGGAGCAGTGGGCAGCAGCAGTGGCGCCGCGCCCGGGAATCATTTTTTGTGATTTAACCCCCAATTCCAAGCCTTGATGCTGAGTGCCAAGCAGGGAAGAATGCTGGTTTGAGCTTTTAAACTTAACCCGTTAACTGCTGCCAATCAAATGGTGAATAAGATACTCTTTAGGGTTCATATGTTTGTAAATCTGACTGTGATGAAGTCAGTGCCTCACCAGCCATCAACCTCACCGCACGTCACTGGTAACAGGACATCTGCTGACTGGAGTAAGCGTTGCCTTGATGTATCGACAAATTGAAAGATGCTGGCAGCCGTTAAAAGTACCCCAAAGCTGCCACAAATGACTTGAGGATGCGGGCAAATGGCAAACTTGACAACATCTCGGAGACGCCGTCTGCTCTGCATGGCGAAGTATGATGCGTTTCAGCGCTAGAAATAGACAGAATGAAAGCTTTCAACTTGTTTTGCTGGTTAAAAACGCTCATTCTAAACTGGCTTGCTCTCCCTGGCTGTGAGCGACGTGGCAAGATACCATGAATTGATTTACGTGGACCCCGACTTAAACAAGTTGAAAAACGTATTCGGGTGTTACCATTTAGTGGTCAATTGTACGGAATATGTACTGTACTGTGCAATCTACTAATAAAAATTTCAATCAATCAAAATTGTTGTTTGGAGACCTCCTAAAGGACCGTACACACCAAAGTCCTTCCCTGTCTCTCTATTTTAAGAGGTAATTGTTGAAGTCAGACATCACTGAAGGCCTAGGTGGGAAACACACTGCTGGACACTCAAGACTTTCCACTGCTGTGCAATGGAAAAGCAGCCTCAACTCTGCTAGGGTTTTATTCCGTCTGGTTGATGTCTACATTTGTTCCATGGTCTTGTGTTCGTCTTAACATCGACTCTCAGGTCTGGTGGGATGCATTTTTATTGCATACCACGTAGGCTGAAGCGTCGAAGACGAGGGACGGCGGGTGTGTTACATGTGTGTGTGTGTGTGTATTTTCCGTGGATGCATATGTGTGTGTAAGCCTGTGTCTCTGTTCCGCCACCTTAGCACAGTCAGTCCAACAAATGTCAACAAAGAACAGGTGTGTATCCATGAGAGACAGGGAACGACTTTGGTGTGCACGGTCCTTTAGGAGGTCTCCAAACAACAATTTTGATTGATTGAAACTTTTATTAGTAGATTGCACAGTACAGTACATATTCCGTACAATTGACCACTAAATGGTAACACCCGGATAAGTTTTTCAACTTGTTTAAGTCGGGGTCCACGTAAATCAATTCATGGTATCTTGCCACGTCGCTCACAGCCAGAGAGAGCAAGCCAGTTTAGAATGAGCGTTTTTAACCAGCAAAACAAGTTGAAAGCTTTCACTCTGTCTATTTCTAGCGCTGAAACGCATCATACTTTGCCATGCAGAGCAGACGGCGTCTCCGAGATGTTGTCAAAGTTTGCCATTTGCCCGCATCCTCAAGTCATTTGTGGCAGCTTTGGGGTACTTTTAACGGATGCCAGCATCTTTCAATTTGTCAATGCATCAAGGCAACGCTTACTCCAGTCAGCAGATGTCCTGTTACCAGTGACGTGCGGTGAGGTTGATGGCTGGTGAGGCACTGACTTCATCACAGTCAGATTTACAAACATATGAACCCTAAAGAGTCACCATTTGATTGGCAGCAGTTAACGGGTTATGTTTAAAAGCTCATACCAGCATTCTTCCCTGCTTGGCACTCAGCATCAAGGCTTGGAATTGGGGGTTAAATCACCAAAAATGATTCCCGGGCGTGGCGCTGCTGCTGCCCACTGCTCCCCTCACCTCCCAGGGGGTGAAGAAGAGGATGGGTCAAATGCAGAGGACACTTTTCACCACACCTAGTGTGTGTGTGACAATCATTGGTACTTTAACTTAACTTTAACTTTACACATACAAACCGTAGCACACAAAAAAGCACATTTAATAAAAAAAAACGTTATTATGGTCTTACATTTACTTATAAATGAAGTCCATGCGCCCCTCCTTCTGAACAAAAGCATCGATAACTAATTTATAGAAGTCTTCCTTATCTGTCTTCAGTTTTAAAAGTCTCTCTGTCTCGATGGAGATCTTCCTTTAATTATTGCCTCCTGCTTCGATTGGAAGTCCAGTTTAGAAAACTGTTTTATTTTAGATATGTAATCCTCCATGTTAAAAGTCCAGGCGAGAGGAAAAAAATAAACGATCACTGCCGCTGCACTTGACTTGCTAACTGTAGCTTGTCGTCACTTATTCTGCAGCCGAGTAGTCACAAGAATGATCCCTGGGATCTCTAGCGCCCTCTACCACCATGAGGCGGGAGAACTGCGAGCCTCACCCAGTGCGTTTTCGCAGCCGTTTTAGCATAAGAAATACGTTACACACATACAGTTGTTGACAGAAATACACTGTACATTATATACCTCAGCTAACTAAACTATGGAAATGTATAATATAATTCATATAGCAATACGGTCTCACTGCACAGCAGACCAGCAGTTAGCCGAGTCATTGCGCAATCCATGTTGAGGCTCAACTGGCTGCTGCCTCACCGCAAGTCTCTTCTCAGTATTTGAACAGCAAATGTGAAAATTCAGCGATTTTGAATACAAATAATCTAAAACTGGTGAAGTTAAATGGAAAACAACTTTATAGTATAATCACTGGATACATATAACAATTTAATTATTATTTTTTTCTTTTTAAATTTTTTTTCTTTCCATGATGGCACCTGCCTCCCCTGACTGCATGTCATTGCCTGTTACCATGGTTCCAATAGGTGGATATCTTCAGCAGATGTCCTGTTACCATGGTTCCAATAGGTAGATATCTTCAACGTCCTCCACTGAAAGGGTCGCCAGGCGCGTTGCACTCCGCTTCTCCCAAGAGTCCGTCGTGTATCCATGAACAACCGTTCCACCAGGACAGGCAGGTTCCCCCGAACCCCGGATCTTGTCAATTTTGTTGAGAGACCAGTAGATCAATATCCTTGTTGGATTTTGGAGAGCAGTGCACAATGAGGCAACAAGAAAGTTTAGACAAGAAAAAACCAAAGAAGCGGTAAAGAGAGGTAATGGAGACGGAGAAGGGAGTGTCCGCCTTCGATGAGGGCCAGAGAGAGAAAACAATTAATAAATATGGACCAGTATAAACACGTTGGCAGATACAGGTCTACCTCGACTTAAGAGTGCCTCAATTTAAGAGTGTCTTGAGATAAGGGCTGTCTTTCAGCTAATTATTACGCTTTAAGTTGACTTGCCAGCATCCCCGTCATTCCTGCAGCTAATGCCACAGTGAACCTTGCTAGAATGAGCTTATAGCTAGAGAAGGAAAATGATCAAAAACAAGAGTAGGAATATAAATGTAGCACTGGTGGTCTGCACCATACTGAAGGAGAATGAGTCGATAACGCCAGCCAAGGACGGTAATGTCAAGACTTGGTCCTGGGGTTTAGTTTTTCTGGGATGCAACGGAAAGTTGGCTCGGGCGAGACGGGGATGTAAGTACATTTTTTATTGAAACACTAGAACTACAAAAAAAGGAAGTAAACAAAAGGCACGCACAATGGCGGAGAACAAACTATGAAACCAAACACTTGCACAAAGGCAAAAACTATGAACAACAAAAAACACTAACTGTGGCAATAATAAACAAAACTTACTTGGCATGGACAAAAACGGCATGAAAAAGCGCAGCAAGGGTCATAAGTGTGTGGAGAGTATAAATGCGGGGATGTCACCAGGAAGACAAACTGAAAACACTGAACTTAAATACTACAGACATGATTAACGTAAACAGGTGCGTGACTCAAAACGTGAAACAGGTGCGTGACGTGACAGGTGAAAACTAATGGGTTGCTATGGTGACAATCAAGAGTGCACAATGAGTCCAAACGTGGAACAGGTGAAACTAATGGGGTAATCATGAAAACAAGACAAGGGAGTGAAAAGCCAGAAACTAAAGAATCCAATAACTAAACAAAACATGACTAAAACGAAACATGATTACACAGACATGACAGGTAAAATAATATCTAAAAGGCAGATATTTATTACAGATGTCCAATAATATCAGACTGCCAATATTATCGGGTGATAAATGCTTTAAAATGTAATATTGGTAATTATCGGTATCGGTTTCAAAAAGTAAAATGTATGACTTTTTAAAACGCCGCAGTGGTACACGGACGTAGGGAGAAGTACAGAGCGTCAATAAACCTTAAAGGCACTGCCTTTGCGTGCCGGCCCAGTCACATAATATCTACAACTTTTCACACACACAAGTGAATGCAAAGTATACTTGGTCAACAGCCATACAGGTCACACTGAGGGTGGCCGTACAAACAACTTTAACACTGTTACAAATATGCGCCACACTGTGAACCCACACCAAACAAGAATGACGAACACATCCGCACCGTAACACAACATAAACACAACAGAACAAATACCCAGAAGCCCTTGCAGCACTAACTCTTCCTACAATATACAGCCCCCCCGCTACCCCCTAAAACCCCGCCCCCGCCCCCAACCCCGCCCACCTCAACCTCCTCATGCTCTCTCAGGGAGAGCATGTCCCAAATTCCAAGCTGCTGTTTTGAGGCATGTTAAAAAAAAATAATGCACTTTGTGACTTCAATAATAAATATGGCAGTGCCATGTTGGCATTTTTTTTTTCCATAACTTGAGTTGATTTATTTTGGAAAACCTTGTTACATTGTTTAATGCATCCAGCGGGGCATCACAACAAAATTAGGCATAATAACGTGTTCATTCCACGACTGTATATATCGGTATCGGTTGATATCGGAATCGGTAATTAAGAGTTGGACAATATCGGAATATCAGATATCGGCAAAAAACCCATTATCGGACATCTCTAAATAATATATATATATTTTCAACGCTTAAATCTCTCGATCAACTTTTCTTTTTCTTTTTTATAAGGTTTTATGCCCTTACGCCCTTTTTGTTGTTAAAAAAAAACCTTTTTTTATGGCAAGCACACCAAATATGCAACATTTTACCCCCCAAAATGTCACAGTAGTATTTGGAGCCTTCAATAGGTCAATAATTCAATGCAACACTGATTTTGATTCATTATTATTGCTTGACTTACAGTTTTTTTTTTAAAGTCCCACTAAAAGTCTCAGGGATCCAAAAAGCCCCACTCATAAAAGTGTTAAAACTAGGTGATACATTTTTTTTTTTTATCATTTTACTTTCAACGCTTAAATCTCTAAATCACCTTCAGCTCTATCCATTAGTTCTAAGTTTTTTTCTTTTTATTAATTATATTTTATGTTAGTTTTATGCCCAAAGAAAACTTAGTTTTGTCATGTCTGTGGAATCATGTTTCGTTTTAGTCATGTTTTGTTTAGTTATTGGACTCTTTAGTTTCTGGCTTTTCACTCCCTTGTCTTGTTTCCATGATTACCCCATTAGTTTCACCTGTTCCACGTTTGGACTCATTGTGCACTCTTGTTTGTCACCATAGCAACCCATTAGTTTTCACCTGTCACTTCACGCACCTGTTTCACGTTTTGAGTCACGCACCTGTTTTCGTTAATCATGTCTGTAGTATTTAAGTTCAGTGTTTTCATTTTGTCTTCCTGGTGACATCCCCGCATTTATACTCTCCACACACTTATGACCCTTGCTGCGCTTTTTCATGCCGTTTTTGTCCATGCCAAGTAAGTTTTGTTTATTATTGCCACAGTTAGTGTTTTTTGTTGTTCATAGTTTTTGCCTTTGTGCAAGTATTTGGTTTCATAGTTTGTTCTCCGCCATTGTGCGCGCCTTTTGTTTACTTCCTTTTTTTGTAGTGTAAATAAAAATGTACTCACATTCCCGTCTCTGTCACGGCCAGGGCGCATTGGAATGCGTCCTCATCCTTGCGCGCTGCAAGCACCGCGGGACACGCCTACGACTGTGGCGCACATCCAGGGACGCGCCGCGCGCGTCTCCGCCCTGCAGCTGCCGCCAGCTGCAATCACTTACCGGCAATCATCACACCTGCCTGGAATGAAGGAGCTGCCTTCATAAGCCTGGACATCTTGGCATGCCGGCGCCGGAATATAGTCTTTCGTTGGTGGCGAGGAGGCATGATTATGCCGATTGTTTTTCCGGTGAGGACAGCAGGAACTCCAGAGACAGCGTGCAGGTAGGACAAATGATTTATTTGTATAAATCATACACGAAAAATAGAAACGCACAAAACAAGCGAACACAAGGAGAGCGTGCCTAGCACAAGGAAAGCTAACGGAATAGCACACACTTGGGACGACGACCCACCTCCAGTTCACCCCTCCACCCTCCCTTGACTTTTGACCTCTGTGTTCTCGTGGTTCCTGCTAGAGGACATCTGGGAGCTGTCCATAAGGAGGGGGATACTGTCACGGCCAGGGCGCATTGGAATGCGTCCTTATCCTTGCGCGCTGCAAGCACCGCGGGACACGCCTACGACTGTGGCGCACATCCAGGGACGCGCCGCGCGCGTCTCCACCCTGCAGCTGCCGCCAGCTGCAATCACTTACCGGCAATCATCACACCTGCCTGGAATGAAGGAGCTGCCTTCATAAGCCTGGACATCTTGGCATGCCGGCGCCGGAATATAGTCTTTCGTTGGTGGCGAGGAGGCATGATTATGCCGATTGTTTTTCCGGTGAGGACAGCAGGAACTCCAGAGACAGCGTGCAGGTAGGACAAATGATTTATTTGTATAAATCATACACGAAAAATAGAAACGAACAAAACAAGCGAACACAAGGAGAGCGTGCCTAGCACAAGGAAAGCTAACGGAATAGCACACACAGGGAAGGCATAAGGCAACGCTTAGCTTACGGACACAAGGAATAAACGTGACAGTTGCGTAAAGCAAACAAAAGCACCAGGCTGAGTGACGGGAAAAAGCAGGACTAAATAGCTCTCTGATTAGTGCCCGGGAACAGGTGTGAGTCCCGAACACTAATCAGATGCAGGCGAAAAAACAATCAGTAACCATGACAACCAAGACAACACAAAACAGGAGTGCTGAAACATAACTTATATCACAAGTGACTCAAAACCCAAAATAAACTATGATCCAACATCAGATCATAACAGTCTCGCCCGAGCCAACTTTCCGTTGCATCCCGGAAAAGCTAACACCCAAGACCAAGTCATGACAAGTTTTTTGATATGGCAAACACTCAATATGCAATTTTTCGCCCCCCAAAAAAATATTTCAATATTTAATGTGAAGTAATTGGAGCCTCCAATAGGTCAATAATTTATAACACTGATTTTGATTCATTATTATTTTGTGAGCAAGATCTGTTAAAAAAGAAACAGCTTACATGGCAGCTTTTTTTTTAAATTACAGTCAACACTGGAATTTGTTCCTATTACATTTCACTTGTTTGATCTTTAATTCCCCCTTCTTTTTTTCTTTTTTTACATAAAAATTTTAGAATGTGCAAAAACCAGCTGCGGGCCGCACTTTGGACACCCCTGATCTACGTAATAAGACAATTAGCTTTACAATAATCAACTAAATGATTTCTCCATGTTATGTTCACACAGTGGAATATGTGTAGTGGCATTTTGTTCAACTTATGCAGATATTCAGACGTGGAATGAATTATTTACAATAGAAATGAGTCAGGAAAGTGGAGAACATCAAGCAGCAGTTAATCTAATTCAGAATGAGTGTGAAGATGGAAATAAACAGAAATATAGACAGCATAATTAAGTTTAATCTGTCCAATTTTAAACACATTAGACCTTCTCTCACTACACACAGGTATACATACATGCCATGATCAACTACTGCTATACAACTTAGTCCCATACCTCAGAGAATACCCTGAAGACACTAAAGTCTCTCTTCAAGAAAACACTAACAATTCTAGACAAAAAGCCTCTAAAGTGATCATTATTGTACCATTTTATGTAATTATAATATTTTGGATTTAAATAATTATCAGATATTCGTGGATGTTTGACTCATCTTTAGAGTTCTAAATAAACTTGCTCCCTCTCCCTTGATAGATTTTAGTCATTTAAAAAAATAGCAGTCAAGTAAAGACCAGAGCAGTGACCATTTGGTCAAATGTTGGGTCTATCAGTCCATGTCAGAAACTGTGACACGTATTTGACATTTAAAACTGCACTAAAACACTGTTTGAAAACTAACCAGACATGCACGCACCACTTGTTTTTTTTGTTTGTTTGTTTCATTTTTTCCATCCATCCATCCATTTTCTACCACTTGTCCCTTTTGGGGTCGCGGGGAGTTCGGGAACCTAGGCGTACACTCTGGACAAGTCGCCACCTTTATTTTTTTTATTTTTTTTTGTCCATGGTCTATGCTTATGATATCCTTGTAATATAAAAGGTTTTGTGATTTATGTATTTTTTTGGTACACTTTAGTATGGGGAACATATTCACCGTTAATTAGTTACTTATTATCATGCAAATTAGTAACATATTGGCTCTTAATTAGTCATTATTATCATGAAAATTAGTAACATATTGGCTCTTAATTAGTCATTATTAAGTACTTATTAATGCCTTATTCTGCATGGCCTTATTATACAACCAGTAAACCATTAACTAAGAGTCTTCCCTCAATAACCTCAGAATTATTGATTATTAGTAACCCTAACCCTAACCCTAACCCTAACCCTAACCCCAACCCTAACCCTAACCCTAACCCTAACACTACCCCAACCCTAACTCTAACCCTAACCCCAACCCTAACCCTAACCCCAACCCTAACCCTAACCCTTATATGTTCCCCTAGTGTCCAAATAACTCTAAATTAAGTCTTTGTTACTTAGAATATGTTATTAATGTAATTAATATGTTATTAATGCTTATTAATGCCTTATTCTGCATGGCCTTATTATACAAGCAGTAAGCCATTAACTAAGAGTCTTCCCTCAATGACCTCAGAATTATTGCTTATTAGTAACCCTTACCCCAACCCCAACCCTAACCCTAACCCTAACCCGAACCCTAACCCTAAAGCCAACCCCAACCCCAACCCCAACCCTAAACCTAACCCCAACCCTAACCCTAACCCCAACCCCAACCCCAACCCCAACCCTAACCCTAACCCTTATATGTTCCCCTAGTGTCCAAATAACTCTAAATTAAGTCTTTGTTACTTAAAATATGTTATTAATGTAATTAATATGTTATTAATGCTTATTAATGCCTTATTCTGCATGGCCTTATTATACAAGCAGTAAGCCATTAACTAAGAGTCTTCCCTCAATGACCTCGGAATTATTGCTTATTTGTAACCCTAACCCTAACCCTAACCCTAACACTACCCCAACCCTAACCCTAACCCTAACCCTATTACATATTTGTGACCCTAACCCTAACCCTAACCCTAACACTACCCCAACCCGAACCCTAACCCTAACCCCAACCCCAACTCTAACCCTTATATGTTCCCCTTGTGTCCAAAAAACTCTAAATTAAGTCTTTGTTACTTACAATATGTTATTAATGAAATTAATATGTTATTAATGCTTATTAATGCCTTTTTCTGCATGGCCTTATTATACAAAAACCTCGGAATTGTTGCTTATTAGTAACCCTAACCCTAACCCTAACACTACCCTAACCCTAACCCAAACCCTAACCCTAACCCTATTACATATTAGTAACCCTAACCCTAACCCTAAACCTAACCCTAACCCTAACCCCAACCCTTATATGTTCCCCTCGTGTCCAAATAACTCTAAATTAAGTCTTTGTTACTTAGAATATGTTATTAATGTAATTCATTTGTTATTAATGCTTATTATATAAATAAATAAATAATGATAAATGGGTTGTACTTGTATAGCGCTTTTCTACCTTCAAGGTACTCAAAGCGCTTTGACACTACGTCCACATTTACCCATTCACACATACATTCACACACTGATGGAGGGAGCTGCCATGCAAGGCGCTAACCAGCACCCATCAGGAGCAAGGGTGAAGTGTCTTGCTCAGGACACAACGGACATGACGAGGTTAGTACTAGGTGGGGATTGAACCAGGGACCCTCGGGTCGCGCACAGCCATTCTTCCACTGCGCCACTGTGTGCCTTATTCTGCATGGCCTTATTATACAAGCAGTAAGCCATTAACTAAGAGTCTTCCCTCAATAACCTCAGAATTATTGATTATTAGTAACCCTAACCCTAACCGATAACACTACCCCAACCCTAACCCTAACCCCAACCCTAACCCTAACCCAAACCCTAACCCCAACCCCAACCCTAACCCTAACCCTTATATGTTCCCCTAGTGTCCAAATAACTCTAAATTAAGTCTTTGTTACTTAGAATATGTTATTAATGTAATTAATATGTTATTAATGCTTATTAATGCCTTATTCTGCATGGCCTTATTATACAACCAGTAAGCTATTAACTAAGAGTCTGCCCTCAATGACCTCGGGATTATTGCTTATTAGTAACCGTAACCCTAACCCTAACCCTAACCGTAACACTACCCCAACCTTAACCCTAACCCTAACCCTAACCCTAACCCTAATCCTAACCAAAACCCCAACTTTGACCCTAACCCTAACCCTAACACTACCCCAACCCTAACCCTAACCCTAACCCTAACCCTAACCCGAACCCCAACCCTAACCCTAACCCTCACACTACCCCAACCCCAACCCTAACCCTAACCCTAACCCTACCCCAACCCTAACTCTAACCCTAACACTACCCCGACCCTAAACCTAACCCTAACCCTAACCCCAACCCTAACCCTAACCCTAACACTACCCCAACCCTAACCCTAACCCTAACCCCAACCATAACCCTAACCGGGTTATATCACCCTAACCCTAGCCCAAACCGTAACCCTAACCCTAACCCTAACCCTAACACTACCCCGACCCAAACCCTAACCCTAACCCTAAACCTAAACCTAAACCCTAACCCTAACTCCTAACCCCTAACCCTAACCTTAACCCTAACCCCTAACCTTAACCCTAACCCTAACGCAACCCTAACCCTTAGTAATCCTTACCCTATCCCTAACCCTAACACTACCCCAACCCTAACCTTAACCCTAACCCTAACACTACCCCAAACCTAACCCTAACCATAACCCTAACCCCAACCCTAACCCTAACCCAAACCCTAACACTACCCCAACCCTAACCCTAACCCTAACCCCAACCCTAACCCTAAACCTAACCCAAACCCTAACCCTAACCCCAACCCTAACACTAACCCTAACCCCAATCCTAACCCTAACCCTTATTTGTTCCCCTCGTGTCCAAATAACTCTGAATTAAGTCTTTGTTACTTAGAATATGTTATTAATGTAATTAATATGTTATTAATGCTTATTAATGCCTTATTCTGCATGGCCTTATTATACAAGCAGTAAGCCATTAACTAAGAGTCTTCCCTCAATGACCTCGGAATTATTGCTTTTTAGTAACCCTAAACCAAACCCTAACCCTAACCCTAACTCTAACCCTAACACTACCCCAACCCTAACCCTAACCCTAACCCTAGCACTACCTCAACCCTAATCCTATACCTAACCCTAAACCAAACCCTAACCCTAACCCTAACCCTTATATGTTCCCCTAGTGTCCAAATAACTCTAAATTAAGTCTTTGTTACTTAGAATATGTTATTAATGTAATTAATTTTTTTTTACTGCTCATTAATGCCTTATTCTGCATGGCCTTATTATACAACCAGTAAGCCATTAACTAAGAGTCTTCCCTCAATGACCTCGGAATTATTGCTTATTAGTAACCCTAAACCTAACCCTAACCCTAACCTTAACTCTAACCCTAACACTACCCCAACCCTAACCCTAACCCTAACCCTAGCACTACCTCAACCCTAACCCTATACCTAACCCTAAACCAAACCCTAACCCTAACCCTAACCCTAACCCTTATATGTTCCCCTAGTGTCCAAATAACACTAAATTAAGTCTTTGTTACTTAGATATGTTATTAATGTGATTAATATGTTATTAATGCTTATTAATGCCTTATTCTGCATGGCCTTATTATACAAGCAGTAAGCCATTAACTAAGAGTCTTCCCTCAATGACCTCGGAATTATTGCTTTTTAGTAACCCTAAACCTAACCCTAACCCTAACCCTAACTCTAACCCTAACACTACCCCAACCCTAACCCTAACCCTAACCCTAACCCTAGCACTACCTCAACCCTAACCCTATACCTAACCCTAAACCAAACCCTAACCCTAACCCTAACCCTAACCCGTATATGTTCCCCTAGTGTCCAAATAACTCTAAATTAAGTCTTTGTTACTTAGATATGTTATTAATGTGATTAATATGTTATTAATGCTTATTAATGCCTTATTCTGCATGGCCTTATTATACAAGCAGTAAGCCATTAACTAAGAGTCTTCCCTCAATGACCTCGGAATTATTGCTTATTAGTAACCCTAACCCTAACCCTAACCCTAACCCTAACTCTAACCCTAACACTACCCCAACCCTAACCCTAAACCTAACACTACCCCAACCCTAACCCTAACCCTAACCCTAACCCCAACCCTAACCCTAACCCTTATATGTTCCCCTAGTGTCCAAATAACTCTAAATTAAGTCTTTGTTACTTAGATATGTTATTAATATGATTAATATGTTATTAATGCTTATTAATGCCTTATTCTGCATGGCCTTATTATACAAGCAGTAAGCCATTAACTAAGAGTCATCCCTCAATGACCTCGGAATTATTGCTTATTAGTAACCCTAACCCTAACCCAAACACTGACCCAACCCTTATATGTTCCCCTAGTGTCCAAATAACTCTAAATTAAGTCTTTGTTACTTAGAATATGTTATTAATGTAATTAATATGTTATTAATGCTTATTAATGCCTTATTCTGCATGGCCTTATTATACAAGCAGTAAGCCATTAACTAAGAGTCTTCCCTCAATGACCTCGGAATTATTACTTATTAGTAACCCTAACCCTAACCCCAACCCCAACCCCAACCCCAACCCCAACCCTAACCCTAACCCCAACCATAACCCTAACACTAACCCCAACCCTAACCCTAACCCCATCCCTAACCCTTATATGTTCCCCTAGTGTTCAAATAACTCTAAATTAAGTCTTTGTTACTTAGAATATGTTATTAATGTAATTAATATGTTATTAATGCTTATTAATGCCTGATTCTGCATGGCCTTATTATACAACCAGTAAGCCATTAACTAAGAGTCTTCCCTCAATAACCTCAGAATTATTGTTTATTAGTAACCCTTACCCCAACCCCAACCCTAACCCTATCCCCAACCCTAACCCTAACCCTAACCCCAACCCTAACCCTAACCCTAACCCCAACCCCAACCCTAACCCCAACCCTAACCCTAACCCTAACCCTAACCCCAACCCTAGCCCTAACCCTTATATGTTCCCCTAGTCTCCAAATAACTCTAAATTAAGTCTTTGTTACTTAGAATATGTTATTAATGTAATTAATATGTTATTAATGCTTATTAATGCCTTATTCTGCATGGCCTTATTATACAACCAGTAAGCCATTAACTAAGAGTCTTCCCTCAATAACCTCAGAATTATTACTTATTAGTAACCCTAACCCTAACCCTAACCCCAACCCCAACCCAAACCCTAACCCTAACCCTAACACTAACCCCAACCCTAACCCTAACCCTAACCCCAACCCTAACCCTAACCCCAACCTTAACCCTAACCCTAACCCTAACCCTAACCCCAACCCTAACCCTAACCCTTATATGTTCCCCTAGTGTCCAAATAACTCTAAATTAAGTCTTTGTTACTTAGAATATGTTATTAATGTAATTAATATGTTATTAATGCTTATTAATGCCTTATTCTTTATGGCCTTATTATACAAGCAGTAAGCCATTAACTAAGAGTCTTCCCTCAATGACCTCGGAATTATTGCTTATTAGTAACCCTAATCCTAACCCTAACCCCAACCCTAACCCTAACCCTAACCCTTATATGTCCCCCTAGTGTCCAAATAACTCAAAATTAAGTATTTGTTACTTAGAACAGTGTTTTTCAACCTTTTTTGAGCCAAGGCACATTTTTTGCGTTGAAAAAATCCGGAGTCACACCTCTAGCAGAAATCATTAAAAAACGAAACTCAGTTGACAGTAAAAAGTTGTTGTCCCAATTGTTGGATATGACTTTAAACTATAGCTAAGCATGCATCACTATAGCTCTTGTCTCAAAGTAAGTTTACTGTCACCACCTGTCACATCACGCCATTACTTATTTGGAGTTGTTTGCTGTGAGCTGCGCTCCTATTTTGGTGGCTTTTTCTCTTTTTTTGGTATTTTCCTGTAGCAGTTTCATGTCTTCCTTTGAGCGATATTTCCGGCATCTACTTTGTTTTAGCAATCAAGAACATTTCAGTTGTTTTTATCCTTCTTTGTGGGGACATTGTTGATTGTCACATCATGTTCGGATGTACATTATGGATGCTGTCTTTGCTCCACAGTAAGTCTTTGCTGTCGTCCAGCATTCTGTTTTTGTTTACGTTGTTGCCAGTTCAGTTTTAGTTTCGTTCTGCATAGCCTTCCCTAAGCTTCAATGCCTTTTCTTAGGGGCACTCAACTTTTGTTTATTTTTGGTTCAAGCATTAGACACCTTTTTACCTGCACTCTGCCTCCCGCTGTTCTTGACATGTACAAAGCAATTAGCTACCGGCTGCCACCTACTGATACGGAAGAGTATTACGCGGTTACTCTGCCGAGCTCTAGACAGCACCGACACTCAACAACAACACATCTTTTGCAGACTATAATTACTGGCTTGCAAAAAATATTTTTAACCCAAATAGGTGAAATTAGATAATTTCCCACGGCACACCCGACTGTATCTCACGGCACACTAGTGTGCCGCGGCACAGTGGTTGAAAAACACTGACTTAGAATATGTTCCCCATGTATACTGTGTATATGTACATCATTTTTCCATTTTATTTTTTTCACTTAATTGTTTTATATACATGTTACAGGTTATATATCTTTTATTATTGAATGTATCAAATGTGATGAATATGTAATGGACCACAATGGAAACAAGTAGGGATGTCCGATAATGGCTTTTTTGCCGATATCCGATATTGTCCAACTCTTAGTTACCGATACCGATATCAACCGATACCGATATATACAGTCGTGGAATTAAAACATTATTATGCCTAATTTGGACAACCAGGTGTGGTGAAGATAAGGTCCTTTTTTTTAAAAAATTAATAAAATAAAATAAGATAAATAAATTAAAAACATTTTCTTGAATAAAAAAGAAAGTAAAACAATATAAAAACGGTTACATAGAAACTAGTAATTAATGAAAATGAGTAAAATTAACTGTTAGAGGTTAGTACTATTAGTGGACCAGCAGCACGCACAATCATGTGTGCTTACGGCATACTTGCCAACCCTCCCGGATTTTCCGGGAGACTCCCGAAATTCAGCGCCTCTCCCGAAAACCTCCCGGGACAAATTTTCTCCCGAAAAACTCCCGAAATTCAGGCGGACCTGAGTGACGTGTTGACAACACACAACAACAGTGTCTACCGTAAAGCAGTTCGTCTGCCGTAAACAGCAATGTTGTGACACTTTTAAACAGGACAATACTGCCATCTACTGTACATGCATATGTGACCCACCCATAATGTGTCACATTTTTGTGTTGATTTATTTATTTTATTTTGTGGTTTGAATTCGTTTTTGGAGCTGTCATTACACATATATCAGTATTCACATTGGTCAGTAGGGGGCAGTAGGGCGTTTCTTCCCAATTGAATGCTATCACCTGCAGACCGGAAGTGTCTTGACATTCTGATGAGCGCGACCAGTCTGTGAACAATTGAAACGTCCTGTGTGCTTTTTCCTCCTGTAAAACAGGTTAGTTTTGGTGAATCAACTCACTGAATAATATCCATGTGATCTTTATAAGTTTAAGTACACATTCTGATGGTGGAGCCTAACTCTAAAGTGTTTGTGAGTTGTAGTTTGTAAATGAACACTGAAATTCAAGTATTTATTTTATATATATATATATATATATATATATATATATATATATATATATATATATATATATATATATAGCTAGAATTCACTGAAAGTCAAGTATTTCTTATATATATATATATATATCTTAACCACGCCCACAACCACGCCCCCGCCCCACCCCCAACCACGCCCCCGCCCCCACCCCCCGAAATCGGAGGTCTCAAGGTTGGCAAGTATGGCTTACGGACTGTATCCCTTGCAGACTGTATTGATATGTATTGATGTATAATGTAGGAACCAGAATATTAATAACAGAAAGAAACAACCCTTTTGTGGGGGAGGGAGGTTTTTTCGGTTGGTGCACTGATTGTAAGTGTATCTTGTGTTTTTTATGTTGATTTAATAAAAACAAAACAAACAAAAAAAAACTATACCGATAATTTACGATATTACATTTTAAAGCATTTATCGGCCGATATTATCGGACATCTCTAGAAACAAGCCTTTTGTCTTTTTGTGCCATTCATTCACCCTTTTTTTTTTAAAGCATTACATGGATTCAGTTCTTTAAGATGTCTATACACTTCTCAATTAATCAATCAAAACCCATACTAAAGTGTTACCATTCTTTTGTATCATGACCTGTTGAATGTTTACTGTATTAACCCTGCCTTAGGACAACGCATTGGCGTTGTTAGGCCTATTTTAGGTGTTACATTTTATTGTTTGCATTATTTGTTTCAGCATTGCACTTTGAAGATGGTCCCTCAGCTCTTTGACAGCTTTGGCTCTTTTTCAGATCAGCTAAGTCTTTCTTATTTACAGTATATATAAACGTTTCTCATTTCTATTCAGACTTCCATATATATTTAATTTCCTTAAGGGCTTGCCATAATACATATATATATATATATATATATATATATATATATATATATATATATATATATATATATATATATATATATATATATATAAATATATTATATACAAGCCAAATTATCCCGATACAGATATTACTTTAATTCAAGTAATTAACTAATATTTCCAGGGCTTGAATTTACAACCATTTTAGTCACTTATGTGCCCAAAATGTAATCTGTGCAACTTCAAAATATTTGGGAACAAACAATTATTGTATTGCAGAGGTGGGTAGTAACGCGCTACATTTACTCCGTTACATCTACTTGAGTAACTTTTGGGATAAATTGTACTTCTAAGAGTAGTTTTAATGCAACATACTTTTACTTTTACTTGAGTATATTTATAGAGAAGAAACGCTACTTTTACTCTGCTACTTTTATCTACATTCAGCTCGCTACTCGCTACTAATTTTAATCGATCTGTTAATGCACGCTTTGTTTGTTTTGGTCTGTCAGACAGACCTTCATAGTGCCTGCGTTTCAACAAATACAGTCACTGGTGACGTTCACTACGTTCCACCAATCAGATGCAGTCACTGGTGACGTTGGACCAATCAAACAGAGCCAGGTGGTCACATGACCTGACTTAAACAAGTTGAAAAACTTATTGGGGTGTTACCATTTAGTGGTCAATTGTACGGAATGTGTACTGTACTGTGCAATCTACTAATAAAAGTTTCAATCAATCAATCAAAAGTGTGAAGGAAAAAAGACACTTTTTTATTTCAAACGTACATCCCGTCACAAGCCTAAAGACTGACTGCACAGTTCCTGTCTTCACAATAAAAGTGCCGCTCCATCGCGCCTGCGCTTTCAAAATAAGAGTCTCCGAAAGCCAGCGCAAACAAGCTAGCAAGCTACGGAATTTGCCGCCAATGTATTTCTTGTAAAGTGTATAAAAACGAATATGGAAGCTGGACAAATAAGATGCCAAAAACCCACCACTTTCATGTGGTATTAGACAGAAAGGAGGAACTTTTTTTCTCCTGCATTTGAAAACGTGGACGTTAAGCACTGCTGTCTGATTACAATCAATGCAAGTCATCAGAATCAGGTAATACACCAACTTATATTCTTGTCAACATGAAAGAAAGGAATCCATATGTGTTAAACATGCATGTATATTCATTAAAACACCTTTAACATGTAAACAAAAACGGCAAAATAAATAAATATAAATGATATACTGTATATATCAATGTATGTATATATATATATATATGTGTGTGTGTATATATATATATGTATATATGTGTGTGTGTGTATGTATGTGTATATATATATATATATATATATATATATATATATATATATATATATATATATATATATGATGTGTGTGTGTATGTTACTCATCAGTTACTCAGTACTTGAGTAGTTTTTTCACAACATACTTTTTACTTTTACTCAAGTAAATATTTGGGTGACTACTCCTTACTTTTACTTGAGTAATAAATCTCTAAAGTAACAGTACTCTTACTTGAGTACAATTTCTGGCTACTCTACCCACCTCTGTACTGAACACAGATTGAAAATAAACCGACTGAAATAATAATAATAATAACAATGAATAATTTCTAAGTCTTTGTTAGCCGTTTGTGAAGTTTTGTGCACGTGCGCTATGTTCGCTCGCGTCCTGTGCATCTCCTGGGGGCTAAGCCCCCCCTCTCCTTAAAAGCTAGTGACGCCCCTGGGACAACGGATGAAAATGAGCTATTGTGCTAACTCCGACATATTTGACATTGTTGCTCCATGTTGATGAATACGCATTGTCCTAATTCAAATAAATAAATACATCAAAATAAAATGCGTGGATTTCAAAGGGGCCCCACACAAGCCTGCGCAGGGGCGCCCTCTATGGGCCGCGGGGCGCACTGCAGGGCAGCGGCGCCTCCCCTTCCCCCCTCCCTGCCTCCCGCGCGTGGACCGGAGCCGCATTCCTCCCGCCGCCATTCACACGCTGGGAGCCGCCGGGGAGAGAGCAGCGCCGCTCCGCCAGCACACTGGACATGTGCCCGACTTTCGGAATGGAAACAATGGCGTCGATACGAACCACTTGACCGGTAAGTAGCGCGTCCACTCGAGCGACCTGAGAAGCCTGTTTTTTTTTTTTTTTTCCCACCCTCCACACCCACACTCCCTTGCTCGTGTGCCCCACACACCCCGCGTCTTCCCCGGCCGCTGCTGCTCCAGCTCGGGGGGGTGGTGGAGGCTCCAGCCTTGCCTTCAACTCGCGGAATAAGTCCAACTCGTCAACTTCCTGACGTCAAATCTCCATTTTTGAGTGTCGTTAATTGTCCGTTTTGCTGCGACGCTTGGTGGAGTTTATGGAGTCACTTTAGCGGCGGGCGAGACGTTTGAGTGTGGGAGGCGAACAGCCGGCCAGCGGCGTGATGTTTGTTGACACGGAGGGAGCCTGCTGGAATGCAACACCTCTTCCACTTCCACGCAGATAACACCTTTTACTTCTTGCTTTCTGCCAAATGCTCCCGAGGGGAATGAATGCCTTCTGCGGGACGTGCTGGTGCTCGCCCTGTGTTTTAAAAACATGGATCCCCTTCTTTAGCAATGAAATGGTCTTGTGAGTTATTCCACAGCCAGCAGAGTGGAGAGTCTGTGGGTGTGTGAAGTGCGCATTGCTCCAGTCACTTTTATTACAATACAACTACACTTTGCTCCCTGACCCTCTACGCTTCCTAAATTATTTGAAGCCTGTTGGAAATGCATTGCAGAATCCTAGGGCAGTGTTTTTCAACCACTAGAGATTATCTAATGTCACCTATTTGGGTTAAAAATATTTTTTTTGCAAACCAGTAATTATAGTCTTCAAATGATGTGTTGTTGTTGAGTGTCGGTGCTGTCTAGAGTTCGGCAGAGTAACCGTGTAATACAGGTAAAAGCCAGTAAATTAGAATATTTTGAAAAACTTGATTTATTTCAGTAATTGCATTCAAAAGGTGTAACTTGTACATTATATTTATTCATTGCACACAGACTGATGCATTCAAATGTTTATTTCATTTAATTTTGATGATTTGAAGTGGCAACAAATGAAAATCCAAAATTCCGTGTGTCACAAAATTAGAATATTACTTAAGGCTAATACAAAAAAGGGATTTTTAGAAATGTTGGCCAACTGAAAAGTATGAAAATGAAAAATATGAGCATGTACAATACTCAATACTTGGTTGGAGCTCCTTTTGCCTCAACAGTACACCTACTTTGAGACGAGAGCTATATTGATGCATTCTTGGTTATGATTTAAAGTCATATCCAACACTTGCGACGACAACTTTTTACTGTAAACTGAGTTTCGTTTTTTATTGATTTCTGCTAGTGGTGAGCCTCCGAATTTTTTCAACGCAAAAAATGGGCCTCGGCTCAGAAAAGGTTGAAAAACACTGTCCTAGAGGGAAGCCTAACCGGAGCAGTGTTCATGTATGTATGTAGGTAGGTAGGTATTGTTTTATTTGGACTAATAATCACAATGAAACTCTTGCAAAACATGTTACATGTAAGAAAAGCTGCTTCTGGTTGCATCTTTATATCAAAATAAAAAATCGACATTTTAAATTCTGAATACCGTATTTTCCGCACCATAAGGCGCCCTGGGTTAAAAGCCGCGCCTTCAATGAACGGCATATTTCAAAACTTTGTCCACCTATAAGCCGCCCGGTGTTGTAAGCCGCATCTAACTGCGCTAAAGGAATGTCAAAAAAACAGTCAGTTAGGTCAGTCAAACTTTAATAATATATTAAAAACCAGCGTTCTAACAACTCTGTTCACTCCCAAAATGTACGCAAATGTGCAATCACAAACATACGTATATCAACATGGACGGAGCTGCGTGAAAAAAGCCACCCCGCCTCTTCGCGTAAACTTAAATTTACCTTAACCACTCGCTCATCTTTTCTTCATCCATCCCTTTGAGTTAGCTTTTATGATGACGCCGGCTGGAAAGGTCTCTTTTGGCAAGGTCTTCCTTTTGAATATCACCATGGGTGGAAGTTTCTGGCCATTAGCATGGCAAGCTAGAACCACAGTGAAGGATGACTTCTCATTCCCTGTGGTGCGAATATTCACCGTACGTGCTCCCGTTGTATCCACAGTGCGGTTCACAGGAATATCAGTTGCTGTGAAATAGTAATCCGTGTGCGGATGGAGAGATTGCGTCTTTTCATGAACCGGATCCCTGTCGTTTAGTAGGAGCCATTTTGTGGTCTTTACAGATGTAAACACACAAAGGAAATGAAACGTACGGTGATATCCGCGCCCTTTTTCTTCTTCTACGCGGGCGGGTGGTTGCTTACAGTAGAAGAAGAAGCGCTTCCTGTTCTATGGGGGCGGGTGCTTACCTTGGCGGTTGCTTGCGTAGAAGAAGAAGCGCTTCCTGTTCTACCGGGAAAAAAGATGGCGGCTGTTTACCGAAGTTGCGAGACCGAAACTTTATGAAAATGAATCTTAATATTTATCCATATATAAAGCGCACCGGGTTAAAAGCCGCACTGTCAGCTTTTGAGTAAATTTGTGGTTTTTAGGTGCGGCTAATAGTGCGGAAAATACGGTAGATTTAGAATTGGGCTGAATAACAATTGCGATTTATATAGGAATACAGTTTTTTTTACACCCTTATAAATATTGTAATTCCAAGTTACAGAGTGCGTCGGTAGTTAAGCCCCACCCACCAAATTTTAGAAGAAAATATAGTTTTTACATGTAATAGCCACACCTACCAGTACGAAAGATTTTAAATGTTCTCACGTCAGTAAAATGGCTCGTGAAACAAAACAGAAGTCATCGTCATGGACCCATTAGCTGCGGAATCTAGCTCTTCAATCAGCTAAACAGACTCAATAACTCCACATTGATGTTTTAGTGATTTTACAAAACTTAAACAATACAAAAAAAATGTCAAGTTGATAATACTAACACACTTGTAAACATGTTAGCATATTCGCTAATGCTAACAACGCCAGCTTGATTACGCGTCCCAAGTATGCATGAAAACTCTCCTACAGCTATCACACATGGGAGGGCTTAGTAAGTACGATTTGTTTGAGTTATATTGTAAAACTTACAATATATGGAGTGAGGAATGAAGAATCCTTTCGATCAGAAACGCTTTGGATGAGGACAGTAGTCGACGAAACGGGATATACTGTACGGCACCTGCAGTGAGCGAACTCGTCCAAAAAGATGACGCTGTAGCAGAAACAATAACACACCTTTTCGGTGTTTTTTTACGAAAACTATTTGTTGAATACAAAACTTAATGACCGTTAGCGTAGGAAATAAGTAGCGGCTAATAGTCCGTAAAATACGGCATGTCTCCTTTAACTTAACATTACTCTTCTCTATGTTTGAATCAAGTGTGAAGACTCTCTCTCCACACTTGATTTATCCATCCATCCATCCATCTTCTTCCGCTTATCCGAGGTCGGGTCGCGGGGGCAGCAGCCTAAGCAGGGAAGCCCAGACTTCCCTCTCCCCAGCCACTTCGTCCAGCTCTTCCTGTGGGACCCCGAGGCGTTCCCAGGCCAGCCGGGAGACATAGTCTTCCCAACGTGTCCTGGGTCTTCCCCGCGGCCTCCTACCGGTCGGACGTGCCCTAAACACCTCCCTAGGGAGGCGTTCGGGTGGCATCCTGACCAGATGCCCGAACCACCTCATCTGGCTCCTCTCGATGTGGAGGAGCAGCGGCTTTACTTTGAGCTCCTCCCGGATGGCAGAGCTTCTCACCCTATCTCTAAGGGAGAGCCCCGCCACCCGGCGGAGGAAACTCATTTCAGCCGCTTGTACCCGTGATCTTGTCCTTTCGGTCATAACCCAAAGCTCATGACCATAGGTGAGGATGGGAACGTAGATCGACCGGTAAATTGAGAGCTTTGCCTTCCGGCTCAGCTCCTTCTTCACCACAACGGATCGATACAGCGTCCGCATTACTGAAGACGCCGCACCGATCCGCCTGTCGATATCACGATCCACTCTTCCCTCACTCGTGAACAAGACTCCGAGGTACTTGAACTCCTCCACTTGGGGCAAGATCTCCTCCCCAACCCGGAGATGGCACTCCACCCTTTTCCGGGCGAGAACCATGGACTCGGACTTGGAGGTGCACTTGATTTATGTTTTATAAATGACATGGCCCAGTTCTGTCTGCGCTCAATCAAGCGGGATCACCTTATTGACAGTCCAGTGCCACCAAGCATTCATAAACAAATGCAGGGGGAGTTCAAGCATGACATTAGTGTTTATTTAAGAGGTGGCACCCCTCATCACCGGTTAAATTAACCCTTTAAATCCCTATTACGTTGTGTGGAGACATGAACAGCAAGCTGACGCTACCAGGGTTTGCCAACGGACGATTAAACCCTCAGTTTTGTCCATTGATTTTGCACACAGATGCGATCTAAAATCATAACCCAAATCTGCAACCTTGCATGACATTTACACGATTCCTGCAAGCCAGCCAGAAAGTGACAAGCAATTTGCCTCAATCTCGCCTAATTATGATACAGATCAACCTACAATAGAGTTCCACAAGCCTGCCCCGTCCACCCAGCCAAAATGTATGATGTCCAAACTTTGGAATTCTTGCTGACATGAGCACTTCGCACCCCTCTGTGTTTGGGGCTTTTGTGCGGTCGCCGACCCCCCCATTCCCTCCTCTCAATGCATTCCTCCGGAGTATTCAGTGAGCGGGATATTTAAGGTCTAATTAGATTGGAGATGGATGAGGAAGCAAAGAGGCTGTGCTTAGGTGAGAAATGAGCCATCAACGAGAGTAAGAGATCTTTTATGTTCGTGCGGATGCTAATACATGTACTGTGATGACACTGGTTCTCTTACAAGCTGCAAAAGCCACCGCCTTTCCCACTTCTCTGCAACGTTTCAACTCCATCTGTTCCTTCTCTCCACCTCCTATCTTGAGCTGTCCTTCCGACCTCCCGCTGCCACTCAAGTTTTCTTTCCGTCTTCTTCCCCTCATGCTCTTGTTTTCTCTCCTTGCATTTCTGTCAGGAGTGTCTACCTCCCGCCTCTCACGCAGCTCTCTGCCTTTTTCTTCCTTCTGCGCTCTTGCCCTGCTCCTTTCGTTTCTGCCGGCTTCACTCTGTCAAGTTACTTGCCTATTCCCTCCACCCAGCGCACATATGGGACTTCTTCGCCCTGCTGCATCAACCTTGTGCTCGCTGTTTCCTGACCGGTCTAAGAAAGTCCACCACGTCTGCTTTCCTGTTCCATTTCTGGAAGGAATCAATCAATCAATCAAAGTTTATTTATATAGCCCTAAACCACAAGTGTCTCAAAGGGATGCACAAGCCACAACAACATCCTGGGCTCAGATCCCACATCAGGGCAAGACAAAACTCAACCCAACTCATGCACAGATGAGTGGTCCATGCCGGGTCCCGACTTTGAACAGCTAGCGCTTCATCTGTGGTCACCTGACAATCTCTCTACGCAGGAGAGGGGTGCAGAGCAGCAATGAAAAGAGACGGCAGATCAACTGGTCTAAAAAAAGGTCTACTTAACTGCTAGAGTATACAAAGGAGTTTTAAGATTGGACTTAAATGCTTCTACTGAGGTAGCATCTCTAACTGTTACCGGGAGGGCATTCCAGAGTACTGGTGCCTGAATAAAAACGCTCTATAGACCGCAGACTTTTTTGGGGCTCTGGGAATCACTAATAAGCCGGAGTTCCTAGAACGCAGATTTCTGTCTGGGACATATGGCATACTTGCCAACCCTCCCGGATTTTCCGCGAGACCCCCGAAATTCAGCGCCTCTCCCGAAAACCTCCCGGGACAAATTTTCTCCCAAAAATCTCCCGAAATTCAGGCGGAGCTGGAGGCCACGCCCCCTCCAGCTCCATGCGGACCTGAGTGACGTGTTGACAGCCTGTTCTCACGTCCGCTTTCCCACCATATAAACAGCTAATGATCGAAGGCGAGTTCTTGGTTTCTTATGTGTGTTTATTGTTAGGCAGTTTCATTAACGTCCTCCCAGCGCAGTAACAACACACAACAACAGCAGTCAAGTTTTCGTCCCCCGTAAAGCAGTTCGTCTGCCGTAAACAGCAATGTTGTGACACTTTTAAACAGGACAATACTGCCATCTACTGTACATGCATATGTGACCCACCCATAATGTGTCACATTTTTGTGTTGATTTATTTATTTTATTTTGTGGTTTGAATTCGTTTTTGGAGCTGTCATTACAGATTTGTCAGTATTCACATTGGTCAGTAAGGGGCAGTAGGGCGTTTCTTCCCAATTGAATGCTATCACCTGCAGACCGAAAGTGTCTTGTCATTCTGATGAGCGCGACCAGTCTGTGAAGAATTGAAACGTCCTGTGTGCTTTTTCCTCCTGTATAACAGGTTAGTTTTGGTGAATCAACTCACTGAATAATATCCATGTGATCTTTATAAATTTAAGTACACATTCTGATGGTGGAGCCTAACTTTAAAGTGTTTGTGAGTTGTAGTTTGTATTTGTGAATGAATCCAGTGCACAGCTGCAGTAATCAATACAAAAAGGCGATGTGAGTGCGCAATGTTTATGTAGGAACTTCTGATCCTAATTCAGACTCCCAAATTAGAGCTCCCGTTTTCTTATTGATTTTATAATGTATATTTGTATAATGTGTGTGTTCTGAAATAGTGACAGAGAATAGAGCAAGGATGGACAATTCAACCCTTAACTCAACAATGAGTAGATGAGTGTTATGTGTGTGTATGTGTAAATAAATGAACACTGAAATTCAAGTATTTCTTTTATTTATTTATATATATATATATATATATATATGTAATAAAATATATATATATATATATATATATATATATATATATATATATATATATATATAGAATTCACTGAAAGTCAAGTATTTCTTATATATATATATCTTAACCACGCCCCCCCCCCCCCCCCGACCACGCCCCCCCCCCACCTCCCGAAATCGGAGGTCTCAAGGTTGGCAAGTATGACATATGGTACAATGCAATCAGCAAGATAGGATAGAGCTAGACCCTTTAGTGTTATATACATAAATAGTAAAACCTTAAAGTCGCATCTTAGGTGCAAAGGAAGCCAGTGCAGGTGAGCCAGTAAAGGCGTAATATGATCAAACTTTCTTGTTCTTGTCAAAAGTCTAGCAGCTGCTAGACATAGGGATATGGGCGGTATAGCTCGGTTGGTAGAGTGGCCGTGCCAGCAACTTGAGGGTTGCAGGTTCGATCCCCGCTTCCGCCATCCTAGTCACTGCTGTTGTGTCCTTGGGCAAGACACTTTACCCACCTACTCCCAGTGCCACCCACAATGGTTTAAATGTAACTTAGATATTGGGTTTCATTATGTAAAGCGCTTTGAGTCACTAGAGAAAGGCGCTATATAAATATAATTCACTTCACATATGTCCTAGAAATGTTGCTTTTGTAGTCGTCCGCACATGGAGAATCGGTAATAATGTCATCTCATACCAAAAAGACGAGACTACGACATCCCTTACTTTGTGGTGTTGTCTTTCCAATGAGATGAACTCTACCGGATACATTTTTAACCCTCTAAATTGGTCTCGGCAGTGTCACCACCCCATCTTGTCCACCTTGAGTGTTTTACCTGAGTGTCCAGTGGGTTTTTGCACTGCCCCGAGGCAAGGATCCGTGCAGTAATATCAAAAGGTTCTAAAGACGGACCAGCTGTAGGGCTAAAGGGCTTTCTCTGCACACAGCTCTCTTGGTGCTAACACCCTCCAGTCGACAAGCTCTAATATGAAATAAACTCACTCGCCAATACCTAGCGGGCTCGTCTTGACTGACTGTTCAAATAGGAATGACCTCCATTTGGACAAAATAAAGAGCCGGGATTGAGAATTAAGAGTCGGCGGTTGGCGCTGAACTGCAAACTACTGGCGCATTACGAATCATATCTCAGGGTATGCGTGCGGGTGGGCTTGCGGCATAAACCCTCATCAGTGCCAATCAGACGCTAATTTAAAGGCTACTGAAGCCGCTTCTGAGATTCTTCACATTCTACCAAAAAAAGTCAGTGTTGAGCCCAGTGGTTTATTTTGGTCCCTAGAAAATACGTGATGTGAGTGCTAGTGTGGAGAGTTTGAAAAAAAGCCCAGTTTATATTGTTTGAAGCCTTGACCTTCGATCCAAATGACTCTTTGCTCAATCTCTCACTCTAGGCAAACAAATATAACCAATGTTGAGGCACAACTGAAAAATCTGTATCCATTTTTCGGTCCTATTGAGGAAAGCAGCATTAGCTTTTCCTTTCTCCGTCTTGCTCAGCCAAGTGAACTGTCTGTTATGTATAATTAATTTTCTCTCCTGGTTTATTTTTATCGCCCACTTTTAACCGTTCCTTCAAAGGACCCCTTCCCCGCTTCCGTCCTCCACGGTGCCTGCTGAAAGTGACAGCTGCTCAGCTAAGGGGGACGCTGTTTGAAGCAGGCAGTAGAAAGGTCCCTCATTCATGATGATTTGGAACAGAAATGTCTCTCTATCCGCCGCGCTGACAGTATCAAAAAGGTGCCTGGCTGCAAATTGAAAATAGGATCCACCTCCGCCTAAGTCTATGTTGGGGAATATAAATTTACATGTCTTATTTTGTTCAAATGGCTCTTGATTAGACTGCTGGAAATAAAAGTTTTTTGGCGTATTTTAAAGGTTCAAAGGAAAATAAACAAGCCGATCATCAAAAATAGCTGAATGTGATGAAGTGGAGCCATACACTCTTAAGAAGAAAGACTTTTCACAAGATTTAAAAGATTTTACTAACATAACCGAGTTGACGTTTCAAACAATTTGGTTCCTCTAACTTACTTCATACCTGCCAACTACTCCGGTTTTCCCGTAATTAGTGCGGTTTTCATCAACCTATTCCGGGTTACGGTTGCAGTGATAAAAAATACGGTTTGTCATTAATTAAATTTATTTTATTTTTTTAAAGTTTTATTCACGAAATCGCGTAACAACAATGACAATCGACACTGCTTCCCGTAACTTCCTATCGAGCCATTCCGAATGCCATGCGCGAGGCTATTTATAGCACCGCTGCCAAGCACGAGGCACCAGTTGCCATTGTTTCCAAACGAGCGAACGATCATGGAATCAGCCGGAGAAAAATCGCAAACGAGTCTTAAACCGAAAAGAAAACTGCAGTCATTCCGTGAAGAATATTCAAAAGCCTATCCGGGAATAATTATCCGTTCCAAAAAGGGTGAAAACTACGCGAATTGCACCTTGTGCAGACAAGATTTTTCGATCGGACACGGAGGAATTAGCGATGTAAAAGACCACGTTGGGACAAAAAAACACAAGTCTAATGCCGTTGCTAGCGATACAAGTGGAAAACTTTCAACGTTTTTCGGATTTTAGCCACAAAAAGGTAATGACACCAATGTTATCTATTGGAATTGTTTAGTACTGTTATACTGTTAAAAGTGTTTATACTATTTATGCTTTCAAGTCCAAGTTGAAGAAATCTTGTTAAATGTTGACAGCATAACTACCAAAATACAGAAGTATGTCCTTAATATTTTTGCAGTGCTATTTCTGTTGAAAAGTTCAAATTATTACATTAGAGATGTGATGTGTCACTTTTCAAGTGTCTGATGGCTTAAATTAATTTTCATTAATTTTTCATATTTTGAATTCTTTTGAAAGGCTTACAAAAAAACTACATTTGAATTGTAATTCCATGCTATTGACAGGACTATTAATTGAAGTTAGCTTACCATGTTTACAGTATGATAATTGTGATAGAAATGTGAATTTTAGGCACAGAATATTTTTTACAATTGAACAAGGCAGTAGATTATACAAGCTTGGACAGAAAGTTAATAATGACACCAATTTTTTTTTAAATGGAATTGTTTAGTACTGTTTTACCATTTGTTTACTGTAAAAAGTGTTTATACTGTTTATACTTTCAATTAACAAATTGAAGTCTTGTGAAAGGTTGACAGGATAACTGGCATTAACTGTCAAAATAATTTCAAACTATTGAAGTTATCTTACAGGATAAACATGTCAATCAACCCATATGATTTTTGCTGTAATATTTTTGTTTTGAAAAGTCACTGTGACTGATAGAAAAGTGATGGTTTTAGCAACATTTTAACCTGTCTGAATGCTAATAATCATTTTGCGTCGGGGGGCGAAGCCTGAACCCCCCACCAGGACTTTGTCCTGGACCTACCGGGGCCTGCGGCCCCTGGACCCTGGCTACTAGGTTTTTCTGATTTCAAAAGTTGGCAGGTATGTTACTTTTACGCTCACAAGAAGTTCTGCAAATACAAAAGTATGGAGGCTCATCATTTGTTTACATGTGGTCGGGTGTACGGATTAAGGCCATGGAATGTTAGACTTATATGTACCTTATTTGATAGACGCTGCGCGATCAGTGTTTATGGTTTTCAGTGTTGTCAAGCACTCTGCTTATAGGATAAGTAGTTTGCTCTCCTCTTTTAAGTGAAATACTATACTATCATCTTTAATTTGGCATCTGCAGTTGCTTTAATTGATGTTTTGCGCCAATGTTTAATTAGATTGTATAGTTACCGTATTTTCCGCACTATAAGGCGCACCTAAAAACCACAAATTTTCTCAAAAGCTAACAGTGCGCCTTATAACCCGGTGCGCTTTATTACGATTAATTTTCATAAAGTTTCGATCTCGCAACTTCGGTAAACAGCCGCCATCTTTTTTCCCGGTAGAACAGGAAGCGCTTCTTCTTCTACGCAAGCAACCGCCAAGGAAAGCACCCGCCCCCATAGAACAGGAAGCGCTTCACCCGCCCCCGGAAGAAGAAGAAAAAACGCGCGGATATCACCGTACGTTTCATTTCCTGTTTACATCTGTAAAGACCACAAAATGGCTCCTACTACGCGACAAGGATCCGGATCATAAAAAGACGCAATCTCTCCATCCGCACACGGATTACTACCGTATTTCACAGCAACTGATATTCCTGTGAACTGCACTGTGGAACGGGAGCACGTACGGTGAATATTCGCACCACAGGGAATGAGGAGTCATCCTTCACTGTGGTTCTAGCTTGCCATGCTAACTTCCACCCATCCAAAAGAGACCTTTCCAGCCGGCGTCATCATAAAAGCTAACTCGAAGGGATGGATGGATGAAGAAAAGATGAGCGAGTGGTTAAGGGAAGTTTACGCGAAGAGGCCGGGTGGCTTTTTTCACACAGCTCCGAAGGCGAACACACCTTCACTAAGACGGGCAGATAGCGCCGGTCGACATACGCCAACATCTGCCAGTGGATCGTAAATGCCTGGGCAGATAGTTTCGGTCACAACTGTGGTCCGAGCTTTCCGGAAGGCAGGATTCACAGAACTGCTGCACAACAACAGCGACACTGAATCCGATGACTTCGACGAGGCGGAGCCGGCCATTTTTGGATCCCACGCTTGCGCAACTTTTCAATTCGGACACCGAAGACGAAGAATTCGAAGGATTTACGAATGAAGAATAACTTCAGAAGGTGAGCGCTATGTTTATTTTGTGTGTTGTGACATTAACGTTCGAGCAACATTATGTTGCTATTTATTGCTCTACACCATTTTGAATTTTACTATGTTTGTGATTGCACATTTGCGTACATTTTGGGACAGAGTTGTTAGAACGCTGGTTTTCAATATATTATTAAAGTTTGACTGAACTATCTGACTGTTTTTTTGACATTCACTTTAGCGCAGCGTTTTTTTTGACATTCCCTTTAGCGCAGCTTAGGCGCGGCTTATAGTCCGGGGCGGCTTATTGGTGGACAAAATTATGAAATATGTAATTCATAGAAGGTGCGGCTAATAATCCGGTGCGCCTTATAGTGCGGAAAATACGGTAATCATGTAAATTTAGTCTTGTACCTAATAGAGGATGAAGCACTAGTGGTTTACAATAGCATCCCATTTCACAGCCTGACTTTCCACTGTTTTTTCATCATCGACATGCTCAATATGCTCCCTCATCCCTGTGGCTACTGACGGTTAACTACTGCCCCATCATATCCGTCTGGCACGGCATGGAAATACTTAGTCGACACTCCTAGGCAATGCTATGTTTGGATGTGAGTCAACTTACTTCGAAGTCACTTCCTGTTTATAATCTTGTTTGCTGATGTATTGCACCATGTGCTGGTGTCTGTCCTGACTTTACACATGGCAAGGGTTTGACCTCAAGAGTTCAAATTCAGAGGCTGACTTTATTTGGGTCGGATTCGGGAGTTTTTTCCGATTTTAGCGTTAATCCTAATTTGGTGGCTATTGTTCAACTGGATTGCCATCTCAACAGAAGAGACACATTGCCAGTGGCTGTGTTGCACACTCATTCGTTAGCTTGCCAACTCTGAGATCTAGTCACAGTCATTGTGACGATTCTGCCCGAAGGTGCAAAGAGTCGGTATTGGCTCTGTTTCCTCTTCTGACCCGATGGCCTCCTGTAGAAATCCCACCGCCTCCTGCCGCTTGCGGGCACAGCCTCAGTGCATGAGGCTCCCTCACTTGCATGCTAACGCTCTCGTCAGCATTCTGTCCGTCTCCTCAGACACTGAGTCAGTCGTTTGGGTCCTTCAGTTGCTGCCACATAAAAATGCCCAATTAAAGAGCTGGGACTTCCCATGATAAAAACCATGCTCTGTACTGTGCACAATCTTGTTGGTGACAGTACTGTTGTTTAGGTCAGTGTTTCTTAACCATCAACCACCAAAACATATCTTTTTTTAGCTGTGGTCCGCATGGGCAGCAGCGGTACTCGGTTGTAATAAACTTGTCCGCCACTTGTGGCAGTAATGACAATATCAAACGTACAGAAGAAGTTAAGTTAAAGTACCAATGATTGTCACACACACACTAGGTGTGGCGAAATTATTTTCTGCATTTAACCCATCACCCTCTGGGAGGTGAGGGGAGCAGTGGCCCGGGAATCATTTTTGGTGATTTAACCCCCAATTCCAACCCGAGCAGGGAGGTAATGGGTCCCATTTTTGTAGTCTTTGGTATGACTCGGCCGGGGTTTGAACTCACAACCTACCGATCTCAGGGCGGACACTCTAACCACTAGGCCACTGAGTCTGGTCTTAAGCGCACTTAAATTTTACTGACAGTTTATGTAAGAAATATATACATTTTTATTATAAATTTAATACAATTTCATTCATTTTAGCACTGCATAATTGTAAGTACATTTAATTTTCATCAGTTCCTTTGCAGTATATTGGATTAGAAGTTATTTTTCTAATCTGCCTTCACTTTGTGATTAATCAGAATCAGAATCAGCTTTATTGTCATTACGCAAGGTAACGAGATTGAGGCCATTCCATACAGTGCGATGTGTGCATGCTAGAAAAACAATGTGCAAATATATAAAAATTTAAAAAATGTAGAAGTGCAATGAATATGGTGTGAAATGAATATATACATGAACAAACAAAACAAAAACAGGGTGGTTGGTGGAATGGGTTATTGCACCGAAGAGAAGGCAGTTATGAGGGACAATGGGGCAGTCCGTTCAGGATGGTTATGGCGCGGTTATAACGCAGGCTTTCATATCATTTGACATATCCTGTTAAACTGAAAGTATTGGAACAAGTATAGGTTTGATTATTGAATACCATTAAAATCAAGAGCAAGGTTACTAATATTTGAGTGGAAAAGTAGGGCCCCGAGGTCAACAAAGTTAAAAAAAACCCTGGTAGGTCATTGTTGTATCATTTTGCTTTTGTTTCGTGGATTTACATAGATATCATAAGTAGTTGCAGGTAAGCCTGGGCTATATGGCCTAAAAATACAATCACAGATATTTTCGCAATTAATTTGATTTATGATTTTTTTCCCCATGTTTTGCTTTTATCTGCTTCTATTTCATTGGTACTATTTCATTACACTGCATCTAACTCTCAAGCACAATCATTTATTTTATAAAGTCTAGAAAAAACCTAAACCGATTAAACATATTAATTTGAGCTGTTATAGCTCATTTTGGCATATTTACTGTGATGCTTTTGCTCCCATGTGGATCAGTTTGCATTATTCTAATCTGATGAAATTATTCAACGTAGAGCTCCCAATGGAAAGCAAAACCTTTGTCGTGAATAAAAGACTTCTGTAAACAAAAATGTAGCATATCACCTGTATGCAAATGAATAAACTCCAACATTGGGATTGATAAAGTACAAAGTTAAAGGGGAACATTATCACCAGACCTATGTAAGCGTCAATATATACCTTGATGTTGCAGAAAAAAGACCATCTATTTTTTTAACCGATTTCCGAACTCTTAATGGGTGAATTTTGGCGAATTAAACGCCTTTCTATTATTCGCTCTCGGAGCGATGACGTCACGTTGTGACGTCACATCGGGAAGCAATCCGCCATTTTCTCACTTTCGTCGGTGTGTTGTCGGAGGGTGTGACAACACGAACAGGGACGGATTCAAGTGGCACCAGTGGCCCAAAGATGCGAAAGTGGCAAGAAATTGGACGAAATTTGTTCAAAATACGAGGCTGTGGGGAAAGCCGACGAAATGGTCAGTCGTTTGTTCCGCACACTTTACCGACGAAAGCTATGCTACGACAGAGATGGCAAGAATGTGTGGATATCCTGGGACACTCAAAGCAGATGCTGACATCAACTCCAAAACTGGACAGATCAGCTATCAGGAAAAGAGAGCGGATGAGGGTATGTCTACAGAATATATTAATTGATGAAAACTTTATTCATTATTCGCGGTTTTACGTAAATTATTATACATAAACTGTGTTTACCAATAATTTAGCTTAAAAACATTTACCGTATTTTCCGCACTATAAGGCGCACCGGATTATTAGCCGCACCTTCAATGAATGGCATATTTCATAACTTTGTCCACCAATAAGCCGCCCCGGACTATAAGCCGCGCCTACGCTGCGCTAAAGGGAATGTCAAAAAAACAGTCAGATAGGTCAGTCAAACTTTAATAATATATTAAAAACCAGCGTTCTAACAACTCTGTTCACTCCCAAAATGTACGCAAATGTGCAATCACAAACATAGTAAAATTCAAAATAGTGCAGAGCAATAGCAACATAATGTTGCTCGAACGTTAATGTCACAACACACAAAATAAACATAGCGCTCACTTTCTGAAGTTATTCTTCATTCGTAAATCCTTCGTCTTCGGTGTCCGAAGTGAAAAGTTGGGCAAATTTACGATCCACTGGCAGATGTTGGCGTCGTCTGGCGCTGCCTCCTCGTCTTAGTGAAGGTGTGTTCGCCTTCTGTCATCCATTGTTCCCACGCAGTTAGCAGTCTAGCTTCGAATGCCCTGTTGACACCAATATCTAGCGGCTGGAGGTCTTTTGTCAATCCACCCGGAATGACGGCGAGTATTGAATTAAGCGCGTAAGCGTGTCTCTCAATGTGCTGTTATGAGCTAGCAAATATAACAACTACACTACCCAGCATGCAACGATAGTTACGAGCATGCGCGGTAGCCCTGAGAAGCGTTGTTGTATGCTGGGAGTTAGAATGTGGTTATGAGCACGCTGTGAGTAAACGTTGAGAACTCAGTTAACACGCCTCGTCTGCATTATTTATAATTAGACAGACAACACACTTAATAGGAGCCATTTTGGGGTCTTTACATAAACACACAAATGGAAATGAAACGTCACATATCCCAGCATCCAGCATGCACCGCGCGCTTCTTCGTCATCCACTGTTCCCACGCAGTTAGCAGTCTAGCTTCGAATGCCCTGTTGACACCAATATCTAGCGGCTGGAGGTCTTTTGTCAATCCACCCGGAATGACGGCGAGTATTGAATTAAGCGCGTAAGCGTGTCTCTTAATGTGCTGTTATGAGCTAGCAAATATAACAACTACACTACCCAGCATGCAACGATAGTTACGAGCATGCGCGGTAGCCCTGAGAAGCGTTGTATGCTGGCAGTTCAAATGTGGTTATGAGCACGCTGTGAGTAAACGTTGAGAACTCAGTTAACACGCCTCGTCTGCATTATTTATAATTAGACAGACAACACACTTAATAGGAGCCATTTTGGGGTCTTTACATAAACACACAAATGGAAATGAAACGTCACATATCCCAGCATGCACCGCGCGCTTCTTCTACGGGGAAAAAAGATGGCGGCTGTTTACCGTAGTTGCGAGACCTAAACTTTATGAAAATGAATCTTAATATTTATCCATATATAAAGCGCACCGGGTTATAAGGCGCACTGTCAGCTTTTGAGAAAATTTGTGGTTTTTAGGTGCGCCTTATAGTGCGGAAAATACGGTAAATGCAGATTCAGGGCTGTCTGCACTCTCAAAGTGCATGTTGTTGCCAAATGTATTTCATATGCTGTAAACCTAGTTCATAGTTGTTAGTTTCCTTTAATGCCAAACAAACACATACCAATCGTTGGTTAGAAGGCGATCGCCGAATTCGTCCTCGCTTTCTCCCGTGTCGCTGGCTGTCGTGTCGTTTTCGTCGGTTTCGCTTGCATAGGGTTCAAACCGATATGGCTCAATATTTCAGTTTCTTCTTCAATTTCGTTTTCGCTACCTGCCTCCACACTACAACCATCCGTTTCAATACATGCGTAATCTGTTGAATCGCTTAAGCCGCTGAAATCCGAGTCTGAATCCGAGCTAATGTCGCTATAGCTTGCTGTTCTATCCGCCATGTTTGTTTGAGTTGGCTTCACTATGTGACGTCACAGGAAAATGGACGGGTGTATATAACGATGGTTAAAATCAGGCACTTTGAAGCTTTTTTTAGGGATATTGCGTGATGGGTAAAATTTTGAAAAAAACTTCGAAAAATAAAATAAGCCACTGGGAACTGATTTTTAATGGTTTTAACCCATCTGAAATTGTGATAATGTTCCCCTTTAAATCTTCTGTCTTGAATAAATTACTTATGTAGGTAAAAATGTAACTAAAGTTTTAATGGGTGGACAAAAACAGGCTTTTCTACTGTACCATAAGCACCACATACTTAGCTACATTTGCTTTATTGATCATTCTCCACTGTGCTTCTTTCTCGTCGTACATGGTACCTTGTGTAAATCATTCCACCGCAGTCCGCTGCTTTTTAGCGAGAGTTTGTTGCTGGTTTTTAAAGTCTTGTTCGCCTCGTGAAGAGTTGCATTTCCTGCTGATGGAATAGGTTTGTTGTGCTTCTGTGTTTTTCAAACAAACTTTGCAGCGTGCCGTCACGTCAGTTGCTGCAAATCTAAACCACTGACAACACTATTCTTTTCTCTGGAACAAACGTCTCGCTCTCCTTTGTGTTAGCATTAACCATGTGTTGCTAGGCGTGTGGATATCTCCGCGAAGGAAGTAAGAGGGAAGCTCCTGTGGACTGGACACTAGGGATGTCCCGATCCAGGTTTTTGCACTTCCGATCCGATACCGATATTGTTTTTGCATTTTCGATCCGATACCGATACTGACCGATACCGATACTGGCCTATCCGAGCATGTATTAAAGTTTAAAGTTATTTAGCCTACTTAGTTGTCAGAAAAGGGTTTTAGTACTCTTGATAACAACTAGCCAGCTGAATTAGGGGAGTTTGAATAATACACAATGGTTGGTAACAAGAAACTGACCTGTTTATTCAAGGATAAACACAAAATAGACAAAATTATACATGACAAACAGAAATGGTATCATTGAACTAGGGCTGGGCGATATGGCCTTTTTTTAATATTGCGATATTTTAAGGCCATATTGCGATACACAATATATATCTCGATATTTTGCCTTAGCCTTGAATGAACACTTGATGGATATAATCACAGCAGTATGATGATTCTATGTGTTTTGATTGATTGATTGAGACTTTTATTAGTAGGTTGCACAGTGAAGTACATATTCCGTACAATTGACCACTAAATGGTAACACCCCAATAAGTTTTTCAACTTGTTTAAGTCGGGGTCCACTTAAATTGATTCATGATGCAGATATATACTATCAGATATATACTATCATCATAATACAGTCATCACACAAGATAATCACATTGAATTATTTACATTTATAATCCAGGGTGTGGAGGGGGGCGCCGGATGTAAGTGTCAAAAAGACAGCCAAAAGAGTTTGATATGAGAATAACTCTAATGTTAAAATATAGGGTAGAAATGCATCCATTTGCAGGAAATGTAGTCTTGATTTTCAAAATGTTCTTTCAAGGCTTGCATGTCTACATTCAAACATTCTTCTTCATACTGCATTAATATATGCTACTTTTAAACGTTCATGCAGAGAAGGAAATCACAACTAAAAAAATCACTAATTTTTTCATACGGTGTTGATGTAGACATTTTTGCCATTTTGATGGTGTGGGCGTGTGGCACCGAATGGAGATAAGCGTCTCGACAGACGTCACAATATTTGAACAATGATGACGAAAACTGTTGTCTCTGTCGTGTCCGTGTGTCGAAAATTGTTATGCGCTTATTTTTTTATTTGATTTTGTGCGTGGCATAGATTTGCCGTGCGCAGAGGACGTTTGAGCAGGCGCGCACCTTAGCGGCTGCGCTAGCATCACAGCTAACGTTAGCCATGCCGCTACCTCGCTCTCTGCTGGGAGAGAACGTATACGTATGTGACGTATGACGTGACAGTATGTGACGTATGTCGTGACAGTATGTGACGTGTGTAAGAAGGTGCGCTCGCTGTCTGTGAGAGGGAGACACAGGAAAGAGTGAGAAGAGCCTGTCGTGTAATGCCAGCAGCTAAAAGCAACTGCGTGAGGATTGTGGATGTGTTGAAGGTGTGCTGGAAAATGCGGAACGGAAATTACGGCGCAGCAGAAAAGTGGAATGTATTATTTAAATAGGTGCGTTGGAAAACACGGACCGAAGTTTTTTTTTAAACTGGATCTGGATCGGCATTTTCCCATGCCTTGCCGATACGCAATTTTTGGCAAATATCGGCAGCCGATCCGATCCAAATATCGGATCGGGACATCCCTACTGGACACATCACTTTTTTTAAATACCGTATTTTCCGCACCATAAGGCGCCCTGGGTTATAAGCCGCGCCTTCAATGAACGGCATATTTCAAAACTTTGTCCACCTATAAGCCGCCCCGTGTTGTAAGCCGCATCTAACTGCGCTAAATCGTATATCAACATGGACAGAGCTGCGTGAAAAAAGCCACCCGGCCTCTTCGCGTAAACTTAAACTTACCTTAACCACTCGCTCATCTTTTCTTCATCCATCCCTTCGAGTTAGCTTTTATGATGACGCCGGCTGGAAAGGTCTCTTTTGGCAAGGTCTTCCTTTTGAATATCACCATGGGTGGAAGTTTCTGGCCATTAGCATGGCAAGCTAGAACCACAGTGAAGGATGACTTCTCATTCCCTGTGGTGCGAATATTCACCGTACGTGCTCCCGTTGTATCCACAGTGCGGTTCACAGGAATATCAGTTGCTGTGAAATAGTAATCCGTGTGCGGATGGAGAGATTGCGTCTTTTCATGAACCGGATACCTGTCGCTTAGTAGGAGCCATTTTGTGGTCTTTACAGATGTAAACACACAAAGGAAATGAAACGTACGGTGATATCCGCGCGCTTTTTCTTCTTCTACGCGGGCGGGTGGTTGCTTACAGTAGAAGAAGAAGCGCTTCCTGTTCTATGGGGGCGGGTGCTTACCTTGGCGGTTGCTTGCGTAGAAGAAGAAGCGCTTCCTGTTCTACCGGGAAAAAAGATGGCGGCTGTTTACCGAAGTTGCGAGATCGAAACTTTATGAAAATGAATCTTAATATTTATCCATATATAAAGCGCACCGGGTTAAAAGCCGCACTGTCAGCTTTTGAGTAAATTTGTGGTTTTTAGGTGCGGCTAATAGTGCGGAAAATACGGTAGTCTGCAACAAAAAAGTCAAATTAATCGATAAAACACATTTATCACCCAGGCCTAGTTGCAGGTGATTACTATTAATACCTCATTAGTTAAATAGTCGAAGATCTGGCAAATAGAGTGCAACTGCTTTTGTAATTTGTTACAAGTCAAAAGATTTATTGCATTAAATGACTGGTTATTTTACGCGGCGTCGCCATCAGTGATGAACATGTCTAAACGATGACCTTTAACGAGGCAGTGATAGCACTGCACTAAAACCTTCACTTGCACAATGAAGTGTCAGAGCGCAATGTTATAATTTCTTGAATAATCGTCATCCGTCACATCCGTGGTCCGACTTTCTAGCTTGTCCTTGCCAGGCACACCAAACTCTTGCCATAACGGGGGAACAGCTTATCTTCTCAACGGATGCCGGCTGCCCGCCTGTCAGTATCATCTGCAGAAAGGGTTTGTTGCTGATGCTGAGATATTGTGAACGTTCATCTGAGGGAGGCCTACTGGTTGTTTACCATGCTCACTAGAGTCTGTCTGCCTCTTCAGGCATGTTTGGCTTGTTAATGAGAATCACTGAGAGAGAGAGAGAGGAAGCGTTTCAATGTGGTGTGTGTGTGTATGTATTTGCATTGAGATAAGCAGCGCGTCGCCGCTGTGCATCCATTGATGGAGGAAAATATACTATTTGTACATACATGGGGACCCGTGTCTAATGGAAGGCATAAAAGAAGATGAAAATGCACTCGGATGCAGTTCGTTATTGTTGTGATTAATGTTAACCACTAGCAGCAACTCATAATTGCTCACTCGTTTTTTTTAAATCTTTTCTCTGTCTCTCAGTAGTTTTCCACTCCATTTTCTTTCTATTATACATCACCCTTCCTCAATGCACACACAACCTGCTTTTTTTCTGATGCGTTTACCAAAGGGAACGCTTCAATTATTCAGCTACTCTATACACCTTGTAAATAAGACTGGTAAGATGCGGACCTTTTTAAAGAGAACTACGTGGATTGGGCTGCACAAAAAAATAATCTTAGCAATTTTCACCCCATAATTCACATTAATATGTAAAGTCATTTCTAAAAGGCGAGAGTTAAATTTTTCCAACAAGCTGCATCACAGATAAACGCTGCCTTTTTACTCGAGCGGGCTTCAGGGACCAGGGTGAGTTGGTTCTGCTGCCCTGGTTTTGCCCACTGACGACAGACAATGCGCCTCATTTTTACTATGAAAAATAGGGCTGGGCGGTATACCGGCATTATAGTTAATACTTTTAGAAAGTGGCCCAAATGAAAAACAATGCATTGTGTTTAAAATCATAGTAACTAGGATGCAGCCATTCGTTGACGTCGTTGACTAAATTCATTAACATTTCTCGCTGACAATTTCATTTTTTGACAATAGTTGGTGACATCATCGCTCAAGTTGTTTTCCGGACGGAAACAAAAACGTACATGTTTGTGTAACCAGAGACTGCCGATCAATAGGAATAGAAACATACCGCGAGTAAAACACTAAACTCGTCAAAGACAGGAATATGTTGCTCAATTTTCAGGAGGTAGCATGTAAAGCAGTCATGACAAACATCTGGAGGTCTCCGACTATCCTCGGTAAGATAGCTATCTGGCTAGCAGTTGGCTAGCTAGCTAGAAACAGGAAGACGAAGAAGTTGTGTAAAATATGGCTTTAACCATCATTTTAGCCAAAGTACAGCAGCTAAAGTTTGTCAGTACGGTACAATTTGAAAGACTCAATACTGAAACATCTTTATGGGATAATATACCTGACAATATGCAGTTCAGATACCTGTGTGCAACTTTCTAAACACCACATCATCATCACATAGTTTGCTTTTTGAGAAAACAAAATTGATTTGGTTGTGTTTCGTTGTTAATGGTGCTATTTTGACTGTACTTAAAACATAGAAATATTCGTTTTTATCAGCACTTTGCCTCCATGTTTATCAATGATCAAAAGTTTAATAGTTATTTGGTAACAGCCTAATGAGTAGCACAGTATGAATAAATACAAGTGAAACTCAAAGAAATCCTGTAAAAGTCCATTCATTTCAACAATTTAACTTAAAATGGGAAAGTAAAATCATAACATGCAAAGTGAGATGTGTCAGGCCTTTATTAGCTGCATGCTAAACTCTTGTGACAAAATAATGGTCTTCGTAAAATAGCTTACTGTTATAATAATAAAAACATGCTTTGGGTTTGATAACATATTGCAGAATTTATCACTTAACATTTTATTCACATTGCTGGTTGACAATTCAGTTCAACTTGCATACCACAACATCCTTAAAAATTAAAAAGATTTATTTTTAAACAACATTTCAGTGTTTTTAATATTTTCAGTACCGGTTTGTGCACCGTTTAGGCACCGGCACAGTTTTAGAAGTGTTGATTTGGTTGATCTGCAAAAAGGTAAACAATACCATTCATATTCTCCACCATGGAAAGCATGGCTTTTGGCTTCCTTTCTTCCCTAAAATGCAGACCGATAAACAATGGAGTCAACACCTGCATGTGGTGTTACTAGATCAGGGGTGCTCATTACGCCGATCGCGATCTACCGGTCGATCGCGGAGGGTGTGTCAGTCGATCACCAGCCAGGCATTAAAAAAATAGTCCTAAAAATGAGCGATCATAAATCTTCACTATGACGTCACTTTCGTCACTTGATTGACATTTACGGCACCCGAGGGTCTTCTGAGATGACGCTGGCTGCTGCCAGCTCATTAAAATTACCGACTGGAAGGCGAGAAACACTTTATTTCAACAGACTCTGGCGCCGTACCTGTCGTCGAAACTCCAAAGACCGACTGCACAGTTGCGCTAACAAAATAAGAGTCTCAGAAAGCTGGCGTGCACAAGCTAGAAAGCTACGGAGTTTGCCGACAATGTATTTCTTGTAAAGTGTATACAAAGGAGTACGGAAGCTGGACAAATAAGATGCCAAAAACCAACCACTTTCATGTGGTATTGGACAGAAAGGAGGACTTTTTTTCTCCTCCATTTCGAAAATGCGGAAGTTATCAGCAACACTGTCTGATTCCAATCAATGCAAGTCATCAGAATCAGGTAATACACCAACTTATATTCTTGTCTTCATGAAAGAAAGGAATCTATATGTGTTAAACATGCTTGTATTATCTTTAAACACCTTTAACTTATTAACAATATTAACTATATGTGTTAAACATGCTTGTATTATCTTTAAACACCTTTAAGTTGTTAACAATATTAACTATATGTATTAAACATTCTTGTATTATCATTAAACACCTTTAACTTGTTAACAATATTAACTATATGTGTTAAACATGCTTGTGTTATCTTTAAACACCTTTAAGTTGTTAACAATATTAACTATATGTATTAAACATTCTTGTATTATCATTAAACACCTTTAACTTGTTAACAATATTAACTATATGTGTTAAACATGCTTGTATTATCATTAAACACCTTTAACTTGTTAACAATATTAACTATATGTGTTAAACATGCTTGCATTATCTTTAAACACCTTTAACTTGTTAACAATATTAACTATATGTATTAAACATACTTGTATTATCATTAAACACCTTTAATTTTTTAACAATATTAACTATGTGTTAAACATGCTTGTATTATCATTAAACACCTTTAACTTGTTAACAATATTAACTATATGTGTTAAACATGCTTGCATTATCTTTAAACACCTTTAACTTGTTAACAATATTAACTATATGTATTAAACATACTTGTATTATCATTAAACACCTTTAACTTGTTAACAATATTAACTATATGTGTTAAACATGCTTGCATTATCTTTAAACACCTTTAACTTGTTAACAATATTAACTATATGTTTTAAACATACTTGTATTATCATTAAACACCTTTAATTTTTTAACAATATTAACTATGTGTTAAACATGCTTGCATTATCATTAAACACCTTTAACTTGTTAACAAAAACATATATTTCATAAATAAGTAAATATAAATTATATATATGAATGAGGTAGATCCCCACGACTTGATCAATTGAAAAGTAGCTCGCCTGCAGAAAAAGTGTGAGCACCTCTGTACTAGATGCACACAAGGTACTTGTTTTTTTTGCTAGGGCCATATCCACACATACAAATATTTAATAATTCATAATTTTCCATGCGTTTTGGTCTTTTTCTGCATGCAAAATGTGGGTTTTAATTATTTAATGATGTATAGGCTTTGTGTAAATGTGCACTGACTTGAAAGACTATGTACTCATGTTGTACAATATCTCACTATACATCTCACATTTTCATTAGTTAGTCTGGTTTTGATGATGAACTTGTATGATGACTATGATACTGAAAGTATATACAGTATTTGGTGGACCTTGACTTAAACAAGTTGCAAACTTATTTGGGTGTTACCATTTAGTGGTCAATTGTTCGGAATATGTACTGTACTGTACCGATTCATATCATGTATTGTCTTCCCTCCCGATCTGCTAATAAACGCTTCAATCAATCAGTCAACATTTATACGGAGGCTTTGTAGTGCTTGGCCAAGTCAGCCGTGGTAGTTCCTTCTGGCTGCTGATTGGCCATAATGCATTTGACGAATGAATGTTTTAAAAAAACCTCATGTGGCCTTATGTGTATTTTTCTACATATCCATGTTTGTGTGAACATGGCCTAAAACTCTAGATGGTCATTGTTTCCATTGTGTATTTTTAAGGACATGTAACAGAACATTTGCAAAAAGCCTGTTCCCCTTTCAGTGTAATGCAACAGGTGGTTCACATTTTAAAACTTGCTTCGTGACTCCACTTAAGACTGCCAAAAAGAAGTGTAGGACCTAAGTAGCCCTAGTTCTAAATCACTTTGGAAGACTTCCCACCCACTTAACTCTCCATGTTTAACCGTCATGAGCCACATCGCCACACAGTATCGGGCCAGTCAGCTCTCGGCTCGCATTTTTCTCTACCTGGATAACAAATGACTGCTTTTAGTCAGAAATGTTCTAAAGATCCACAGGGCCCACTTGTATCGTTGTTCTTTCTGGGTGTCCATGTAAACATATTGAGGTCATGTTAAGATCAAAGCTTAGTCTTTAAAATAGACCGTTCAAAAGTAGATGTTCCAATAGCACTTTCTTACACCTCATACTCCGTCTTTCGTTTCTACACTTCCTCTTTGTGCTCCTCTAAAAGGGTTAACATGGATAAGTGATGAGTAGCCTGCCAAGTCGGGCGTCCATTGTGTGGTGGCATTGTGCCGCTGCAATTCAGTACGGCCATTTACTCACTTACAGGAACTTTTCACTCTACCAGTTCTCTTACAATCAGCTGATAATAAATGCTACTATTGTTAGCGGGATGCAAAATCTTTCGGCTCTCTTACGACCATCACCACTGTTCTCTTGGCTCAAAAAGCTCCATTCCTCAACAGCTCCAACTTTCTTCTGCATCAGTGGAAACATGTGCTGTAGGACCATAAAACCTGTTTCCCTCCCTTTCCTTCCTTCCATGGCTTGTTAAGAAAACCACACACTGCCATGTTGTTCAAAATGTTGGTGACCGTTGAAGCCTGATTCCTTCAGCAGACCTGAGTTGCTGTGGTTCTCCACAACAGCACAAGTCCCGGGGGGGCTTTTAAGTCCTCTATCCCTCCCTGACCCCCTGCCGAGGGGAGGCATGCAGACCAGGAGGCTCAGGGAATAAGTACTCCAGGCCAGACAATGGCCGTCTGGGGGGAGGGGAGTTTAAGACGAAGAGAAGGATTTCACAAAAGCTATGAGGAGGGTAGTGATAGAAGGGGCCAAAGGTGAGACTGAGCCTTTGTTTCAAGATGGAATTCCACCAAAGCGGTTTTATTGGCAGGGTCCTCTTGTTGCTTTTTGACCAGGGGTGTAAAAATTACTCTGTACAAACCGATAACCGATTTTACCTTTAGAGACATGAATACATCCTTTGGTGAGCCTCTGGATCAGTCTATATGTAGTATGGATTAGGGATGTCCCGATCCAGGTTTTTGCACTTCCGATCCGATACCGATATTGTTTTTGCATTTCCGATCCGATACCGATACTGACCGATACTGGCCTATCCGAGCATGTATTAAAGTTTAAAGTTATTTAGCCTACTTAGTTGTCAGAATCATGTTGAAAAGGGTTTTAGTACTCTTGATAACAACTAGCCAGCTGAATTAGGGGAGTTTGAATAATACACAATGGTTGGTAACAAGAAACTGACCTGTTTATTCAAGGATAAACACAAAATAGACAAAATTATACATGACAAACAGAAATGGCATCATTGAACTAGGGCTGGGCGATATGGCCTTTTTTTAATATTGCGATATTTTAAGGCCATATTGCGATACACAATATATATCTCGATATTTTGCCTTAGCCTTGAATGAACACTAGATGCATATAATCACAGCAGTATGATGATTCTATGTGTTTTGATTGATTGATTGAGACTTTTATTAGTAGGTTGCACAGTGAAGTACGTATTCCGTACAATTGACCACTAAATGGTAACACCCGAATAAGTTTTTCAACTTGTTTAAGTCGGGGTCCACTTAAATTGATTCATGATACAGATATATACTATCAGATATATACTATCATCATAATACAGTCATCACACAAGATAATCACATTGAATTATTTACATTATTTATAATCCAGGGTGTGGAGGGGGGCGCCGGATGTAAGTGTCAAAAAGACAGCCAAAAGAATTTGATTTGAGAATAAATCTAAAGTTAAAATATAGGGTAGAAATGCACCCATTTGCAGGAAATGTAGTCTTGATTTTCAAAATGTTCTTTCAAGGCTTGCATGTCTACATTAAAACATTCTTCTTCATACTGCATTAATATATGCTACTTTTAAACTTTCATGCAGAGAAGGAAATCACAACTAAAAAAATCACTAATTTTTTCATACGGTGTTGATGTGGAAATTTTTGCCATTTTGATGGTGTGGAGTCTGGACGTGTGGCACCGAATGGAGATAAGCGTCTCGACAGACGTCACAATATTTGAACAATGATGACGAAAACTGTTGTCTGTCATGTCCGTGTGTCGAAAATTGTTATGCGCTTATTTTTTTATTTGATTTTGTGCGTGGCATAGATTTGCCGTGCGCAGAGGACGTTTGAGCAGGCGCGCACCTTAGCGGCTGCGCGAGCATCACAGCTAACGTTAGCCATGCCGCTACCTCGCTCTCTGCTGGGAGAGGACGTATACGTATGTCACGTATGACGTGACAGTATGTGACGTGTGTAAGAAGGTGCGCTCGCTGTCTGTGAGAGGGAGACACAGGAAAGAGTGAGAAGAGCCTGTCGTGTAATGCCAGCAGCTAAAAGCAACTGCGTGAGGATTGTGGATGTGTTGAAGGTGTGCTGGAAAATGCGGAACGGAAATTACGGAGCAGCAGAAAAGTGGAATGTATTATTTAAATCGGTGCGTTGGAAAACACGGACCGGAGTTTTTTTTTAAACTGGATCTGGATCGGCATTTTCCCATGCCTTGCCGATACGCATTTTTTGGCAAATATCGGCAGCCGATCCGATCCAAATATCGGATCGGGACATCCCTAGTATGGATCGGTCGATGTCCGGTTGGAAAGTCATGAATCGTTTGATTGACGATCTGATACAAAATATCCGCTCTAATCTTGCGAGACTTCTGTGATAACGTAATACGAGAGTACCACGCAATGTGAACCAATCAGAAGCAAAGTAAGGCGGGTCTTTGCCTCTTTATTTTTCACATACACACTTCAGCGCAGTGTTGTCAACATGGTGACTTTTTTTGCTAAATCTAAAGTCTTTCCAACTCCTCAGTGACTTTCTTTCTCAAAAGCGACTAGCGACAAATCTAGCAACTTTTTTTGGATGTTTGTTGACGTAAAAGCGCGTAACACTCTAACGTACAAGCCTATCCTCCCAGGTCTTAGACAGCCTGTACTGAAAACACAGTTCCTTGTACTTTTAAGTGCAATAACAATGAAGTCCATTCCATTGTCGTCAGAAGGGACGCACACCCGCTCCGTGCAAAGCTTCCGCCGTTTCTGCCTTGGTTGAGATGTTTCATCACTGTCATGCTTTAAATAAAAACAGAGCCATGGTTCATGTCAATGAGCCAGTCAATAGATTTGGTTCGTTCGTGAATATCTCAATCATTCAGTCTTTTGATCAAACATTTAACAATGTACAACTAAACTAGGAATCTACAAAAGAAAATTAATTTACAGTTCTAACCATCATTTTTTAGTTCACACATGTTTTCTTTAAGTTTATGGATTGCTATGCCTTGAAGTTGATAGTTGTACTATTTGCTAATACAGGAACTGCCTGTTTTGTATTATTTAACAAATAAACATATGACATTGTTCTTACGTAAAACATTTGATTTTCTTTTCACCATGCAAAATTTGCATCTGCATCGAGTCATAATATTTGAAGAAGTATTGTTAGTGAATCGTATCGAGATTCATATCGGATCGCCCTTTAAGGTAGAGATGCACACCCCTAATGATGATGTCATCCAGGTTTGGTGGCCTTTTATCTGGCACTCCCTTACCCTGCAGTCGTTTCTGTCCTACATATGTTTCTACAATATTCAAGCTGGTTAGGGAGTATTCAGTATAGGGATGTCCCGATCCGATATTTGGATCGGATCGGCTGCCGATATTTGCCAAAAATTGCGTATCGCCAAGGCATGGGAAAATGCCGAAACAGATCCAGTTTAAAAAAAAACTCCGGTCCGTGTTTTCCAACGCACCGATTTAAATAATACATTCCACTTTTCTGCTGCTCCATAATTTCCGTTCCGCATTTTCCAGCACACCTTCAACACATCCACACGTCTGTGAATTCTCACGCAGTTGCTTTTAGCTGCTGGCATTACACGACAGGCTCTTCTCACTCTTTCCTGTGTCTCCCTCTCACAGACAGCAAGTGCACCTTCTTACACGCGTCACATACTGTCACGTCATACGTCACATACTGTCACGTCATACGTCACATACGTATACGTCCTCCCCGAGCAGAGAGGTAGCAGCATGGCTAACGTTAGCTGTGATGCTAGCGCAGCCGTGCGAGCAACGCTCCCTCTAAGGTGCTCGCCTGTGCAATTGCGCACTGTTTAAGCGTCCTCTGCGCATAGCAAATCTATGCCACGCACAAAATCTAATAAAAATATAAGCGCATAACAATTTTCGACACACGGACACGACAGAGAAAACAGTTTTCGTCATCATTGTTCAAATATTGTGACGTCTGTCGAGACGCTTATCTCCATTCGGTGCCACACGTCCACACCATCAAAATGCTGAGGCAAAAATTTCCACATCAACACCGTATGAAAAAATTAGTGATTTTGTTAGTTGTGATTTCCTTCTCTGCATGAAAGTTTAAAAGTAGCATATATTAATGCAGTATGAAGAAGAATGTTTTAATGTAGACATGCAAGCCTTGAAAGAAAATTTTGAAAATCAAGACTACATTTCCTGCAAATGGGTGCATTTCTACCCTATATTTTAACTTTAGATTTATTCTCATATCAAACTCTTTTGGCTGTCTTTTTGACACTTACATCCGGCGCCCCCCTCCACACCCTGGATTATAAATAATGTAAATAATTCAATGAGGTTATCTTGTGTGATGACTGTATTATGATGATAGTATATATCTGATAGTATATATCTGTATCATGAATCAATTTAAGTGGACCCCGACTTAAACAAGTTGAAAAACTTATTGGGGTGTTACCATTTAGTGGTCAATTGTATGGAATATGTACTTCACTGTGCAACCTACTAATAAAAGCCTCAATCAATCAATCAAAACACATAGAATCATCATACTGCTGTGATTATATGCATCAAGTGTTCATTCAAGGCTAAGGCAAAATATCGAGATATATATTGTGTATCGCAATATGGCCTTAAAATATCGCAATATTAAAAAAAGGCCATATCGCCCAGCCCTAGTTCAATGATGCCATTTCTGTTTGTCATGTATAATTTTGTCTATTTTGTGTTTCTCCTTGAATAAACAGGTCAGTTTCTTGTTACCAACCATTGTGTATTATTCAAACTCCCCTAATTCAGCTGGCTAGTTGGTATCAAGAGTACTAAAACCCTTTTCAACATGATTCTGACAACTAAGTACCGTATTTTCCGCACTATTAGCCGCACCTAAAAACCACAAATTTACTCAAAAGCTGACAGTGCGGCTTATAACCCGGTGCGCTTTATATATGGATTAATATTAAGATTCATTTTCATAAAGTTTAGGTCTCGCAACTACGGTAAACAGCCGCCATCTTTTTTCCCCATAGAAGAGGAAGCGCTTCTTCTTCTACTGTAAGCAACCACCCGCCCCCGTAGAAGAAGAAGAAGAGCGCGGATATTACGTTTCATTTCCTTTGTGTGTTTACATCTGTAAAGACCACAAAATGGCTCCTACTAAGCGACAGGTTTCCGGTTCATGAAAAGACGCAATCTCTCCATCCGCACATGGACTACTATTTCACAGCAACTGCCTAAAGACTTTCAAGAAAAGCTGGCTACTTTCCGTGCATATTGTAAAAACAAGATAGCTGAAAAAAAGATCCGGCCAGAGAACATTATCAACATGGACGAGGTTCCACTGACTTTTGTTATTCCTGTGAACCGCACTGTGGATACAACGGGAGCACGTACGGTGAATATTCGCACCACAGGGAATGAGAAGTCATCCTTCACTGTGGTTCTAGCTTGCCATGCTAATGGCCAGAAACTTCCACCCATGGTGATATTCAAAAGGAAGACCTTGCCAAAAGAGACCTTTCCAGCCGGCGTCATCATAAAAGCTAACTCGAAGGGATGGATGGATGAAGAAAAGATGAGCGAGTGGTTAAGGGAAGTTTACGCGAAGAGGCCGGGTGGCTTTTTTCACGCAGCTCCGTCCATGTTGATATACGACTCCATGCGCGCCCACATCACGCTGGTTTTTAATATATTATTAAAGTTTGACTGACCTATCTGACTGTTTTTTTGACATTCCCTTAAGCGCAGTTAGATGCGGCTTATAACACGGGGCGGCTTATAGGTGGACAAAGTTTTGAAATATGCCGTTCATTGAAGGCGCGGCTTATAACCCAGGGCGGCTTATGGTGCGGAAAATACGGTAGGCTAAATAACTTTAAACTTTAATACATGCTCGGATATGCAAAAACAATATCGGTATCGGATCGGAAGTGCAAAAACCTGGATCGGGACATCACTAATTCAGTACTGACTTAAGTGTATGTCAGCTGGTAGAGTTTCCGAGGCAGATAAGGAGGACTTGAGCATGTGACAAAGCAGCCGGCGAGCACAGAGGAATGCAGCTGCATTCCAAATGAAATGGGGTGTGTAACTTGTGACTAGTGTGATGTGCTGATGCGTAGCAGCAGGGAGGAGTTTCCGCCTTCCTCCCCACACATCTTTTCCCTTCTCTTGGAGCTGACCTCTCTCCTTGCATCACCAACATCTATGTCCCTTGTTTCCATTGCAGTCAAGGAATGCCTTTCGCTTTACCGCAGCGTGACCTCATTCGGTTCATGGCGACACGGCGCACCAACCGCCTTCCCTCTGACATTTGACAGATGTTGGTGTCCCAAGTGACTCTTAAGGCAATACTAAATGGTTGTTGGCGCAATGGCAAATCGGTGGTATTGTGTTTTGAACACACCCGTTTTGCTGTTTAAAGTCCCAAACCAAGCCAAGCCAAGCCATTCTCTTACAAAACGCTCAGCTGTGTGCTTTTCCAATCAAAGAGGCGCACCTCACCCTGCCCCGGGCACATTAAGCGCCGCAGTCAGACTCGGCCACATCACAGGCCCGTTTTTTTAACGACGAGTCCATCTTCCAGTCTGCCCGTAGCTGCAGCAACATTAGAGTCTCGAGCATTTTTAGAATCGCAGAAGGGCGGGATTGGAGCGAAGTGAACAAAATGACGGAGACTGCACCTCGGCCAGATGCAGCTGTGGGAAACAGACAACAGTGAGGGAGGGAACTTGGCAGAATGAGCACACTTTGAGTTTGAGCAGCCAGCCAATGGTAATGTTGTTGGGGGAAAACAAAGGGATGAAGCAAAAAAAAATGGCAAGGAAATTAGACGTGAATTCACACATTTATTAAGGAGTTCAAATGGCATTGAAACAACTGCTTTCACCGCCACACCATATTGCATACCTGCCAACTACTCCGGTTTTCCCGTAATTAGTACGGTTTTCATCAACCTATTCCGGGTTACGGTTGCAGTGATAAAAAATACGGTTTTTCATTAATTAAATTATTTTTTTTTTTTTAAAGTTTTATTCACGAAATCGCGTAACAACAATGACAATCGACACTGCTTCCCGTAACTTCCTATCGAGCCATTCCGAATGCCATGCGCGAGGCTATTTATAGCACCGCTGCCAAGCACGAGTTTCCAAACGAGCGAACGATCACGGAATCAGCCGGAGAAAAATCGCAAACGAGTCTTAAACCGAAAAGAAAACCGCAGTCATTCCGTGAAGAATATTCAAAAGCCTATCCGGGAATAATTATCCGTTCCAAAAAGGGTGAAAACTACGCGAATTGCACCTTGTGCAGACAAGATTTTTTTCGATCGGACACGGAGGAATTAGCGATGTAAAAGACCACGTTGGGACAAAAAAACACAAGTCTAATGCCGTTGCTAGCGATACAAGTGGAAAACTTTCAACGTTTTTCGTCGCCCAAACAGATTCTTTGCCGAAGTTTTATTTACGGAGGCAATAATTGAGCATGGACTAGAATAAATTTGGATTTTAGCCACAAAAAGGTAATGACACCAATGTTATCTATTGGAATTGTTTAGTACTGTTATACTGTTAAAAGTGTTTATACTATTTATGCTTTCAAGTCCAAGTTGAAGAAATCTTGTTAGATGTTGACAGCATAACTACCAAAATACAGAACATACCTGCCAACTACTCCGGTTTTCCCGTAATTAGTACGGTTTTCATCAACCTATTCCGGGTTACGGTTGCAGTGATAAAAAATAAGTTTTTTCATTAATTAAAAAAAAATTTTTTTTTAAATGCGCGAGGCTATTTATAGCACCGCTGCCAAGCACGAGGCACCTGTTGCCATTGTTTCCAAACGAGCGAACGATCATGGAATCAGCCGGAGAAAAATCGCAAACGAGTCTTAAACCGAAAAGAAAACTGCAGTCATTCCGTGAAGAATATTCAAAAGCCTATCCGGGAATAATTATCCGTTCCAAAAAGGGTGAAAACTACGCGAATTGCACCTTGTGCAGACAAGATTTTTCGATCAGACACGGAGGAATTAGCGATGTAAAAGACCACGTTGGGACAAAAAAACACAAGTCTAATGCCGTTGCTAGCGATACAAGTGGAAAACTTTCAACGTTTTTCGGATTTTAGCCACAAAAAGGTAATGACACCAATGTTATCTATTGGAATTGTTTAGTACTGTTATACTGTTAAAAGTGTTTATACTATTTATGCTTTCAAGTCCAAGTTGAAGAAATCTTGTTAAATGTTGACAGCATAACTACCAAAATACAGAAGTATGTCCTTAATATTTTTGCAGTGCTATTTCTGTTGAAAAGTTAAAATGATTACATTAGAGATGTGATGTGCCACTTTTCAAGTGTCTGATGGCTTAAATTAATTTTCATTAATTTTTCATATTTTGAATTCTTTTGAAAGGCTTACAAAAAAAACTACATTTGAATTGTAATTCCATGCTATTGACAGGACTATTAATTTTAATGAAGTTAGCTTACCATGTTTACAGTATGATAATTGTGATAGAAATGTGAATTTTAGGCACAGAATATTTTTTACAATTGAACAAGGCAGTAGATTATACAAGCTTGGACAGAAAGTTAATAATGACACCAATTTTTTTTTTAATGGAATTGTTTAGTACTGTTTTACCATTTGTTTACTGTAAAAAGTGTTTATACTGTTTATACTACTTTCAATTAACAAATTGAAGTCTTGTGAAAGGTTGACAGGATAACTGGCATTAACTGTCAAAATAATTTCAAACTATTGAAGTTAGCTTACAGAATAAACATGTCAATCAACCCATATGATTTTTGCTGTAATATTTTTGTTTTGAAAAGTCACTGTGACTGATAGAAAAGTGATGGTTTTAGCAACATTTTAACCTGTCTGAATGCTAATAATCATTTTGCATCGGGGGGCGAAGCCTGAACCCCCCACCAGGACTTTGTCCTGGACCTACCGGGGCCTGCGGCCCCTGGACCCTGGCTACTAGGTTTTTCTGATTTCAAAAGTTGGCAGGTATGATATTGGCTTTTTTGTAGATGTTTGGAGCCCAAACATTTGTCATTATGTCTGACTAAGACGTTGGTTTTATAGAAGGGAAGGCAATTAAACCATCCATCCATCCATCCATTTTCTACCGCTTATCCCTGTCGGGATCTCCGGGGGTGCTGGAGCCTATCTCAGCTACAATCGGGCGGAGGGCCAACACAGATAGACCAATGCTCTTTAAAATGACACTGATTGCCTGCAATGTGCATGCACAAGAAGTACTAACGGTCATGTGATGTGAGTTAAAATTGTGTCCATCAGCAAAAAAGGCTTCGATTTAAAATGTATATTTTGTACAATAATATATTTAGACCAAATTATCTTTCAAACAAGAGTTCCTTTCCCTCTTGCAATGACACTGCACATCACATCAAAGTAGGAAACTGGGGATTTAGTCAAAGTGCAGGGACTTAAAAAAGTCTTCTATGTAAACACAATACGCATTGCAGCCTCTTGCGTAAACGATATATACTGCGTTTTCCGGACTATAAACTGCTACTTTTTTCCAAGGCTTGAACCCTGCGGCTAATAAAAACAGCGTGGTTAATTTATGGATTTTTCTTTGCTAACGGCCATAATGTTTTGTGTTCAACAAATAGTTTTCATACTACGCAGACAGAGACATTGAAAAGGTGTGTTGTTGTATGTGCTATGACGCCATCTTTTGGACAAGTTGGCTCACTGCATGTGCTGCAGGTTGACAATGTAGTACATTTGCCCATCGCGTTTCTGCTCAAAATTATTTTTCATTCATCGCTCCAAGCAAAATTTGTAAGTTTTACAATAAAAAAACAACAACAATTCATACTTGCAAAACCGTCCCATGTGTGATGGCTGTAGGTGTGTTTTCATGCATATTTGTACGCGCTATCGTAATGTAATCAAGGTAGCTTTGTTAGCATTAGCAAATATGTGTCTGTGTTAGTATTATTAAATTAAAATGTTATTATTAGATTTATTTCAGTTTCAAAATGATTTACCAAAATGTCACCGTGGAGATACTAAGTTTGTTTAGCTGATCGGAAAGCTAGCTTCCGCAGCTAGTGGGTTCATGACGATGACTTCTGTTTCGTTTAATCAACTGTTTTACTGCCGTATGACAGGCACCTTTTGTAAATAGTTAAGGTATGTAAATAAACATTAATACAAATATTTCGTACCAGTACATATCTGAGGTTTATGGTTCGGTGCAGCTAATACATTTGTTTGTTGTAATATTTGGTAGATGCGGATTAAATACCGGTGCGCAGAGGTGGGTAGTAACGCGCTACATTTACTCCGTTACATCTACTTGAGTAACTTTTGGGATAAATTGTACTTCTAAGAGTAGTTTTAATGCAACATACTTTTACTTTTACTTGAGTATATTTATAGAGAAGGAACGCTACTTTTACTCCGCTACTTTTATCTACATTCAGCTCGCTACTCGCTACTAATTTTTATCGATCTGTTAATGCACGCTTTGTTTGTTTTGGTCTGTCAGACAGACCTTCAAAGTGCCTGCCTTACTGGTGACGTTTCACTTCGTTCCACCAATCAGATGCAGTCACT
>NC_084585.2:7009111-7089111 GCF_033978685.3 Nerophis lumbriciformis | reverse complement strand
AACCCCCAATGTCCAGTTTATGATTGATCACATGGGTTGTCATTGACATCACCTCTGACGCAGCCTTCAACGGACAAACATAATGTGCTAAGTAGTTTGTATCCAGTTACCTTAACTAAACACCACACTGTCAAGTCCTCCATGTAATACTGATATGACTTGGTCTTAACCCGATCACATGCAGAATCAACACCCCATGTGGACCCGTTCACACCGTGAAAATTCATTAAGTGTGCTATTTGGGCAGTTTGGGATGACGTCATTTTATTTTAGTTGTACTTTTGTGTCAGATGCAAGCACAGAGTTGGTATTAGTGGAGTGCCACTCCAATAAATAGCTGGCCTCTTGCTCTGTCTCTTTTAATGTCTCCCCCCCCGCCGTCTCTCTGACCTTGCGTCGGCGTGCGCTGATGAGCGCTGAGTGGATACACTTGTGAGTGGCGCTCCCATGTGAGAGCTGGGGAAACGTGGGCGCTCCATTTGTTGTGTAAATGCCAGCTGCTAATTGACTGCCAGGCACGCAGCCTCTCCTCCAGTGGCTGAACCCTGCCCTCCGCCGCGTCCCAGGGACCCTGCCAGGGATGCCTTCAAAGCACTCTCCATTTCTCGGTGTTCCTCTTTTAGAGCCAATATGAGGATGGCTCATCTGCTCCCTCTGTAATGAAAAGCCGCAAAGCTTTTACGCATCATCACTTACCTCACTCGCCGACATTCTTTGATACAACATTTCATCTCATAAAACACAATGGCTTTTCTCTTTGCTGGACTGGTTTTTAAAATGGCCAGGAAGTTTGATCTTCTTTCAGTCAAGCAGACCGTGCAAGGAATGATGCAAAGTTTATGGACCTCAACACTCCATGTTATTAGCTGTAAAAATGCTAAGGTAGTGAACAGACCTGCAGCAATCGTCCAGTTTTAAGCTATGGTCTATTTAAGGTGCAGTAGCCATATATGTCACTATTAGCGTCTGCTAGGAGCTGAGATGGAACTGTACGACCAACTGTTGGTTGGCTAAAAGCCATGATATCCTTCATGCATGCGTACTTATTCTTATTAAGAGTGTAACTATAGATAATACCCTTCAAACAACGTTAAATGTGGGTGTTTCGATCTATTTAAGCATACAATTGGCCATTTACGGTGGAACTGTTTAAGTTGTTCCCAATATCGGGTCGTGGTCCACTGTGTTATTACTAAAACAGTGTCCGCTTAAGCCGATGTTCCATCCATCCATCCATCTTCTTCCGCTTATCCGAGGTCGGGTCGCGGGGGCAGCAGCCTAAGCAGGGAAGCCCAGACTTCCCTCTCCCCAGCCACTTCGTCCAGCTCCTCCCGGGGGATCCCGAGGCGTTCCCAGGCCAGCCGGGAGACATAGTCTTCCCAGCGTGTCCTGGGTCTTCCCCGTGGCCTCCTACCGGTCGGACGTGCCCTAAACACCTCCCGAGGGAGGCGATCGGGTGGCATCCTGACCAGATGCCCGAACCACCTCATCTGGCTCCTCTCGATGTGGAGGAGCAGCGGCTTTACTTTGAGCTCCCCCCGGATGACAGAGCTTCTCACCCTATCTCTAAGGGAGAGCCCTGCCACCCGGCGGAGGAAACTCATTTCGGCCGCTTGTACCTGTGATCTTGTCCTTTCGGTCATAACCCAAAGCTCATGACCATAGGTGAGGATGGGAACGTAGATCGACCGGTAAATTGAGAGCTTTGCCTTCCGGCTCAGCTCCTTCTTCACCACAACGGATCGATACAGCGTCCGCATTACTGAAGATGCCGCACCGATCCGCCTGTCGATCTCACGATCCACTCTTCCCTCACTCGTGAACAAGACTCCGAGGTACTTGAACTCCTCCACTTGGGGCAGGGTCTCCTCCCCAACCGGAAGATGGCATTCCACCCTTTTCCGGGCGAGAACCATGGACTCGGACTTGGAGGTGCTGATTCTCATCCCAGTCGCTTCACACTCGGCTGCGAACCGATCCAACCAAGCCGATGTTGACCTACCTAATTAGCAGTCAGAACATCGTCCCTCAGCAAATTATGAATTTCTGGCGGTCAGGTGAGTTCTAATGATCCGTTTTAGCTGTAAATAACAATACATAAATAGTCATTGTTTATCTTGTGGCGAAAACATGAACACTTCAGATTAAGTGTTACCCTGTTGGCATTACCGTAGCATTCGGTTTACTTGGGTTAACTCCATAAACGACATGTCAATGACTACATGACTACTTAAATCCAGTGATCACCTGGAGTCACCGCTTAGAAGATTGGCTGAATACTGAATATGCCTCTGTTAATACGTTTAAAAGCTTTGCGTACCAAAATGAAGTTTATCAATCTTCATAAACAACAATAAACTGCATCAATCAATCAATCAATGTTTATTTATATAGCCCTAAATCACAAGTGTCTCAAAGGGCTGCACAAGCCACAACGACATCCTCGGTACGAAGCCCACATAAGGGCAAGGGAAAACTCACCCCAGTGGGACGTCGATGTGAATGACTATGAGAAACCTTGGAGAGGACCGCATATGTGGGTAACCCCCCCCCCCCCCCCCCCCCCCCCCCCCCTCTAGGGGAGACCGAAAGCAATGGATGTCGAGTGGGTCTGACATAATATTGTGAGAGTTCAGTCCATAGTGGATCCAACATAATAGTAAGAGTCCAGTCCATAGTGGGGCCAGCAGGACACCATCCCGAGCGGAGACGGGTCAGCAGCGCAGAGATGTTCCCAACCGATGCACAGGCGAGCGGTCCACCCCGGGTCCCGTCTCTGGACAGCCAGCACTTCATCCATGGCCAACGGACCTGTGCCCCCCCCCTCCACAAGGAAGAGGGGAGCAGAGGAGAAAAGAAAAGAAACGGCAGATCAACTGGTCTAACAGGGGGGCTATTTAAAGGCTAGAGTATACAAATGAGTTTTAAGATGGGACTTAAATGCTTCTACTGAGGTAGCATCTCTAATTGTTACCGGGGGGGCATTCCATAGTACTGGAGCCCGAATAGAAAACGCTCTATAGCCCGCAGACTTTTTTTGGGCTCTGGGAATCACTAATAAGCCGGAGTTCTTTGAACGCAGATTTCTTGCCGGGACATATGGTACAATGGCATCCTAGGTTAAACACTACGGCTGAGTAAAACACTACACGATTGTTCCACTAATAATAATAATAATAATAACTGGGATTTATATAGCGCTTTTCTAAGTACCCAAAGTCGCTTTACATGTAGAACCCATCAATCATTCACACCTGGTGGTGGTAAGCTACTTTCATAGCCACAGCTGCCCTCGGGTAGACTGACGGAAGCGTGGCTTATCACCACCTATCATTCATCATTCAATTCACCGGTGTGAGTGGCACCGGGGGCAAAGGGTGAAGTGTCCAACAACGGCAGCGATTTTGGATGGTAAGAGGCGGGGAGCGAACCTGCAACCCTCAGGTTTCTGGCACGGTTGCTCTACCCACTACGCCACTAATCAGCATTCTTTAGCACACGGATGCCTCAGAAAAGTTCCTGCAAGTCAAAAGTATCCAACGCTCGTCTTACTCTTCTTTGTCAAATGTGTTGTAATAGAAAAACACAAGAAACAAGAAATACACTCGTTGTGTTGTGTTCAACCAATCCGAATTTAAACAGCATAGCCCGCCTTCTGAAGTTCCTGCAGGAAAACATTTGAACAAATGACGACTGACCGCATTTGAAGTAGGGATGTCCCGATCCGATATTTGGATCGGATCGGCTGCCGATATTTGCCAAAAATTGCGTATCGGCAAGGCATGGGAAAATGCCGATCCAGATCCAGTTTTAAAAAAAACTCCGGTCCGTGTTTTCCAACGCACCGATTTAAATAATACATTCCACTTTTCTGCTGCTCCGTAATTTCCGTTCCGCTTTTTCCAGCACACCTTCAACACATCCACACGTCTGTGGAATCTCACGCAGTTGCTTTTAGCTGCTGGCATTACACGACAGGCTCTTCTCACTCTTTCCTGTGTCTCCCTCTCACAGACAGACAAGCGCACCTTCTTACACACGTCACATACTGTCACGTCATACGTCACATACGTATACGTCCTCTCCCAGCAGATAGGTAGCAGCATGGCTCACGTTAGCTGTGATGCTAGCGCAGCCGTGCGAGCAACGCTCCCTCTAAGGTGCTCGCATATCAAACTCTTTTGGCTGTCTTTTTGACACTTACACCCGGCGCCCCCCTCCACACCCTGGATTATAAATAATGTAAATAATTCAATGTGATTATCTTGTGTGATGACTGTATTATGATGATAGTATATATCTGATAGTATATAACTGTATCATGAATCAATTTAAGTGGACCCCGACTTAAACAAGTTGAAAAACTTATTGGGGTGTTACCATTTAGTGGTCAATTGTACGGAATATGTACTTCACTGTGCAACCTACTAATAAAAGTCTCAATCAATCAATCAAAACACATAGAATCATCATACTGCTGTGATTATATGCATCAAGTGTTCATTCAAGGCTAAGGCAAAATATCCAGATATATATCGTGTATCGCAATATGGCCTTAAAATATCGCAATATTAAAAAAAGGCCATATCGCCCAGCCCTAGTTCAATGATGCCATTTCTGTTTGTCATGTATAATTGTGTCTATTTTGTGTTTCTCCTTGAATAAACAGGTCCGTTTCTTGTTACCAACCATTGTGTATTATTCAAACTCCCCTAATTCAGCTGGCTAGTTGTTATCAAGAGTACTAAAACCCTTTTCAACATGATTCTGACAACTAAGTAGGCTAAATAACTTTAAACTTTAATACATGCTCGGATAGGCCAGTATCGGTCAGTATCGGTATTGGATCGGAAATGCAAAAACAATATCGGTATCGGATCGGAAGTGCAAAAACCTGGATCGGGACATCCCTAATTTGAAGTAAACAAGCTACAGAAACAATTTGGTTTTATAAATCACATTACGAAAAAAATGCGTCACTGCCAAAAAGGAAAGGGCTTAAAGGGGTGCCTTGAGGAACGCCTCATATGGTTTTGTAAATCAGAAGTTCGTACCCCATTGTTCTATGTTAGGTTCAAATGTCAATGCAAGGCTCTGCCAATGTTTTTACACTGATCCAAGATCCTCTATACAACAGAAGGACTCTTGTGTTTTTAGGAATTTGTCTCACAAGCTTTGAACTGAACTCAAGGGCCTTTCCTGGGGCGGTCAGTTGCATAGCCCATGTTTGCAGCACGCATGGCAACGCACACCCTTGGCTAGTCTTGGAAGCTAAGCAGGGCGGTGCCTGGTTATTACTTGAATGGGACGCTGCCTGTTAATTATCCTTTTTTTTTAACTCACCAATAGTATATTTGGTATGTTTACATAGCGAACTGACTTGGTGCTAATTACCTTAATCACTGTAATTGGCTGTCCAGGGTGTAGCCTACCTGTCTTCAACTAATGATAATACAATACAAAGTCATGTATAACTCTTACTAATGTAGTTCAAATAATTGACTTCGTTCTTCCTAGATACTGGAAGACGTCTGAGCTTTTCGAGGTGCAGAGAAAGGCTTTCAAATGATGTTTATCTCTGGCTGCTGGCATGGTTAATTGTTTAGGTTACATAGAGGGAGAACATTATTCTGTAGTTTGAATGATATTTCAAAATGTTTGTAATAAAGTAGCCCTAAAACAGCAATCAAAATTGCAGCATGGCAGAATAGAATACAAAACAGTGGATCCACTCCATTGTTCCTATTTTTTTTCAGGCTAATCTATGCAAAGGTAAACATTTGGGGATGCTGGAAAGAACAGACAAACAAGAAAATGACACTATTTATTTGGACTGCAAGAGAGCAGCTGTGTTTTGTATGTACTCAACGTCACATCGGCCTGCAGTTTTGAAACGGAGGTTGATGCAGCTCAACCGGTATGTAAACCTTCTCTCAGTGGGCCCTTGAACTTTTTTAGATTATAATTGAAATATTGAATTTTGCTGTAGTAAAATATATATTCCTGGTTTTTACATTAGCATACCTGCCAACTACTCCGGTTTTCCCGTAATTAGTACGGTTTTCATCAACCTATTCCGGGTTACGGTTGCAGTGATAAAAAATACGTTTTTTCATTAATTAAAAAAATTTTTTTTTTTAAAGTTTTATTCACGAAATCGCGTAACAACAATCACAATCGACACTGCTTCCCGTAACTTCCCATCGAGCCATTCCGAATGCCGTGCGCGAGGCTATTTATAGCACCGCTGCCAAGCACGAGGCACCTGTTGCCCATTGTTTCCAAACGAGCGAACGATCATGGAATCAGCCGGAGAAAAATCGCAAACGAGTCTTAAACCGAAAAGAAAACTGCAGTCATTCCGTGAAGAATATTCAAAAGCCTATCCGGGAATAATTATCCGTTCCAAAAAGGGTGAAAACTACGCGAATTGCACCTTGTGCAGACAGGATTTGTCGATCGGACACGGAGGAATTAGCGATGTAAAAGACCACGTTGGGACAAAAAAACACAAGTCTAATGCTGTTGCTAAATTTGGATTTTAGCCACAGAAAGGTAATGACACCAATGTTATCTATTGGAATTGTTTAGTACTGTTATACTGTTAAAAGTGTTTATACTATTTATGCTTTCAAGTCCAAGTTGAAGAAATCTTGTTAAATGTTGACAGCATAACTACCAAAATACAGAAGTATGTCCTTAATATTTTTGCAGTGCTATTTCTGTTGAAAAGTTAAAATGATTACATTAGAGATGTGATGTGCCACTTTTCAAGTGTCTGATGGCTTAAATTAATTTTCATTAATTTTTCATATTTTGAATTCTTTTGAAAGGCTTACAAAAAAACTACATTTGAATTGTAATTCCATGCTATTGACAGGACTATTAATTGAAGTTAGTTTACCATGTTTACAGTATGATAATTGTGATAGAAATGTGAATTTTAGGCACAGAATATTTTTTACAATTGAACAAGGCAGTAGATTATACAAGCTTGGACAGAAAGTTAATAATGACAATAATGGAATTGTTTAGTACTGTTTTACCATTTGTTTACTGTAAAAAGTGTTTATACTGTTTATACTTTCAATTAACAAATTGAAGTCTTGTGAAAGGTTGACAGGATAACTGGCATTAACTGTCAAAATAATTTCAAACTATTGAAGTTAGCTTACAGAATAAACATGTCAATCAACCCATATGATTTTTGCTGTAATATTTTTGTTTTGAAAAGTCACTGTGACTGATAGAAAAGTGATGGTTTTAGCAACATTTTAACCTGTCTGAATGCAATCAATCATTTTGCGTCGGCCTGAACCCCCCACCAGGACTTTGTCCTGGACCTACCGGGGCCTGCGGCCCCTGGACCCTGGCTACTAGGTTTTTCTGATTTCAAAAGTTGGCAGGTATGCATTAGGTTGTTTATTGTATTATCTTAAATGTGTGGGGAAATTGTGATTTAGGTAGACGGGAGCAAGGATTTAACATCGAGCCTGCTACTTTGGTTCTAGGGACAACAACAATAGGATTAGCTGGAACGCTAAATACAGAGGGCCAGCCAGAGCCAAGCCTCTTAAACTGTCACAAGGCACATTTAATGTATTTTCATGTGGTCACCTGTGATTTTAGTGTGGGTTGCCCTCCTATGACTTTCTGTACAACGGAAGAAACCTTAGCTAGTGTAGTAAGATAAACAAACCTGAAGCAATCTCCATGAATTATAAAGCATTTGCTCCTATTTATAATTGAAAAGACGTGTGTTTAAGTGTGTCATTGAGGATATGTGAGGACATGGTTGTGTTCTATCTTTATCTCGTGTTTATGTTTCACAGCTGTACTGAGCCAACGTGGCCGTTAATTCCCAGTGTTTCCCAAGTCTGATTGGCCACAGACACAGCAGCAAAAAACAGGAATATTTACTCTGCGAGATTAGGAACAAGGGCATATTTGGAGGTACTGGCATTGATCTGGAGTATATTTGGTCTGGAAGTGTTTATCCATTGAGCAACATTTAACAAATGTATTTCCTGTTTTGATCCCCACTCTAATCCCCATGTCTGCGTTGGTTGCCAATAAAGCTTATTGAATCCCATGGACTGAGTGCAGTGGAGGAGAGGAAGTAGAACATGGGTGACGAGAAGAAAGTCACACAGGCTGCTGGCCCAGCAATGTTGCAGCCAGACGGGCCGTGTTGAGTCTGAGTCAGCAAGACTTGAACTGGGGCCCTGGTCTATTGCTCGAGGGCCGCCAGTCATATACAGGCATGGTGTCAGACATGTTGCCCTATTCTCCTCAGCCCCTCCAGCTCTAGCGCTAACTATAGCTGCTCAGCCAACCACTCTTAATTAGTAGCTGCTGCTGCCGCCGCCGGCCCTGCTCCGGCGCCACAGTGGTAAAGACCCAGCCCCGTGTCTGTATGTTAGTTTACCAGTGTCAATGCTTCCCTTTGTTCAAGCTTGACATAATAATCAATACAAAAGTTACATTGGGTATTTTCACTCCTTTTATTACTGTGAGCATGTTTATGTTACAGCTGGTGTTGGGAAATGATACTGCCTTGTGTGTGTCATAGGGATGTCCCGATCCAGGTTTTTGCACTTCCGATCCGATACCGATATTGTTTTTGCATTTTCAATCCGATACCGATACTGACCGATACCGATACTGACCGATACTGGCCTATCCGAGCATGTATTAAAGTTTAAAGTTATTTAGCCTACTTAGTTGTCAGAATCATGTTGAAAAGGGTTTTAGTACTCTTGATAACAACTAGCCAGCTGAATTAGGGGAGTTTGAATAATACACAATGGTTGGTAACAAGAAACTGACCTGTTTATTCAAGGATAAACACAAAATAGACAAAATTATACATGAAACACAGAAATGGCATCATTGAACTAGGGCTGGGCGATATGGCCTTTTTTTAATATTGCGATATTTTAAGGCCATGTTGCGATACACAATATATATCTGGATATTTTGCCTTAGCCTTGAATGAACACTTGATGCATATAATCACAGCAGTATGATGATTCTATGTGTTTTGATTGATTGATTGAGACTTTTATTAGTACCGTATTTTCCGCACTATAAGGCGCACCTAAAAACCACAAATTTTCTCAAAAGCTGACAGCGCGCCTTATAACCCGGTGCGCTTTATATATGGATAAATATTAAGATTCATTTTCATAAAGTTTAGGTCTCGCAACTACGGTAAACAGCCGCCATCTTTTTTCCCCGTAGAAGAAGCGCGCGGTGCATGCTGGGATATGTGACGTTTCATTTCCATTTGTGTGTTTATGTAAAGACCCCAAAATGGCTCCTATTAAGTGTGTTGTCTGTCTAATTATAAATAATGCAGACGAGGCGTGTTAACTGAGTTCTCAACGTTTACTCACAGCGTGCTCATAACAACATTCTAACTGCCAGCATACAACGCTTCTCAGGGCTACCGCGCATGCTCGTAACTATCGTTGCATGCTGGGTAGTGTAGTTGTTATATTTGCTAGCTCATAACAGCACATTAAGAGACACGCTTACGCGCTTAATTCAATACTCGCCGTCATTCCGGGTGGATTGACAAAAGACCTCCAGCCGCTAGATATTGGTGTCAACAGGGCATTCGAAGCTAGACTGCTAACTGCGTGGGAACAGTGGATGACGAAGAAGCGCGCGGTGCATGCTGGATGCTGGGATATGTGACGTTTCATTTCCATTTGTGTGTTTATGTAAAGACCCCAAAATGGCTCCTATTAAGTGTGTTGTCTGTCTAATTATAAATAATGCAGACGAGGCGTGTTAACTGAGTTCTCAACGTTTACTCACAGCGTGCTCATAACCACATTCTAACTCCCAGCATACAACAACGCTTCTCAGGGCTACCGCGCATGCTCGTAACTATCGTTGCATGCTGGGTAGTGTAGTTGTTATATTTGCTAGCTCATAACAGCACATTGAGAGACACGCTTACGCGCTTAATTCAATACTCGCCGTCATTCCGGGTGGATTGACAAAAGACCTCCAGCCGCTAGATATTGGTGTCAACAGGGCATTCGAAGCTAGACTGCTAACTGCGTGGGAACAATGGATGACAGAAGGCGAACACACCTTCACTAAGACGAGGAGGCAGCGCCAGACGACGCCAACATCTGCCAGTGGATCGTAAATTTGCCCAACTTTTCACTTCGGACACCGAAGACGAAGGATTTACGAATGAAGAATAACTTCAGAAAGTGAGCGCTATGTTTATTTTGTGTGTTGTGACATTAACGTTCGAGCAACATTATGTTGCTATTGCTCTGCACTATTTTGAATTTTACTATGTTTGTGATTGCACATTTGCGTACATTTTGGGAGTGAACAGAGTTGTTAGAACGCTGGTTTTTAATATATTATTAAAGTTTGACTGACCTATCTGACTGTTTTTTTGACATTCCCTTTAGCGCAGCGTAGGCGCGGCTTATAGTCCGGGGCGGCTTATTGGTGGACAAAGTTATGAAATATGCCATTCATTGAAGGTGCGGCTAATAATCCGGTGCGCCTTATAGTGCGGAAAATACGGTAGGTTGCACAGTGAAGTACATATTCCGTACAATTGACCACTAAATGGTAACACCCCAATAAGTTTTTCAACTTGTTTAAGTCGGGGTCCACTTAAATTGATTCATGATACAGATATATACTATCAGATGTATACTATCATCATAATACAGTCATCACACAAGATAATCACATCGAATTATTTACATTATTTATAATCCAGGGTGTGGAGGGGGGCGCCGGATGTAAGTGTCAAAAAGACAGCCAAAAGAGTTTGATATGCGAGCACCTTAGAGGGAGCGTTGCTCGCACGGCTGCGCTAGCATCACAGCTAACGTTAGCCATGCTGCTACCTCTCTGCTGGGAGAGGACGTATATGTATGTGACGTATGACGTGACAGTATGTGACGTATGTCGTGACAGTATGTGACGTGTGTAAGAAGGTGCGCTTGTCTGTCTGTGAGAGGGAGACACAGGAAAGTGTGAGAAGAGCCTGTCGTGTAATGCCAGCAGCTAAAAGCAACTGCGTGAGAATTGTGGATGTGTTGAAGGTGTGCTGGAAAATGCGGAACGGAAATTACGGAGCAGCAGAAAAGTGGAATGTATTATTTAAATCGGTGCGTTGGAAAACACGGACCGGAGTTTTTTTTTTAAACTGGATCTGGATCGGCATTTTCCCATGCCTTGCCGATACGCAATTTTTGGCAAATATCGGATCGGGCCATCCCTAGTGTGTCATCATCTCCATGTGCATTGGACCACGTACTCTGTTTGTGCAGGTAAACCCATTCAAAGTGTATGGATGAAATCCATTTCAGATCTTCTGGGATTTTTTTAGTAACAGTCTTTGGCTGCACTGTGTCAGCAGATGTGTTGGTTTTACTGTGGTTTGTGCATTTTGCCCGCACCTGTGGGTATGTGAGTATTTGCTGCTCAAACTGCTGGCTGTACCTCAGCACCCCAGGAGACGTAATAAAGAACATTCCTTACGCCATGCCTCTCATCGGGCACTCTCTTGTTTCTGGTGCGAGGTGACAGTCAGGGTTTCAACCAAGCTGTGTATCAGACTGACACGTTTTTCCCCAGAGGACCCTCTCAGTTCGACTGCATAGTTGAAATAACCAGTGGCAGACCACCACAGCCACTGGTCTGCCAGTCAGAACCTGACTAACTCTACAGCCAGACCACCACAGCCACTGATCTGCTAATCGTGGCTTCAATAACTGTACCAACAGACCGCCACAGCCACTGGCCTGCTAATCACGACCATGTTCTAAACATGAGCGAGAGTGAGGGGGAGGGGATTCCTGGCAAAGCAACGCTCAGGAAACACATGCAGCTGGAGAACAGACACCATCAAACTGCATGAACACACACTCGCGCACAATCTGTAATATAGCAACAAATTAGCCACACTCTTTCCCCGTTAAGCCACACTTGCTGGAGAGATGCGTGGAGCATCAGCCATCGTAACTTCAGGGCTGTACAGTGCGAGTATTAGCGACTAAAAATAGTTTGTGCGAGTATTGGGGGGAAAAAAAAAGTAGCACAGATTTTTTTAACACTTTAGGCATTTTGCTCCTAAAATAAATTCCATCTAGAATAAAATGTTCGGCCATCTGTATAGCATGTTTGAGTCATAACGTAACCAAATGGACAAGTGACTGACGCGGAAGTGTCACTGATCAGTGTGGACTCGCTGACGTCTCACGTCACCCAGCAACAGGCACCGCCTTTTAAAGACACACACATATATAGACTTTATATGAGACTTATCTCGACTGCATTACGCCAGATATTCTGAGTGTTTTCTAAAGTAACACATTAATTACTTTTCCTAGTAATTACATTTATTAAAGAGTAACTCTGTTAGTGATTCAATTACTTTTTTGGTAAAGTGATTGATTGTAGGGATGTCCCGATCCGCCGATATTTGCAAAAAAATGCGTATCGGCTAGGCATGGGAAAATGCCGATCCAGATCCAGTTTAAAAAAACTCCGGTCCGTGTTTTCCAACGCACTGATTTAAATAATACATTCCACTTTTCTGCTGCTCCCTAATTTCCATTCTGCATTTTCCAGCTCACCTTCAACACATCCATAGGTCTGTGGATTCTCACGCAGTTGCTTTTAGCTGCTGTCATTTCACTACAGGCTCTTCTCACTCTTTCCTGTGTCTCCCTCTTACAGACAGCGAGCGCACCTTCTTACACACGTCACATACTGTCACGTCATACGTCACATACGTATACGCCCTCTCCCAGCAGAGAGCGAGGTAGCAGCATGGCTAACGTTTGCTGTGATGCTAGCGCAGCCGCTAAGGTGCGCGCCTGCTCAAGCGTCCTCTGCGCACGGCAAATCTATGCCACGCACAAAATCAAATAAAAAAATAAACGCATAACAATTTTCGACACACGGACACGACAGAGAAAACAGTTTTCGTTATCATTGTTCAAATATTGTAACGTCTGTCGAGACGCTTATCTCCATTCGGTGCCACACGTCCACACCATCGCCGAGGCAAACATTTCCAGATCAACACCGTATGAAAAAAATAGTGATTTTTTTTAGTTGTGATTTCCCTCTCTGCATGAAAGTTTAAAAGTAGCATATATTAATGCAGTATGAAGAAGAATGTTTTAATGTAGACACATAGAATCATCATTCTGCTGTGATTATATGCATCAAGTGTTCATTCAAGGCTAAGGCAAAATATCCAGATATATATCGTGTATCGCAATATGGCCTTAAAATATCGCAATATTAAAAAAAGGCCATATCGCCCAGCCCTAGTTCAATGAAGCCATTTCTGTTTGTCATGTATAATTTAGTCTATTTTGTGTTTAGCCTTGAATAAACAGGTCAGTTTCTTGTTACCAACCATTGTGTATTATTCAAACTCCCCTAATTCAGCTGGCTAGTTGTTATCAAGAGTACTAAAACCATTTTCAACATGATTCTGACAACTAAGTAGGCTAAATAACTTTAAACTTTAATACATGCTCGGATAGGCCAGTATCGGTCAGTATCGGTATCGGTCAGTATCAGTATCGGATCAGAAGTGCAAAAACAATATCGGTATCGGATCGGAAGTGCAAAAACCTGGATCGGGACATCCCTAATTGATTGATTGAGACTTTTATTAGTAGATTGCACAGTACAGTACATATTCCGTACAATTGACCACTAAATGGTAACATCCGAATAAGTTTTTCAACTTGTTTAAGTCGCGGTCCACGTTAATCAATTCATGGTAGAGTAACAAGTAAAAAGTTTAAAATTCCCATTAGAAGTGAACATGTAAAATCAAGGCATGGTGGAGATATTTAAGTCAAAATATTTTTTCTTTTATGGGTTAGTTTATGGACCAAACTATATCGGGATATGAGTTTTGATCTATATTTGCACAGCCCTACACAGCGTTACAGTAGGCCTTAATGTGTTTGTATGTATAAGTGCACACGTGTACCTTGTTTGAGTGTTATAAATGAAAATGTGATATTTAAGACATTTTTTGCTGCTCCTAAAGGGTTTTCTGTGCTACTATTTTTATTTTTTTTGGTAGCACCGTGCTCGTGAAAAAGCTAAGCGTACAGCCCTGCACTGATGGATGACCGTTGGTATTATTGGAAGAAATTGATTTGCTTTGTTTGAACCCATAAGACTGTAAAATAAATGCTTTTAGAATAGATTTGGAATTGAGACTTTCCAAGATTCGTCTTGCGTGGTACTGACATTGAGAGGTTTTTGGTGATGGTCACAGCAGTTATAGTTGTGACGTATAATCTGTTGATGTCTTTTAGTCTCCTTTCTTTATCCCCCCTACCTCCTCCCCCTAATAAATCAGCTTATAGAGAGGAGCTTCATTTTCAAGTGCACCAATAAAGCAGGCTTCAGCGGCACCATATCCCATCTTCAAATTCACATTTGACTCTTTAAGAAAGACAAAAATACTGAATTGAATCCGCTTTTCTACAACATCTACTCTCATTACTGCAGTAACTATGTAGCTTTCGGGATTTCCCCTGGACTGCCAAGATACTCGTGGCGGTGGGGGCGTGGTCAGGGGTGTGGTTATGGGCGTGGTTGCAATGGCATCATCGAGTAATGACCAAATTTGCTATATTTCCATCCATCCATCCATCCATCTTCTTCCGCTTATCCGAGGTCGGGTCGCGGAGGCAGCAGCCTAAGCAGGGAAGCCCAGACTTCCCTCTCCCCAGCCACTTTGTCCAGCTCTTCCTGTGGGACCCCGAGGCATTCCCAGGCCAGCCGGGAGACATAGTCTTCCCAACGTGTCCTGGGTCTTCCTCGCGGCCTCCTACCGGTCGGACGTGCCCTAAACACCTCCCTAGGGAGGCGTTCGGGTGGCATCCTGACCAGATGCCCGAACCACCTCATCTGGCTCCTCTCAATGTGGAGGAGCAGCGGCTTTACTTTGAGCTCCTCCCGGATGGCAGAGCTTCTCACCCTATCTCTAAGGGAGAGCCCCGCCACCCGGCGGAGGAAACTCATTTCGGCCGCTTGTACCCGTGATCTTGTCCTTTCGGTCATAACCCAAAGCTCATGACCATAGGTGAGGATGGGAACGTAGATCGACCGGTAAATTAAGAGCTTTGCCTTCCGGCTCAGCTCCTTCTTCACCACAACGGATCGATACAGCGTCCGCATTACTGAAGACGCCGCACTGATCCGCCTGTCGATCTCACGATCCACTCTTCCCTCACTCGTGAACAAGACTCCGAGGTACTTGAACTCCTCCACTTGGGGCAAGATCTCCTCCTCAACCCGGAGATGGCACTCCACCCTTTTCCGGGCGAGAACCATGGACTCGGACTTGGAGGTGCTGATTCTCATCCCAGTCGCTTCACACTCAGCTGCGAACCAATCCAGTGAGAGCTGAAGATCCTGGCCAGATGAAGCCATCAGGACCACATCATCTGCAAAAAGCAGAGACCTAATCCTGCAGCCACCAAACCAGATCCCCTCAACGCCTTGACTGCGTCTAGAAATTCTGTCCATAAAAGTTATGAACAGAATCGGTGACAAAGGGCAGCCTTGGCGGAGTCCAACCCTCACTGGAAACGTGTCCGACTTACTGCCGGCAATGCGGACCAAGCTCTGGCACTGATCATACAGGGAGCGGACCGCCACAATCAGACAGTCCGATACCCCATACTCTCTGAGCACTCCCCACAGGACTTCCCGAGGGACACGGTCGAATGCCTTCTCCAAGTCCACAAAACACATGTAGACTGGTTGGGCAAACTCCCATGCACCCTCAAGGACCCTGCCGAGAGTATAGAGCTGGTCCACAGTTCCACGACCAGGACGAAAACCACACTGTTCCTCCTGAATCCGAGGTTCGACTATCCGGCGTAGCCTCCTCTCCAGTACAGCTGAATAGACCTTACCGAGAAATTGCTATATTTGTTTATTTAAAAATGTATACATTTAAAAACAAATCTGTTATTATAAATTAGTATTAACATATATTTATTATCGTTTTGTCATATTTTCAATAGTTTTTTTTGGTAATCAAAATGTTTTTTGAGTGGTGGTGTATCACTTCTCAATGGTGCGCAAATAATAGGCTACGTATATCAATTCATGCTGTAACAACCAGCTGGTGTTAATGTTTTATGTTCATGTGGCTTGGATTTGATGTCAACTTTTCCCATGTTTCCAAACACACCGTCCGTGTCTGGAAGGTGATTGGCAGAGAATGAGGAAGTGTTGGTGTGTGCACGGTAGAGATGCGCGGTTTGCGGGCACAACCGCGGAGTCCGCGGATTATCCGCGGATCGGGCGGATGAAATAAAAAAAAATTAGATTTTATCCGCGGGTCGGGTCGGGCGGTTGAAAAAAAAAAATTAGATTTTAAATAGATTCAGGCGGGTGGCAGTTGAACCAATTGGGAAATATATATACATAGTTAAATGTTGTTACCCACATACGAAAAACGAGCAGGCACCTGCAGCATATGCCACAACAGAAGAAAAAAAGAAAAGAAGAGATGGACACTTTTACGGAGCGGAGAAGGGACGGCTCGCCGGGGTCCGGGACCGAGGCCCCTTCCCCCGAGAGGGCCCCATCGGGAGCCGTAGCTGAGGCGATCCGCGAGAAGGGCCCGACGCACATCCAGGGTCACCACCGCACCGACACCCCGCCTTGTCCGCCTTCGCCGCGGCCGGCGTCACGCGCAGCAGGTAAGCAGCTTACCTGCCCGCCACCCCCGTGGCCGGGGGCTCGTAACAGGGGTCACTCCGCGCGCTCCGCCCGCGCAGCTTACCTGCCCGCCACCCCTGTTGCCGGGGGCGCGTAACAGGGGTCATTCCGCGCGCAGTGCGCTCACTAAAGGGGTGGGGCTCACCCTGGCTGATATAGACAGCAGGACGGTGGCCATGGAAGTCGGAACCCGCTAAGGAGTGTGTAACAACCCACCTGCCGAATCAACTAGCCTTGAAAATGGATGGCGCTGGAGCGTCGGGCCCATACCCGGCCGTCGCCGGCAGCGAGACGCGCTTGGAGGTGCGCTCAGCGCGGCTCCCATATGATTGCGCACTGGTGTGCGTCTGGGCCGTGACAGCGTGGCACGCGAATGTCTGTGCTGCATTGGATCAGTCTCCTTTCTTTAACAGGCAAAAGCTTTATAACCTCACTAATGCCTTGCATCGTCAATATTAGATATATAACAACGGGCGGGTGCGGTGTTGGTTAAATGTTAATTCGGGTGGATGGCGGATGGTTGACGACTTTCTGATGCGGTTGCGGATTAAATAATTGCCTATCCGCGCATCTCTAGTGCACGGAGACGAAAGTGTTTGCACGGGAGGAAATGTGCTGTTTGTTATCATAAGATTGATAATAAAAGTTAAAAATAGCGTCGGACTTTGTGTGATTCCTTATGGGATGCTACAATATATTATTCTAATTTGTTTTCTAGTAAAAAAAAAAACAACCTTTCAAAGTGTGGCGGTCATAAAAATGCAGTGGCGGCGTGCCACATTCAATCACATTAAAGGGAACCCTGAGCTTTTATAAAAATGACAACAGTGTCATACTGACATCTGTTTGCATAGCATCCCTCTCAGTATTCGCTAGTACACTGTCTTCAGGATAGGGAATTGGAATCGTGTTCCCTCAGACACACACAGGTTGATTTGCATTTAAGATGCTAATGTTGCCTTTTGAATTTTTAGAGTCTGCCTCTGCTATGTTTTGTCCCAGTTGTTCTTAGGCTTTAGTAATTGCTCCTTTGCACCTCATACAACACCTGCAACAATGATGCATTATCATCTAGCTAGATGATACATATTCATGATTTATGCAGACATTTTTTTAAGGTCAGTCATCTTTGCCCTCTTGAAAGTAGGAATGACAGCCGTTGTTGGCATAGATGGCGTATTTAGTGGGAAGGCATAACCTTTCCCTCTTGAGAAAAGTTTTAACAACGCGGATCAGACCATGCAAGCCATTCTTCTAAACATCAAGGGAAGGTCTGGTGACCTGCAAAGCAAAGTGGATTGCTCTGGGCCAATGGAGACCGGCTTAGCGTTCAATCCCATTATCAAACAGTGGCCGTCAAATAATAGGTCGAGGCCCACTTGTACCAATAACACTTTTGCTTTTGGTTTCATCTCCTCTATGTGCAACTGATTTTCTTGCAAAGTGATTTACTGACAGACGGAAGACTGCATGTATGTATAAGATCTATGCGATATTAACAGTTTTGAAAATATTTTAATATATTTTAATGCATCCGGTATACAACACCGGTGACATCTGCTTTGAAACTGGATGAAAGAAAGGAGGAACATAGTGGAGTTGTCATTTGGCAATGGGCTTTAAAGGAATATTATGGCAGTTCATTTTTCTGGCTTGTATTGTTAATCCATCTATATAGTACATCCTGGGGGGTCAATGGAGAGAGGCCAGACAGATCCATACAGATGAACTAATTAAACCCGTTTGAGCTTGACTTGGAACATATTTTAACTTTCAAATCAGGCAGTTTCTTTTATGCACAGCATTTGTCACATCAAATGTGGATTTAAAAAATTCTCAGTAAAGAGGTTCTGTAGAGGAGTTTCTCTTTATTGTGAATTCCATTGTTTGAAAAACAATGAAACTGCCTGCGTTCAATTGAAGTTTGTGGTTGGCTAAAAAGCAGTGACGTGCAGTCACTAGAAAGAAAAAAACGTTATTAAATTGTTATGTATCCAGTGATTATACTATAAAGTTATTTTCCATTTAACTTCACCAGTTTTAGATTATTTTTATTTAAAATCGCTGAATTTTCACATTTGCCGTTCAAATACTGAGAAGAGACGGTGCGGTGAACAGCAGCCAGTTGAGGCACGTCACTCAGTGCCTCAGCATGGATTGCGGACTCGGCTAACTGCTGGCCTGCTTTGCAGTGAGACCGTATTGCTATATGAATTATATTATACATTTCCATAGTTTAGTTAGCTGAGGTATATAATGTACAGTGTATTTTGTCAACAACTGTATGTGTGTAACGCATTTCTTGTGCTGAGCGATCATAAAACGGCTGCAAAAGACGAACTGGCTGAGGCTCGCCTCCTGCACCCCCGCCGTAGAATGCACGGCAACCCCTGATGGGAGTGTTATATCAACTAAAGCCCACACTTAAACTTTCCACGTGCAAGATTGAATCTATTTAAAAAAAGTTATTTCATAAGAAGCCAAAAAGTGCAAAAACAATAATGTTCGTGTTGGAGGAGTTGTGAATGACTGCAGGGCCACAACATTAGGTACACCTGCAGATTGTAGGTGTATCTAATTCACAACTCCTCCAACACGAACATTATTGTTTTTGCACTTTTTGGCTTCTTATTAAATAACTTTTGTAACCTATTTTTATGGGCTTTCCTCTTTGTGATGTTAAGTTCCTGTTATGCGCTGTTATACAGTATATGCCTTGAGCTCTTATTTTGAAGGCGCTAAGAGCGGAAGTGATGAAACGTTGTAGTGGAGCGGAAGTTTTTGAAAGAAGGTAAATAAAGTGGTCCTCGTGTGAACTGGAGCCTCCGTGTTTGTTATTTTGTAGTTTCATACAGTACAGGCGGCATTTATACACCCTCGGTTACACTTTTTTAAATAGATTCAATCTTGCACGTGGAAAGTTTAAGTGAGGGCTTTAGTTGCGGCGCATGGACTTAATTTGTAAGTAAAGGTAAGACCATAATAACGTTTTTTTTAATTAAATGTGCTTTTTTGTGTGCTACAGTTTGTATGTGTAAAGTTAAAGTTAAGTTAAAGTACCAATTATTGTCACACACACACTAGGTGTGGTGAAATTTGTCCTCTGCATTTGACCCATCCCCTTGTTCACCCCCTGGGAGGTGAGGGGAATCATTTTTGGTGATTTAACCCCCAATTCCAACCCTTGATGCTGAGTGCCAAGCAGGGAAGAATGCTGGTATGAGCTTTTAAACATAACCCGTTAACTGCTGCCAATCAAATGGTGAATAAGATACTCTTTAGGGTTCATATGTTTGTAAATCTGACTGTGATGAAGTCAGTGCCTCACCAGCCATCAACCTCACCGCACGTCACTGCTAAAAAGCCATTGTTGTGTCTGAGATGTCATCTGGCTCAGGGATATGTCCTTCTTTCTACTCTCACTTACTCCTTACGCTCGTCTTCCTCAGCTTCTACCGCACTGCTCACATTACTCCTTCCTACACGTACCTCGGTTGTTCCTTCCAATGTGCTCCTCCCACACAATGGTCTCTCACACAGAGTCCGACTTTCTAGGTTCCAATGCTGTCATGATGTCGCTCTCCTGTTTGACTATTGCCATCTATGACATTTACAGACAGACACCGTTTACATGTTTTCAGCTTTGTTAATTACGTTGTTTCTGGTAAAAAGACTAATGTTTGTTATACAATCTTATAAACCTGCGTTTGCTGTAGGTTTTGTCTTCAGTCAAACCTTTGGAATCCATGCTCACCCTCCCTGTATGTGACTCACAATGAGGGTGACGTTACTTGTCTTTCTGGACTGACCAGTAGGTTCGCTCCCTTTCTTTTTTTGGGATCCACACCAAGAAGACAAAAGGCTGTTGTTTGCTGGCATTATCCCCTTTTGGCTTTGTCCAGCACTCACATGCTTAGAGAGTTGATAGTGGCCTAATTTGCTTAATGGGTTTGCTCTTCCAGATGTTTGAAGTGTTTTGCTCAGTGTGGAGAATGACCGTGCTAAGGACTTATAAATGTGGGTCCGTTTATGGGATTGACAAGATAAAAACTGTCTGCATCATGGACTAATGCTAGAAAAGTACTTGAAGCGGTGTAGCAATGTGACAGTTTCCCACTTGCTATGGGGAAACATGCTCAGACTGTTCTGCTCTTATCTCTTCTTATTCCTCCCGGTTCTGCCTGGCTGGTTATCTAAATAGATATCGTTGACTCTTCTCGCCTCTGCTTTGCTTTCCTTTTCCATTATTTTGTTGTTTCGTTTGCATCATTTTCCCTTATGTCTTCTCTATGTTATACATTTTGTCTCCGTATTTATCTAATTTGAATTTGATGAGTCCTCTTTACCACGAGTACAAGTCCATATTCTCAGGTGATAATGTATGTGATGTAGTTTTTATTATTGTATTTGTAATCTTGTAAGTATTTGAATGTTGTTCCAGGCATGTACGCATACATACAAATATCGCCATTGCCCTATGATAACCAACTACTCCGGTTTTCCCGTAATTAGTACCGTTTTCATCAACCTATTCCGGGTTATGGTTGCAGTGATAAAAAAATACGTTTTTTCATTAATTAAATTTTTTTTTTTTTTTAAGTTTTATTCACGAAATCGCGTAACAACAATCACAATCGACACTGCTTCCCGTAACTTCCTATCGAGCCATTCCGAATGCCATGCGCGAGGCTATTTATAGCACCGCTGTCAAGCACGAGGCACCTGTTGCCCATTGTTTCCAAACGAGCGAACGATCATGGAATCAGCCGGAGAAAAATCGCAAACGAGTCTTAAACCGAAAAGAAAACTGCAGTCATTCCGTGAAGAATATTCAAAAGCCTATCCGGGAATAATTATCCGTTCCAAAAAGGGTGAAAACTACGCGAATTGCACCTTGTGCAGACAAGATTTTTCGATCGGACACGGAGGAATTAGCGATGTAAAAGACCACGTTGGGACAAAAAAACACAAGTCTAATGCCGTTGCTAAATTTGGATTTTAGCCACAATAAGGTAATGACACCAATGTTATCTATTGGAATTGTTTAGTACTGTTATACTGTTAAAAGTGTTTATACTATTTATGCTTTCAAGTCCAAGTTGAAGAAATCTTGTTAAATGTTGACAGCATAACTACCAAAATACAGAAGTATGTCCTTAATATTTTTGCAGTGCTATTTCTGTTGAAAAGTTCAAATGATTACATTAGAGATGTGATGTGCCACTTTTCAAGTGTCTGATGGCTTAAATTAATTTTCATAAATTTTTCATATTTTGAATTCTTTTGAAAGGCTTACAAAAAAACTACATTTGAATTGTAATTCCATGCTATTGACAGGACTATTAATTTTAATGAAGTTATCTTACCATGTTTACAGTATGATAATTGTGATAGAAATGTGAATTTTAGGCACAGAATATTTTTTACAATTGAACAAGGCAGTAGATTATACAAGCTTAGACAGAAAGTTAATAATGACACCAATTTTTTTTTTAATGGAATTGTTTAGTACTGTTTTACCATTTGTTTACTGTAAAAAGTGTTTATACTGTTTATACTTTCAATTAACAAATTGAAGTCTTGTGAAAGGTTGACAGGATAACTGGCATTAACTGTCAAAATAATTTCAAACTATTGAAGTTAGCTTACAGAATAAACATGTCAATCAACCCATATGATTTTTGCTGTAATATTTTTGTTTTGAAAAGTCACTGTGACTGATAGAAAAGTGATGGTTTTAGCAACATTTTAACCTGTCTGAATGCAATCAATCATTTTGCGTCTACACCTGGGGTGTCCAAACTACGGCCCGCGGGCCAAGTACGGCCCATCAGCCTCTTCAATTTAGCCCGCGAGATGTAATGAGTTCAACCAAGCATCACACCTTTCAAATTGATCCTAAATACCAGACGGTCTCTGAATGTTATGATTTGCTTCCATTTTGTGAGTAAATCAGATCAATGATCCTTGAAATAACTTACAAATATTAGCACAGCAATTACTTATATGACACAATCCAAACAACCTTCCTTAGTCATTGTGCAAAAAAAAAAATGCAACTAACATAATAGTCAACACACATGGTCACACACAACACAACCTGCTAACACGTCGGCATGCTTCAGTATTAGCCGTAAAAGATAGCGACGGAAAGAGGATATAAAACATATTACATATTATGAATGTGTCTGTTACTACATTATATATATATATGTGCAGTGTGTATATTGTACATATAACATATTATTATGAAGGTGTCTGTTACTACATTATATATATACTTGGGGCGGCGTGGCGAAGTTGATAGAGTGGCCGTGTCAGCAATCGGAGGGTTGCTGGTTACTGGGGTTCAATCCCCACCTTCTACCATCCTAGTCACGTCCGTTGTGTCCTTGGGCAAGACACTTCACCCCTTGCTCCTGATGGCTGCTGGTTAGCGCCTTGCATGGCAGCTCCCGCCATCAGTGTGTGAATGTGTGTGTGTGAATGGGTGAATGTGGAAATACTGTCAAAGCGCTTTGAGTACCTTGAAGGTAGAAAAGCGCTATACAAGTATAACCCATTTACCATTACCATTTACTTGCAGTGTGTGTATTGTACATATCACATATTGTTATGAAGGTGTTTGTTACTACATTATATATATTATTGCAGTGTGTATTCAAAACATATTACATATTGTTATGAAAGTGTCTGTTACTATATTTTATATATATATATATATATATATATATATATATATATATATATATATATATATATATATATATATATATATATATACACTTGTAGTGTGTATATTGTACATATTACATATTGTTATGAAGGTGTCTGTTACTACATTATATATATACATGCAGTGTGTATGTTGTACATATTCCATATTGTTATGAAGGTCTCTTGTTACAACATTATATATATATATATATATATATATATATATATATATATATATATATATATATATATATATATATATATATATATATATATATATATACTTCCAGTGTGTATACAAAACATATTACATATTGTTATGAAGTTGTCTGTTACTACATTATATATATACTTGCAGTGTGTATATAAAACATATTGCATATTATTATGAAGGTGTCTGTTGCTACATTATATATATATATATATATATATATACTTGCAGTGTGTATAAAAAACATATTCCATATTGTTATGAAGTTGTCTGTTACTACATTATATATATACTTGCAGTGTGTATATTGTACATATTACATATTGTTATGAAGGTGTCTGTTACTATATTTTATATATATATATATATATATATATATATATATATATATATATATATATATATAATATACACTTGTAGTGTGTATATTGTACATATTACATATTGTTATGAAGGTGTCTGTTACTACATTATATATATATATACATGCAGTGTGTATGTTGTACATATTCCATATTGTTATGAAGGTCTCTTGTTACAACATTATATATATATATATATATATATATATATATATATATATATATATATATATATATATATATATATATATATACTTGCAGTGTGCATACAAAACATATTACATATTGTTATGAAGTTGTCTGTTACTACATTATATATATACTTGCAGTGTGTATATAAAACATATTGCATATTATTATGAAGGTGTCTGTTACTACATTATATATATATATATATATATATATATATATATATATATATATATATATATATATATATATATATATATATATATACTTGTAGTGTGTATAAAAAAACATATTCCATATTGTTATGAAGTTGTCTGTTACTACATTATATATATACTTGCAGTGTGTATATTGTACATATTACATATTGTTATGAAGGTGTCTGTTATTACATTATATATATACTTGCAGTGTGTATATAAAAAGTTAATGGAGGGTTTTGAAGTTGTTTTAGAGACTTTGAAGGCTACATCAGTGACACCCATTAGCCCCATCTTCCAAGTGTTTTTATTATCTTTAAAATCTTAAAAAAAGACATGTGTTTTGATTGATTGAGACTTTTATTAGTAGATTGCACAGTACAGTACATATTCCGTACACTAAATGGTAACACCCGAATACGTTTTTCAACTTGTTTAAGTCGGGGTCCACGTTAATCAATTCATGGTTCATGTTCTCGTCTCTCATACTGATTGTGAACCATAGGCAAAATTTAAAAAAATAGTGCAGTGCTCCTTTAACCTTAACTGGTACTTTGAGTCCTTCCTTTGTGGAAACAAACACCCTGTGGTCGTTGAAGAGAAAATAACCAAAGGAGATTGCAGAAGCTACACCAGTAACATCGGATGAAGAACCGTTCAATTGTAGGGAAACTAGTTCAAATCTTCAGTCATCAATACAAAATCTTGGCGAACAAATAGTAAAACTAGTGAATATGTGCCGTGATTTAAGATATTGGCAGCCTGACGGAATATATGAATGTATTTTGGCAGAAATGGCATGTTTGGCTAGTAAAGTATTACACATGATAAACACCCATCATACATAATGTCTGCTGACAATCCTGTTCTGTTAGTGGCTTCAAATTGGATTGATAAACAAGGGTGCTAAAGTATGTTTAAGCTATTCCACGACATGGTAGTGGATTGTTGCCATTACTCAGTGCAACTGGCCCATTTAATTCCGCTAGCTTCTGCCCTGCCAAGTTTTTTGACATTGCTGGGTCTTTGCTGAGGAACATAAACCACGCCTACCTGCACCAACCATGAAGTTCTGTGACGTGAGCTACAGACGCCAATTGTTTAACCGGCATGTGACGAAGAACACACTGCTGTCCTAAATCGTTTAGCGTACAATGCAGAGCCATGTGCTCATGGGCAATAATATGGTTAGGACCACACGAGGACTCAGCATACCGCTTAAGAGACGTATATGAATACTGTCGTTAGTGAGACGCTCCAGATTGCAGTCTGCACATGTGCACTTTTACTTGTCATTGCAGAGTATTTATAGGAATAAAGCAAATGAAGGATGCAGTTTGTCTTACTAAAGGAAATGGGCTGTCACATGATATGGTGGCTAAAACAAGCTTAATAAAAACAGACATATCACCGGAACAATGAACCAGGCATGGACTTAAACCTTCTGTGGAATGCGTAGGTCAAGTATTAATAGCTGCATACACCGTCAAAGGCATCGAGTTACAACTTTAGTGTAGTCCGAAGTAGGGCTGGGCGATATGGCCTTTTATTAATATCTCAATGTTTTTAGGCCATGTCACGATACACCATATACCGGTATATATCGATATTTTGCCTTACCCTTGAATGAACACTTGATGCATATAATCACAGCAGTATGATGATTATATGTGTCTACTAGAGATGCGCGGTTTGCGGACACAACCGCGGAGTCCGCGGATTATCCGCGGGTCGGGCGGTTGAAATAAAAAAAAATTAAATTCTATCCGCGGGTCGGGCGGTTTAAATAAAAAAAAAAAAAAAAGATTTTAAATAGATTCAGGCGGGTGGCAGTTAAACCAATTCGGAAATATATATACATACCGTATTTTCCGCACTATTAGCCGCACCTAAAAACCACAAATTTACTCAAAAGCTGACAGTGCGGCTTATAACCCGGTGCGCTTTATATATGGATTAATATTAAGATTCATTTTCATAAAGTTTAGGTCTCGCAACTACGGTAAACAGCCGCCATCTTTTTTCCCCGTAGAAGAGGAAGTGCTTCTTCTTCTACGGTAAGCAACCGCCAAGGTAAGCACCCGCCCCCATAGAAGAAGAAGCGTGCGGGTATTACGTTTCATTTCCTTTGTGTGTTTACATCTGTAAAGACCACAAAATGGCTCCTACTAAGCGACACACTGTGGTTCTAGCTTGCCATGCTAATGGCCAGAAACTTCCACCCATGGTGATATTCAAAAGGAAGACCTTGCCAAAAGAGAACTTTCCAGCCGGCGTCATCATAAAAGCTAACTCGAAGGGATGGATGGATGAAGAAAAGATGAGCGAGTGGTTAAGGGAAGTTTACGCGAAGAGGCCGGGTGGCTTTTTTCACGCAGCTCCGTCCATGTTGATATACGACTCCATGCGCGCCCACATCACAGATGGTGTCAAAAAACAAGTGAAGCACACAAATACAACACTCGCCGTCATTCCGGGTGGATTAACCAAAGAACTCCAACCGCTCGATATTGGTGTCAACAAGGCATTTAAAGCATGACTGCGAACGGCGTGGGAACAATGGATGACCGAAGGCGAACACACATTCACTAAGACAGGGAGACAGCGCCGGACGACATACGCCAACATCTGCCAGTGGATCGTAAATGCCTGGGCGGATATTTCGGTCTCAACTGTGGTCCGAGCTTTCCGGAAGGCAGGATTCACGGAACTGCTGGAAAAACAACAGCGACACTGACTCTGATGACTTCGACGAGACGGAGCCGGCCATTTTGGATCCCGTAATTCGCCCAACTTTTTAATTCGGACACCGTAGGAGAAGAATTCGAGGGATTTATGAATGAAGAATAACTTCAGAAAGTGAGTGTTATGTTTATTTTGTGTGTTGTGACATTAACGTTCGAGCAACATTAAGTTATTGCTATTGCTCTGCACTATTTTGAATTTTACTATGTTTGTGATTGCACATTTGCACATTACCGTACATTTTGGGAGTGAACAGAGTTGTTAGAACGCTGGTTTTAATATATTATTAAAGTTTGACTGACCTATCTGACTGTTTTTTTGACATTCCCTGTAGCGCAGTTAGATGCGGCTTATAACACGGGGCGGCTTATAGGTGGACAAAGTTTTGAAATATGCCGTTCATTGAAGGCGCGGCTTATAACACGGGGCGGCTTATGGTGCGGAAAATACGGTAGTTAAATGTTGTTACCCACATACGAAAAACGAGCAGGCACCTGCAGCATATGCCACAACAGAAGAAGAAAAAAAAAAAAGATGGCAACGCCGGCAGCAAACGTGGTACGCGACAAACTAAAAAAGGAAATACTAAAGACCAGGGGAAAAAAAGGCCAGAAAAGTTCAGCGTGGACTCGTTTTTATGAGGTTGTAAATCAGGATGATTGTAATGCTGGCTACGTGATTTGCATATTATTACTACGACAGTCACAAAACCGGGACATCTAACATGGTGCATCACATTTGTGCAAAACCCCGAAGCTCCACAAACACCCTGAGCATGAGCAGTTTCGTCCGCCGTGATCCCAGAAGAGTGCCACGGGATGTTAAAACAAGATAGAACGCAGCTGCCTGCAGCAGTTTGAGTGGCGCGAGCGCGCTTGGAGGTGCGCTCAGCGCGGCTCCCAGATGATTGTGCACTGGTGTGCGTCTGGGCCGTGACAGCGTGGCACGCATTGAATGTCTCTGCCCAATTGGACCAGTCTCCTTTCTTGAACAGGCAAAAGCTTTATAACCTCACTAATGCCTTGCATCGTCTATATTCGATATATAACAACGGGTAGGCTTTGTACCGAGGATGTCGTTGTGGCTTGTGCAGCCCTTTGAGACACTTGTGATTTAGGGCTATATAAATAAACATTGATTGATTGATTGATTGATAGGTGCGGGCGGGTGCGGTTTTGATAAAATGGTAGCTCGGTTGGATGGCGGATGGTTGACGACTTTTGTGTTGCGGTTGCGGATGAAATAATTGCCTATCCGCGCATCTCTAGTGTCTACATTAAAATATTCTTCTTCATACTGCATTAATATATGCTACTTTTAAACTTTCATGCAGAGAAGGAAATCACAAATAAGTCAATTGACCAAAAGTGTATTTATGAAACAGTTATTAAGCAGTGGCACAAACATTCATGTCATTTCAACACAGAAAGTGCAAGATTGTCAGAGACATTTTAAAACCAGCTATTAGTGCACTTTTGTGCATGATGTCACTAAGATGACATATCAAAACAACACTAAATTAAAGTGCACTTTTTGTACAGAGCGCCACTACAATAGTTTAAAACAAATAAAGTGCACTTTTGTGCATGATGTCACACAAGATATTTCAATAAGTGTCAAAAAAAATGAGCTGCATAATAGGAAATCAAATAGTGTTTGTCCTTCACTATGTGGTAGGTTCCTGTGGACGTTATCTCCTTCTGTTGTTGACTATTTTTATCATACGGTGTTGATCTGGAAATGGTTGCTTCGGCATTTTGTTGGTGTGGCACCGGCCGGAGATGTTGACATGCGGAGTTTCAAGCACTCTTCATTCTCTGGCGGGTGACTTTTCAAATGATGCTACAAATTAGCAGTAATGCTACTTTTTGTAGCAACGCTTTTGCCCCACACTCGACAAATTACGGTTGTCTGTTCAACATCTGGGCAGCACGGTGGGAGAGGGGTTAGTGCATCTGCCTCACAATACGAAGGTGCTGAGTAGTCTGGGGTTCAATCCCGGGCTCGGGATCTTTCTGTGTGGAGTTTGCATGTTCTCCCCGTTGTTGTGTGGGTTCTTTCCGGGTACTCCGGCTTTCTCCCACCTCCAAAAACATGCACCTGGGGATAGGTTGATTGGCAACACTAAATTGGCCCTAGTGTGTGAATGTGAGTGTGAATGTTGTCTGTCTATCTGTGCTGGCCCTGCGATGAGGTGGCGACTTGTCCAGGGTGTACCCCGCCTTCCGCCCGATTGTAGCTGAGATAGGCTCCAGCGCCCCCCGCGACCCCGAAGGGAATAAGCGGTAGAAAATGGATGGATGGATGTTCAACATCTTCTCGCTTGAAGCCAAACCACCGCCAGACGATGGACCCCCTGCTGTTTTTCTTGGGAATTAATTATTCCTCCATTTGTTACCAGATTCGCACCTCCTTTCTCTCGTATTACCACTCGCACCACAGCTAACGTTACCCATGCCGCTACCTCTCTGCTCGGCGAGGGCGTGTGACGTTGCACGCGTGACAACGTGTGACGTATGTAAGAAGGTGCGCTTGTTTTACGTCTCTGTGAGAAGGAGAGACAAGAACGAGTGAGAAACGCATGTCGTCTAATGCCCGCAGCTAAAAGTAACTGCGTGAGAATGTAAACTCGAATATCACAGTCATTTTCTATATCGCACAGAGACAAACCCGCGATATATCGCAGTGTTTCCCACACATTCATTTATTTGTGGCGGCCCGCCACGAAAGAATTACGTCCGCCACAAATGGATTTTTCGGCTTTTGACTCGCTCGACCGCTCATAAAAGCAATGGGACTGTCTGTGAATGTTGCTTGTAGTTACACCTCCGGTGCAGTAGGTGGCGGTAGCCTACTATGCATTGTAACTCCGCCAATAGCACTTAATTCACCTGGTGGGCCAGAAGAAGAAGAAGAAGAAGAAGAAGAGGGACGGATGGACGGACGGGATCAAAATACTCGCCGGCTACTTTTCATAATGATGGCGCTTCCTACGTTTCTACCTCAAATGTCCAAAAGCTGCTGAAAGCCTTGATCCAGGATGCCATGGGGAAAAAAACTTAAATGGTGCCTTTTGGCGATAGTTAGCAGCTTGGTGGCTCATAGCCGGCTAGCTAACGCTTGCTAGCGTGGTAGCATTGCTTCATTTTTACAGGTGTTATAGGTAGATAGGTTATAGCTGCATCGCTCGCGGCTCGTCATATATTTAACGTCAATCCGCGATTTCACCGAGCGTTTCACCGACGAGCTAACGTGTCCAGGTTATAGCCCTGTTGTCAATAAACACGCATGGACTGAAGCTAAATTGTCCACTGTCCACTGCAGCATGTGAATGCAATGAAAAGAATAAAATCTGAGCCAACCGGCTGTTAAAATGTTGTCCAGGTTAATGTTTTGGCCATTAAAGGCCCTTCATTTCAAGATTTCAACTGTGATTGGGCTTTAAACAGGTGGCTGACCTGTTCAGATGGGTGTAACTGCTACTGGTCAAATAATGTGAAATAGCATTTAATTTTACATGTATGCAATGCCATTTAAATGTAATTATAGATAATAATAATAATAATAATAAATACTTTGTAGTGTTGTAAATAGTCAACGGGAAGGATTTTAGTAAGATATAAGCCATGAGCACTACGCAGCCAGAAAAAAACCTAGGCAGGACAAGTAAAAATATTGGGGCAAGTAGATTTGAGAAGTCAGGCAAGTAGAAAAAAACCTTAACGTTGAACCCTGCATGTGTTGAGCTGCTGCCGCTTAAGGTTAGACGGCACTGTACATAGAGCGGTTCTGCTCGTTAGTAATACATTCTAATGTTGGATGTTCACTCCTTCACACAGATGAGTATAGAAAAATATTTTCAACGGCCGAAAAGGGCCGGACTTGGAGAGGAGGTAGGCCTACAGTCCGGACCACAGGTGCGACCTGTTCAGCAGCAGCAGGAGGAGGAGGAGGAGGAGGTTGACTGACTGTGGCAGGACACCTCTGCCTCTGTTTCACTTCATGTTGCTGGTAAATAATATGGTTGTAGTAGTAGGCTAAAGTTAAATTATTTAGTATTCACTAATTAAAGGGGCAGAGCTTTAAGAGACATTTTAGCTTTTATATTTTATAAGATATATTTTTTGTAAGAACCACAATTAATAAATATATTTCAGTGAATCACTAATTGTTCAAATCTGTATATAAATATGTACATAAAATGTTGTAATTATATTCCAACTCCGCGTTCTTCTTGGTCATCGCCGCCGCCGCCCCCCGACCACACCACCACAAATAGATGCCTGTCCTGTGGGAAACACTGTATCGAGTCTATTCGAAAAATCCCCCGGCCCTAGTCCGAAGGCACGTTGACCATGCAACTGCTCCTGATGACTTTTGGCCTAAGTCGCCCACTGTAGAAGCACTCGGGTTGGAAAAGGGAAGGTGGCGTTCATGGCCCCAATAAAATATCAGGACACTGGGATTTCTCTTCAAGCCTTTCTCCTTGAAGCGACCCCTCTTTCTTGTCAACGGTGCCAGAAGTCACGTTTGTAAAGATTGAGTCAACCACGACGTACACTTGTTGAAACAAGTGAAGGGAAAGTTCAAGCGGTATTACCAAGGAATGCGTTTGCTTTTCTTTTGAGCTCCAATCACATGGCCACGTGCAGCATTCAGTTCAATTTTGATACGTTTGTATTGGCATAAATACAAGGCCTTCTTGTCATTGCCTCGTTAATATATTCATTTGATGTTCACTAAGTAAACCTGCCATAACACACACTTCCCTGACTTGTCCAACCAGCTGAGACCACAGTATTGTGGGAGGTATGAGGAGCTTTTGACAAGCCACACGGTTTGTGGTTGACTTTAATTGTGGCCAGAATTCTTCAATGTTGATATAAGTAATCAGCCGGCGTGTACATGCATGCTGGGAGTCACTCCACACCAGTGTTTGTTTCAGGAAATATTCACTCAGCATCTGATTTATAGCTCTTTGGGTTTGACTTGTTTGAAATCAAATCTCTTCTTTTTTTGCATAAAACCTTTTTATCAGAGAGAACTAAAGGCAGTACTTTGTGAATCAATGCGGCCTTGACCTACATTTGCCCACCTTCACACACTGACACAGACTGAGGATTTGTCATGGAGAGAAAGACCCAGTCCAGAGATTAAAGCGTAAACCACTAATCTGACGGTGCATTTATCGTTTTGTGTTTCTCCTAAACGTGGGTAGGGTTTATGTGGTAGCTGCTATGGTTTTCTTGCTGTTTGAAATGTACACTGTTGGTATGTCGTTTTTGCGTGGTTGAAACCATTTTAATTTCATGCACTTACTCTCGTGATGTTTTATTTTTTCTCTTGCATTGCAATTCTTCTAAGTATTGGAAATTGATATTCTACTACGCATCCAATGTACTTATTGAAAAATGGAACTGCAAACTGTAAGAACTTTTTTGTTTTGATGGTACAGAAATAAAAAAACTATAGTTTAGTATAGTCTATACTCTCGGCAGGGTCCTTGAGGGTGCATGGGAGTTTGCCCAACCAGTCTACATGTGTTTTGTGGACTTGGAGAAGGCATTCGACCGTGTCCCTCGGGAGGTCCTGTGGGGAGTGCTCAGAGAGTATGGGGTATCGGACTGTCTGATTGTGGCGGTCCGCTCCCTGTATGATCAGTGTCAGAGCTTGGTCCGCATTGCCGGCAGTAAGTCGGACACGTTTCCAGTGAGGGTTGGACTCCGCCAAGGCTGCCCTTTGTCACCGATTCTGTTCATAACTTTTATGGACAGAATTTCTAGGCGCAGTCAAGGCGTTGAGGGGATCTGGTTTGGTGGCTGCAGGATTAGGTCTCTGCTTTTTGCAGATGATGTGGTCCTGATGGCTTCATCTGGCCAGGATCTTCAGCTCTCACTGGATCGGTTCGCAGCCGAGTGTGAAGCGACTGGGATGAGAAACAGCACCTCCAAGTCCGAGTCCATGGTTCTTGCCCAGAAAAGGGTGGAGTGCCATCTCCGGGTTGGGGAGGAGATCTTGCCCCAAGTGGAGGAGTTCAAGTACCTCGGAGTCTTGTTCACGAGTGAGGGAAGAGTGGATCGTGAGATCGACAGGCGGATCAGTGCGGCGTCTTCAGTAATGCGGACGCTGTATCGATCCGTTGTGGTGAAGAAGGAGCTGAGCCGGAAGGCAAAGCTCTAAATTTACCGGTCGATCTACGTTCCCATCCTCACCTATGGTCATGAGCTTTGGGTTATGACCGAAAGGACAAGATCACGGGTACAAGCGGCCGAAATGAGTTTCCTCCGCCGGGTGGCGGGGCTCTCCCTTAGAGATAGGGTGAGAAGCTCTGCCATCCGGGGGGAGCTCAAAGTAAAGCCGCTGCTCCTCCACATCGAGAGGAGCCAGATGAGGTGGTTCGGGCATCTGGTCAGGATGTCACCCGAACGCCTCCCTAGGGAGGTGTTTAGGGCACGTCTGACCGGTAGGAGGCCGCGGGGAAGACCCAGGACACGTTGGGAAGACTATGTCTCCCGGCTGGCCTGGGAACGCCTCGGGGTCCCACAGGAAGAGCTGGACGAAGTGGCTGGGGAGAGGGAAGTCTGGGCTTCCCTGCTTAGGCTGCTGACCCCGCGACCCGACCTTGGATAAGCGGAAGAAGATGAATGGATGGATGGAGAAATAAAAAAACATGCTAATACTACCACTTCAAATACAATTGCAAATAATATAGTAGTACCTGAAATTACAGCCTTAATTGGTTCTCTGTAGCCCACAACTCTAACACTTCTCAACCCATTGAAATACATTTAATTGGTGCTTGGCCCCCCCAAAACACTACACTTTTAACTTTTAATATGTCTTTTAGATAAGAATCATTGTATCTTAAAAGCATAACAATAGTTCTTGTCTCAGAATGCTACACTCTTATTAGGTTCCACATTTTAAAATGCTTTTAACACTTTGCCTTTAAGGTGCTGGCAGTCATTTTCTTTCCAGATAACGTTGACTACGTTATTTGTTTTAAAATTTGAGTTTGTGGTACCCTAAAGCTAATCGGCGCACAGTAGCAGACTGGTGTGATAGTACAAAGTTAGCAGTCAATATACATTTTCACATTGTTTGAATATACGCCATTAAGTAGAAATATATTTGCTGTTTTATATACATTTTGTTCCGTTAAATTTTGTTTGTTAAACGTTTGTGCAAGTTTAAATCGGTCGCGATGATAATTTTCGTTAGCCTATCAATGGGATCTTCCATTTATGTCAGCATTAAGCTAGCGGCTTAAGTGCCAACCTTTTCTCTATATATACAATTTATTTGAACCTTTAAAATAAATTGTGTCGCAGCCAATTATGCAAAATGTATGATAGCATAATCGTCATACCGCCATGGCATTCTTGATCGAGCCACCTGCCGCCAATAATAGATTGGCAAGGCAATTTAATTTATAAAGCACCATTTGTACCCAAGGCAATTCAAAGTGCTTGACTGAAAATTAAGAGTGGAAAATAATTATAATTAAAATACAATCATGATAAAAACAATCATTACTACCGTATTTTCCGCACTATAAGGCGCACCGGATTATTAGCCGCACCTTCAATGAATTGCATATTTCATAACTTTGTCCACCAATAAGCCGCCCCGGATTATAAGCCGCGCCTACGCTGCGCTAAAGGGAATGTCAAAAAAACAGTCAGATAGTTCAGTCAAACTTTAATAATATATTGAAAACCAGCGTTCTAACAACTCTGTCCCAAAATGTACGCAAATGTGCAATCACAAACATAGTAAAATTCAAAATGGTGTAGAGCAATAGCAACATAATGTTGCTCGAACGTTAATGTCACAACACACAAAATAAACATAGCGCTCACTTTCTGAAGTTATTCTTCATTCGTAAATCCTTCGAATTCTTCGTCTTCGGTGTCCGAATTGAAAAGTTGCGCAAGCGTGGGATCCAAAATGGCCGGTTCCGTCTCGTCGAAGTCATCGGAGTCAGTGTCGCTGTTGTTGTCCAGTAGTTCTGTGAATCCTGCCTTCCGGAAAGCTCGGACCACAGTTGTGACCGAAATATCTGCCCAGGCATTTACGATCCACTGGCAAATGTTGGCGTATGTCGTCCGGCGCTGTCTGCCCGTCTTAGTGAAGGTGTGTTCGCCTTCGGTCATCCATTGTTCCCACGCCGTTCGCAGTCGTGATTTGAATGCCCTGTTGACACCAATATCCAGCGGTTGGAGTTCTTTGGTTAATCCACCCGGAATGACGGCGAGTGTTGTATTTGTGTGCTTCACTTGTTTTTTGACACCATCTGTGATGTGGGCGCGCATGGAGTCGTATATCAACATGGACGGAGCTGTGTGAAAAAAGCCACCCGGCCTCTTCGCGTAAACTTCCCTTAACCACTCGCTCATCTTTTCTTCATCCATCCATCCCTTCGAGTTAGCTTTTATGATGACGCCGGCTGGAAAGGTCTCTTTTGGCAAGGTCTTCCTTTTGAATATCACAATGGGAGGAAGTTTCTGGCCATTAGCATGGCAAGCTAGAACCACAGTGAAGGACGACTTCTCATTCCCTGTGGTGCGAATATTCACCGTACGTGCTCCCGTTGTATCAACAGTGCGGTTCACAGGAATATCAAAAGTCAGTGGAACCTCGTCCATGTTGATAATGTTCTCTGGCCGGATCTTTTTTTCAGCTATCTTGTTTTTACAATATGCACGGAAAGTAGCCAGCTTTTCTTTAAAGTCGTTAGGCAGTTGCTGTGAAATAGTGGTCCGTGTGCGGATGGAGAGATTGCGTCTTTTCATAAACCGGAAACACCAAGAAGCACCACCTTTAAAATCATCCAGGTGAAGTTCGCTTGCTAGCGTTGTTGCCTTCATTCGAATAGTGATGGTACTGACACTTCTGCTTGCTGCTCTCTGCTCAACAACCCACTGTTCGAGTTCGTCCTCCAACAGTTGCCATCTTGCTTTGTTCCCTCGGAAACTCTGTTTTGTCTTCTTTACCTGGCGCAGGTCATCTTCTTGCTTCCTCCACCTACGCACCATTGATTCATTTATGTTATATTCTCTTGCTGCTGCTCTATTTCCGTGTTCTTCGGCATGACTTATTGCCTTAAGTTTAAATTCTGCGTTATAAGCGTGTCGCTTAGTAGGAGCCATTTTGTAGTCTGGTCTTTACAGATGTAAACACACAAAGGAAATGAAACGAAATATCCGCGCGCTTCTTTTTCTTCCGGGGGCGGGTGGTAGCTTACAGTAGAAGAAGAAGCGCTTCCTGTTCTATGGGGGCGGGTGCTTACCTTGGCGGTTGCTTGCGTAGAAGAAGAAGCGCTTCCTGTTCTACCGGGAAAAAAGATGGCGGCTGTTTACCGAAGTTGCGAGATCGAAACTTTATGAAAATGAATCGTAATATTAATCCATATATAAAGCGCACCGGGTTATAAGGCGCACTGTCAGCTTTTGAGAAAATTTGTGGTTTTTAGGTGCGCCTTATAGTGCGGAAAATACGGTAATTAAAATCAATCACATACTGTACATAAAATAATTTCACTTGTCATATGCACAATTAAACAAAAGTGTTTTCAGGCTGGATTTGAACATTGCCAACTTTGAGGCCCGTCTCACATCTTCTGGAAGACTACTCCAAATTTTAGGACCATAAAACTGGTGTTCACCGTTTGTTCCTGACTCTGGAAACCAGCAGGAGACCACTCCCTGAGGTTCTCAGAGCTCGAGATGGTTCTTATGGTTCCTACATGTCAGAGATGTACTTTGGCACAAGACCATGAAAAGACTTGTACACATGAAGAGCTGTGTTAAAGTCTATTCTCTGAGCAACAGGAAGCCAGTGCAGTGACCTAAGCACTGAACTAATATGGTCCTATATCCTGGTTCTAGTCAGGACTCGAGCAGCAGCATTGTGGATGGACTGCAGCTGGTTTAGAGAGCCCAGTGAGAAGGCCTTTACAGTAGTCTGACCTGCTGGAGACCAAGGCATGGATTAGTCTCTCTAAGCCTGATTTAGACATTATTCCTCCGATTTTGGCAATGTTTTTCAGGTGGTAAAAAGCTGCTGATAGTATTGACCTAAAGTTCAAGTCTTAGTCTGTTATTACACCTCCATTTCTAACCTGATTATTAGGTTTCAGTGAGAGGGTCTCAAGGTGACTAATAATTGTTTTTCATTGCTCCTGTGGGCCAAAGACAACAATTTCAGTGTTTTTCCCAGTTTAGCCGAAGAAAATAGTTTTGCATCACTGACAAAGTGAATTGACAGGCTGGCGTTCGCCTGCCATCAGTCACACGGAGGCACAGTTACCAATTTGCATTGATTGCAGTTCTGTAGGAAGAAACTGTATACGGTCTTGGTTTGCATGCAAGCACAGTCTTGCCTGGTCAGAAAATGCCTTTTTTCAAACAGCTGGAAGTAGCAAGTTGATCAATAATTTCTAATAAGATGATTACTTTGAGATTATAAGGACATTGTGGTTACTGTAGGGCTAGGAGTGATAGAGTGAATGCAGAGAAATGTGCGTGGCAGGACAGAGAGGAGGAGGATATATTCAGTGAAGAGAAAGGCCAGAGGGGATAAGAGTCCATATAAAGATGGAAACAATCTCTCTGTTATTGTAAGGACAACAGCTATGTGCCTTGGAGATACTCAGCTCTTGTGTTCACCAGCCACATTAGGTTTTTATTGCATTTGTATCTGCATACTGTCAAACCATTCAAGTGAACGAAAAAAAACACATAGTTGCAGTTAGGGATGTACCGATCCAGGTTTTTGCACTTCCGATCCGATACCGATATTGTTTTTGCACTTCCGATCCGATACCGATACTGACCGATACCGATACTGACCGATACTGGCCTATCCGAGCATGTATTAAAGTTTAAAGTTATTTAGCCTACTTAGTTGTCAGAATCATGTTGAAAAGGGTTTTAGTACTCTTGATAACAACTAGCCAGCTGAATTAGGGGAGTTTGAATAATACACAATGGTTGGTAACAAGAAACTGACCTGTTTATTCAAGGATAAACACAAAATAGACAAAATGATACATGACAAACAGAAATGGCATCATTGAACTAGGGCTGGGCGATATGGCCTTTTTTTAATATTGCGATATTTTAAGGCCATATTGCGATACACGATATATATCTCGATATTTTGCCTTAGCCTTGAATGAACACTTGATGCATATAATCACAGCAGTATGATGATTCTGTGTGTTTTGATTGATTGATTGAGACTTTTATTAGTAGGTTGCACAGTGAAGTACATATTCCGTACAATTGACCACTAAATGGTAACACCCCAATAAGTTTTTCAACTTGTTTGAGTCGGGGTCCACTGAAATTGATTCATGATACAGATATATACTATCAGATATATACTATCATCATAATACAGTCATCACACAAGATAATCACATTGAATTATTTACATTATTTATAATCCAGGGTGTGGAGGGGGGCGCCGGATGTAAGTGTCAAAAAGACAGCCAAAAGAGTTTGATATGAGAATAAATCTAAAGTTAAAATATAGGGTAGAAATGCATCCATTTGCAGGAAATGTAGTCTTGATTTTCAACATTTTCTTTCAAGGCTTGCATGTCTACATTAAAACATTCTTCTTCATACTGCATTAATATATGCTACTTTTAAACTTTCATGCAGAGAAGGAAATCACAACTAAAAAAATCACTAATTTTTTCATACGGTGTTGATCTGGAAATTTTTGCCTCGGCATTTTGATGGTGTGGACGTGTGGCACCGAACGGAGATAAGCGTCTCGACAGACGTTATAATGTTTGAACAATGATGACGAAAACTGTTTTCTCTGTCGTGTCCGTGTGTCGAAAATTGTTATGCGCTTATTTTTTTATTTGATTTTGTGCGTGGCATAGATTTGCCGTGCGCAGAGGGCGTTTGAGCAGGCGCGCACCTTAGCGGCTGTGCTAGCATCACAGCTAACGTTAGCCATGCTGCTACCTCTCTGCTCGGGGAGGACGTATACGTATGTGATGTATGACGTGACAGTATGTGACGTGTGTAAGAAGGTGCGCTCGCTGTCTGTGAGAGGGAGACACAGGAAAGAGTGAGAAGAGCCTGTCGTGTAATGCCAGCAGCTATAAGCAACTGGGTTAGAATCCACAGACCTGTGGATGTGTTGAATGTGTGCTGGAAAATGCGGAACGGAAATTATAGGGAGCAGCAGAAAAGTGGAATGTATTATTTAAATAGGTGCGTTGGAAAACACGGAGCAGAGTTGTTTTTTTTAACTGGATCTGGATCGGCATTTTCCCATGCCTTGCCGATACGCATTTTTTGGCAAATATCGGCGGCCGATCCGATTCAAATATCGGATCGGGACATCCCTAATGTGAGATGTATCATGTTGTATGCATGCATGTGTGATGTATCATGTTGTACGCATGCATGTGTGATGTATCATGTTGTGTGCATGCATGTTCCAAATAAACTCAAACCCAACTCAACTCAAAAGCTTTAAAGATCCTTCATCACCCATCCTTCATATGTCTATGTGCAGCTATTTTTGGTGATGTCAACAACTGCGTATGTCGAGCCGATCCGTCAGCGACTCCGTGGGTGGTCAACGCAAAGGGGCTCCATAGTGCACTTAATTCCAACACCTGTCACCTGCATTATCTTGTACGTCTTGTCATAGACTGTGGATATGCTAGGAATTCCACACCGAGGTGTGGCTGCAACACATCGTCCCCTGCATGCCTGTTTGGGGCTGACTTGGGGTCAGCGGTCATATCAAGGCGAGAGAACTTGCAAGAGCCGACAAGCAAGTGTTAGCAGACCGTTAAATGTGTGTGTGGCTGTCTGTGTCTAACATAAACTATCAGTAAAGACTGTTCCTCAGGCACTCGTGGAACTGCCGAGACCAATGCACATTCAACTTGTGTATCATTGTATGGAGTAGGTAGGCTTTGAATCCTGTTTGGCTCTGGACTGTTTGAATCCAGTGTGCTGTCACAGAAGAGTGTGTGTGTGTGTGTGTGTGTGTTGCGAGGGGAATTTGTGTGATGTAGTGCCCGCAGTCCGTCCAAGGTCTTGGGATGGCAGCTGTCACATTGCAAACACACGCACACAAGAAGCAATTGTCTACACACTTCTTGCTGTTTCAGCTACTGTGCGAGTGCATTGTCCCGCACTCACTTGCCCCATGTGCATGCTGGGAAATGCCCCCAAGACTTACCAGGCAATCTTCTGGCCAGTCAAGGCAGGAAGGACGTGATACACGATGCGACAGACTGAAATCATGTTTTATATCGACACCGACCTGTAAGTCATCTGGCTGGATGACGGGAGTTACCAGCAGGACAGTTGGTTTTGGTGTTTTAGTCCAGTGATTTTCAAGGCACACTAGTGTGCCGTGAGATATTGTCTGGTGTGCCGTGGGAAATTATGCAACTTCATCTAATTGGTCCAAAAAATATTTTCTGCATATCAATAATCATAATAATGTGGCGTTGTCTAGTGCCTGTGCTGTGTAGAGCTTGGCAGGGTAATCTTCTAATACTCCATATTAGTAGGTGGCAACATTGCTTTGTAGAAGTCGGAACGCGTCGAGGATGGTTTGTCGTGATCCCGATATGCAGAGTACAGCGGGAGACAGTGTGCAGGTAAAAAGGTATGTAAGGCATACCTGCCAACTACTCCGGTTTTCCCATAATTAGTATGGTTTTCATCAACCTATTCCGGGTTACGGTTGCAGTGATAAAAAATACGGTTTTTCATGAATTAAAAAAACATTTTTTTTAAAAATGCGCGAGGCTATTTATAGCACCGCTGCCAAGCACGAGGCACCAGTTGCCATTGTTTCCAAACGAGCGAACGATCATGGAATCAGCCGGAGAAAAATCGCAAACGAGTCTTAAACCGAAAAGAAAACTGCAGTCATTCCGTAAAGAATATTCAAAAGCCTATCCGGGAATAATTATCCGTTCCAAAAAGGGTGAAAACTACGCGAATTGCACCTTGTGCAGACAAGGTTTTCGATCGGACACGGAGGAATTAGCGATGTAAAAGACCACGTTGGGACAAAAAAACACAAGTCTAATGCCGTTGCTAGCGATACAAGTGGAAAACGTTCAACGTTTTTCGGATTTTAGCCACAAAAAGGTAATGACACCAATGTTATCTATTGGAATTGTTTAGTACTGTTATACTGTTAAAAGTGTTTATACTATTTATGCTTTCAAGTCCAAGTTGAAGAAATCTTGTTAAATGTTGACAGCATAACTACCAAAATACAGAAGTATGTCCTTAATATTTTTGCAGTGCTATTTCTGTTGAAAAGTTAAAATGATTACATTAGAGATGTGATGTGCCACTTTTCAAGTGTCTGATGGCTTAAATTAATTTTCATTAATTTTTCATATTTTGAATTCTTTTGAAAGGCTTACAAAAAAACTACATTTGAATTGTAATTCCATGCTATTGACAGGACTATTAATTTTAATGAAGTTAGCTTACCATGTTTACAGTATGATAATTGTGATAGAAATGTGAATTTTAGGCACAGAATATTTTTATACAATTGAACAAGGCAGTAGATTATACAAGCTTGGACAGAAAGTTAATAATGACCCAATTTTTTTTTTAATGGAATTGTTTAGTACTGTTTTACCATTTGTTTACTGTAAAAAGTGTTTATACTGTTTATACTTTCAATTAACAAATTGAAGTCTTGTGAAAGGTTGACAGGATAACTGGCATTAACTGTCAAAATAATTTCAAACTATTGAAGTTAGCTTACAGAATAAACATGTCAATCAACCCATATGATTTTTGCTGTAATATTTTTGTTTTGAAAAGTCACTGTGACTGATAGAAAAGTGATGGTTTTAGCAACATTTTAACCTGTCTGAATGCTAATAATCATTTTGCGTCGGGGGGCGAAGCCTGAACCCCCCACCAGGACTTTGTCCTGGACCTACCGGGGCCTGCGGCCCCTGGACCCTAGCTACTAGGTTTTTCTGATTTCAAAAGTTGGCAGGTATGGTAACGCTTAAACCTAAGGGTGTAACGGTACACAAAAATTTTGGTTCGGTACGTACCTCGGTTTAGAGGTCACGGTTCAGTTCATTTTCGGTACAGTAAAAAAAAAAATATATATATATATATATATTTTCTGGTTATTTATTTACCAAAATTTATAAACAATGGCTTTATCCTTTTAACATAACAATAACATACATATACACACAGGGTCCATTGCCAGGGTTAATGCAGTCAACATATAAAATACAAACTAAATTTAAGCTGCAAGCAGCATTGGTCGGGCCCGCATATTTGGCAGGTGCTAGTCCTAAGTGTCCCAATACTTTTGTCCAGTTTTAGTAGTAAGTGTCCCAATACTTTTGTCAAGTTGTAGTCCTAAGTGTCCCAATACATTTGTCAAGTTTTAATCCTAAGTGTCCCAATACTTTTGTCCAGTTTTAGTCCTAAGTGTCCCAATACTTTTGTCCAGTGGTAGTTCTATGTGTCCCAATACTTTTGTCAAGTTTTAGTCCCAAGTGGCCCAATACTTTTGTCAAGTTTTAGTCCTAAGTGTCCCAATACTTTTGTCCAGTGGTAATCCGAAGTGTCCCAATATTTATGTCAAGTTGTAGTCAAGTGTCCCAATACTTTTGTCAAGTTTTAGTCCCAAGTGGCCCAAAACTTTTGTCAAGTTTTAGTCCCAAGTTTCCCAATACTTTTGTCAAGTTGTAGTCCCAAGTGTCCCAATACTTTTGTTCAGTTGTCGTCCTAAGTGTCCCAATACTTTTGTCCGGTGGTAGTCATAAGTGTCCCAATACTTTTGTCTAGTGTACCTACCTTGTCTGCATTGTGTGGGCACGCTGGTGCTTCCTGCTTTTAAGCAGCCATCTTAAAAAAACAGCAGCGCAGCAGCATCAGCGCAGCGGGTCTTTGAAGGGTCATAAAATCAAAACCGGAGCAGGTATTAAATCGCTGTTCTGTTATTTTATACACAAGGGTTTAATCTCTCTCCTGTGTTAGTTTGAAGCCGAAACGACAAACGCGCTCAGAGGAGATAGATTTTGAAGAAAGGTGACCGGTTTTTACAAAAATGTTGTTTTGAAGGGGGAATAGCAAACTTCCTGTTGATTTTTGCTGGGGGTTGTCAATTTATGAAATGTAGGTCTAAGTGAGACCTACATATAGGTTTTTGTTTCATGTCTCTCCGACCTTCCCAGTGGGAGTTACGGGCAGTTTTGTCAGTTTTTTCATCCGAGGAGCAGTTTTTTGTGCCTTTTATTAAAAAATTGCGCTAGAGTACAATTTTGAGATTTGGGGTTAGGTTTTTTTATTAGATCACAATTTTTGCCAGTCCTGATGTGTGCGTTCAGTTTGGTGAGTTTTGAAGCATGTTAAGGGGGTCAAATTACAGCTCAAAGAGGCAAAAGTGACTGTTTTTAGTACTTTTTTGTCTTGAAGGGGGAATTGCCAACTTCCTGTTGATTTTAGCCCGAGAATGTACCATTATGAAATGTAGGTCTAAGTCAGACCTACATAGAGGTTTTTGTTTCATGTCTCTCCGACCTTCCTAGTGGGAGTTACAGGCAGTCTATTTTTTTTTCCTAGGGGGCGCTAGAGCGCAATTTTGAGTTTTGTGGTTCGATTTTTAAAAAAAAAGGCAATTTTCGCAGGTCCTGATGTGTGGGTCAAATATGGTGAGTTTTGAAGCATGTTAAGTGGGTCAAATTACAGTTTAATGTGGCGGCGGAAGAATAAAGAATAAAGAATAAAACCTTACAAATTCAATAGGTCCTTATGTCCCATTGCATAAGGACTCCCTTTGGGAGTCCTTATGCAATGGGCCATGCGGGCCCTAATAAGATAAGGCTCAGAATTGGTTTCTTAACAAAACCTTTCTACATGTAAAGTGAAACATTTCCACATATAAAGTGCAACATTAAACTGCTTCAAGTTGTTGCTCAGATTAAATAAAATGACAAAACTTTTCTTCTACATACAAGAAGTGCAACATTGAACAAATCAACTCAGCCTCAGATTAACTTTTCTTTTCCCCCCCCAGCCTTTAACCCTGGTGACTTTCACTCAATTTTCATGTTTTTTGCCAGAAAAAATCAGTTTATCCACATTGTCTGCAGAAAGAGCAGACCTGCTTGCAGTTACAATGTCTCCAGCTGTGGAAACTAGCCTTTCACTGGGCACGGAGGTAGCAGGTATGGCGAGGTAGTGCCTGGCTAACTTGGCAGTAAGAGGATATATGGGCTCATTGTTTTTCCACCATAGAAGTGGCTCAAAATCTAGTTTTTAATGCAATATGGTCTTAAATCTGCTGCTATAAAAACATCAACGGCATTTGTTATTGCTTTAGCCCTGCCTGACTCGCCGAGGAGAGGCTGCTTGAATGCGATGGGAGCTGTGTTTGTTCGTCTTTCTCTTCGTTGAAGCGATGTTATCCATTGTTGTATTGCACCGCGAAACCGAAATGTTCCCAAACGGGAGATCTTAACGAGGCAAGAGGGTCTTCCAGCTCTGGCTTTTGCATGTTGTAGTAGCCCGGTCGCTGCTAGAATGCCGTGTGTTGTGCCTCAATGTGCATTGTTTACACAACGTGCGGTGCGCTACTTAATATGTCCGTGTGGACTCACTTTCCTCTAGTGACCGCACGTCACTGGTGCAAGCATATGTACCTATGAAAGAATGTTTGTATGAATACGTGTGTTTGTATGTACCATATATTTGTCTCCCAGTATGTGTGAGAGAAAAAGTACGGTGCCGATTTAGCTGTTTGGAATTTGAGAAGTTTCTGCGTTTTCTGCCTTGTCAGTGGATATCTCCTTATATAGTCGAGGTTTGCCCGAAGAGTGTTGTGCGAGTTTGACATTTTTCAATTCAGATGTAGTAAATAAAGTTGTACTGAACAAGTGAGGTATTAAAAACTGCCCCTACGGATTGAAACTAGGAGCCCATACGTACTGTCCTGACTACACTGGATGGATCATGATGGAAGAACTTGCTAGCACAATGACAGATGGCCTGAGATGTTTTTTCATCGTATTCCGGTTATCCTTTGCAATTATGTTGACATTCTCTGATAATCCCATGCTGCCAGAGTGATGGCTTTGTCACAGGTTTTTTTTTAGATATTTGTTTATTGCATGCAAACAGTATTTTTTTTTATTGCCCAACCTTCACCGAGCCCTCCCTGACATTGACTTCTGCTTCTTAATAGGTGTTAAGTGGTCTCACCCTGGCAAACATCAGCAGTGACTTGTTGAAAGGAAGACTCTGTCTGCACGATTCATGTTGTTTTACATTGACAAAGTACAGTATATATATTAATGATTATTTGTTTGTGGAGGGATTACGTCATCCGGCCGTCTTTGTCTTGGGGGATGGTAATCCATTCTCCATATGCACATAGTGGATGTGAGATTAGGCGGGCCCTGGGAGAGGATTACGGCTCCAGGTCTAGGCACCCCGGCTATCTCACCTCCTCTCCATGCATGCAACCCCCAATTTGCATCACCTCCATCCCGACTTCCTGCCTCTTGCCTCGCTGCTCTTCTACCCCTTAGCAGCCCGGAGTAAGTCTCCAGTCTGTGGAGTGTGTTCATGGCTAAGTGAAGAGGTTTAAATGGAGTATAGTCCTTGTGTGTTGATCTATATGTGCATGTCTCCTTCGTGGAGAGTGGGTGGCACAGATTCGGTGACCACAGATGACGCGCTAGCTGTCCAAAGTCGGGACACAGGGTGGACCACTCATCTGTGCATCAGTTGGGGACGTCTCTGCGCTGCTGACCTGTCTCCACTCAAGATGATCTCCTGCTGGCCCCACTATGGACTGGACTCTCACTATTATGTTAGATCCACTATGGACTGGACTCTCACAATATTATGTTAAATCCACTATGGACTGGACTCTCACTATTATGTTAGATCCACCATGGACTGGACTCTCACACTATTATGTTAGATCCACTATGGACTGGACTCTCACACTATTATGTTAAATCCACTATGGACTGGACTCTCATAATATTATGTTGGACCCACTATGGAATGGACTCTCACAATATTATGTTAGATCCACTATGGACTGGACTCTCACACTATTATGTTAGATCCACTATGGACTGGACTCTCACTATTATGTTAGATCCACTATGGACTGGACTCTCACTATTATGTTAGATCCACTATGGACTGGACTCTCACAATATTATGTTAGATCCACTATGGACTGGACTCCTACACTATTATGTTAGATCCACTATGGACTGGACTCTCACACTATTATGTTAGATCCACTATGGACTGGACTCTCACACTATTATGTTAGATCCACTATGGACTGGACTCTCACACTATTATGTTAGATCCACTATGGGCTGGACTCTCACACTATTATGTTAGATCCACTATGGACTGGACTCTCACACTATTATGTTAGATCCACTATGGACTGGACTCTCACACTATTATGTTAGATCCACTATGGACTGGACTCTCACACTATTATGTTAGATCCACTATGGGCTGGACTCTCACACTATTATGTTAGATCCACTATGGACTGGACTCTCACACTATTATGTTAGATCCACTATGGGCTGGACTCTCACACTATTATGTTAGATCCACTATGGACTGGACTCTCACTCTATTATGTTAGATCCACTATGGACTGCACTCTCACACTATTATGTTAGATCCACTATGGACTGGACTCTCATATTATTATGTTAGATCCACTATGGAATGGACTCTCACACTATTATGTTAGATCCACTATGGACTGGACTTTCATAATATTATGTTAGATCCACTATGGACTGGATTCTCACACTATTATGTTAGATCCACTATGGACTGGACTCTCACAATATTATGTTAGATCCACTATGGACTGGACTCTCACTATTATGTTAGATCCACTATGGACTGGACTCTCACACTATTATGTTAGATCCACTATGGACTGGACTCTCACTATTATGTTAGATCCACTATGGACTGAACTCTCACAATATTATGTTAGATCTACTATGGACTGGACTCTCACTATTATGTTAGATCCACTATGGACTGGACTCTCACTATTATGTTAGATCCACTATGGACTGGACTCTCACACTATTATGTTAGATCCACTATGGACTGGACTCTCACTATTATGTTAGATCCACTATGGACTGGACTCCTACACTATTATGTTAGATCCACTATGGACTGGACTCTAACACTATTATGTTAAATCCACTATGGACTGGACTCTCACAATATTATGTTAGATCCACTATGGACTGGACTCTCACACTATTATGTTAAATCCACTATGGACTGGACTCTCATAATATTATGTTAGACCCCCTATGGAATGGACTCTCACAATATTATGTTAGATCCACTATGGACTGGACTCTCACACTATTATGTTAGATCCACTATGGACTGAACTCTCACATTATTATGTTAGATCCACTAGGGACTGGACTCACACTATTATGTTAGATCCACTATGGACTGGACTCTCACTATTATGTTCGATCCACTATGGACTGGACTCTCACACTATTATGTTAGATCCACTATGGACTGGACTCTCACACTATTATGTTAGATCCACTATGGACTGGTACCTTCTCAGTACATTTGCTTGTTTTTTTTTAAAGCATTTTTACTTTTGCCTTCAGCAAATAAAAATCCATAAATTAGCCACGTTGTCATAAGACGCAGGGTTCAAAGCGTAGGGAAAAATAGTCCAGAATTGATGGTAGTCCAATATCCGTTGCCAACACACACTGTTACAGATTTAGCATATCAGTCTGGTAAATCTCTCTATCACCACTTGCTATTCTCCTACAGTACAGCAGACATGATGCAGTGCATATCATTTGTCTGAGTGCTGCCACACGTCCTTCCTCATCATCATCATCGCAACCTCCTCTTTTCTCCCCGTATTTGCGGGTGTTGTAATCGATAATACATCCGTACTGACTGATATCTGAGTGGACAGGTCTGAGGAAACCTTGCTTAGCTCCATCACTTGACCTAAATCACCCTCTCAGGGGGTTCCCACTAGCGTCAAACTAAACAAAATGACCGAGGGTCAAGGCAATGACCCTTCCAAGTTTTTCCCCACACCTTGCCTCGCATCCCTCAGCACCATCCCAGACCACTCTGACATATTGGATCTTCTGTCACTGCATCCTGGCCACTGAGTCTGACCTCTTACTGTGTGTCTCTGACGTGTACCTGCCCTATGTTCCCTTGATGTGGACCACAGTCTGTCCTTACCGCTGCTTCACTTGAAATCAAGTGGGGACAGAAACTGAAAGACATTTGAGGAAGTGTAAGATGAAAAGTGACAGGAGTGAGGCACCTAGGAGGTGATGAGAGTCAGATCGGACTATTGACTTTTTCTGTCAAGTTCTGAAATATACCAGATGTGTGAGGGAGCAAGGTTGGGGTGGGGGCGGGGTTTGGTGGTAGCAGGGGTGTATAATGTAGCCCGGAAGAGTCAGGGCTGCATGGGATTCTGGGTATTTGTTCTGTTGTGTTTATGTTGTGTTAAGGTGCAGATGTTCTCCCGAAATGTGTTTGTCATTCTTGTTTGGTTTTGGTTCAAAGTGTGGCGCATTATTAGTAAGAGTGTTAAAGTTGTTTTATATGGTCACCGTCATCGTAACCTGTGTGGCTGTTGACCAAGTATGCCTTGCTGTCACGTACGTGTGCAAGCAGTTAATACAGATTGTAGAGGGCGCCAAATGCTATACCATCATGGCACGCCCTTATTATAACTGTAAGGGTGAAAATCTGAGAATATTAATCCCGGGAGTTTTCTGCGAGAGGCATTGAAATCCGGAAGTCTCCCGGGAAAACCGGGGGGGTCGGCAAGTAAGCTGCTGAGCCGCATCAGAGTGATCAAAGAGCCGCATGCGGCTCCGGAGCCGCGGGTTGCCGACCCCTGGTCTAGGGCAGTGTTTTTCAACCACTGTGCGAGTGAGATAAAGTCTGATGTGCCGTGGGAGACTATGTAATTTCACCTATTCGGGTTCAAAATATTTTTTGCAAACCAGTAATTATAGTCTGCAAATGATGTGTTGTTGTTGAGTGTCGGTGCTGTCTAGAGCTCGGCAGAGTAACCGTGTAATACTCTTCCATATCAGTAGGTGGCAGCCGGTAGCTAATTGCTTTGTAGATGTCGGAAACAGCGGGAGGCAGCGTGGAGGTACAAAGGTGTCTAATGCTTAAACCAAAAATAAACAAAAAGTGAGTTCCCCTAAGAAAAGGCCTTGAAGCTTAGGGAAGGCTATGCAGAACGAAACTAAAACCGAACTGGCTCCAAAGTAAACAAAAACAGAATGCTGGACGACAGCAAAGACTTACCGTGGAGCAAAGACGGCGTCCACAAAGTACATCCGAACATGACATGACTTTCAATAATGTTCCCACAAAGAAGGATTAAAAACAACTGAAATATTCCTGATTGCTAAAACTAAGTAGATGCGGGAAATATCGCTCAAAGGAAGACATGAAACTGCTACAGGAAAATACCAAAAAAAGAGAGAAAGCCACCAAAATCCATCTGTCCATCGCTGCTTGCAGCTTTAATTCTTTATTATTATTATACCGGCCGCCTCTTTGAGCTGTAATTTGACCCACTTCAAAACTCACCATATTTGACCCACACATCAGGACCTGCGAAAATTGCCTTTTAATAAAAAAAAAAACGAACCCCGAAACTCAAAATTGCGCTCTAGCGCCCCCTAGGAAAAAAATTAACTAGACTACCTGTAACTCTCACTAGGAAGGTCGGAGAGACATGAAAAAAATACCTCTATGTAGGTCTGACTTAGACCTGCATTTCACAATTGTACATTGTCGGGCAAAAATCAACAGGAAGTTGGCAATTCCCCCTTCAAGACAAAAGTATTGGGACACTTCGGACTACTACTGGACAAAAGTATTGGGACACTTCGGACTAAAACTTGACAAAAGTATTGGGACACTTAGGGATAAAACTGGACAAAAGTATTGGGACACCTACACTGGACAAAAGTATTGGGACACTTAGGACTACAACTTGACAAAAGTATTGGGACACTTAGGACTAAAACTGGACAAAAGTATTGGGATACTTAAAGTTAAAGTTAAAGTACCAATGATTGTCACACACACACTAGGTGTGGCGAGATTATTCTCTTAGGACTAGCACCTGCCAAATACGCGGGCCCGACCAACGCTGCTTGCAGCTTTAATTAGGGCCCGCATGGCCCATTGTATAAGGACTCCCAAAGGGAGTCCTTATGCAATGGGACATAAGGACCTATTGAATTTGTAAGGTTTTTTATTATTATTCTTTTTTCTTCCGGCGCCACATTAAACTTTAATTTGACCCACTTAACATGCTTCAAAACTCACCATATTTGACCCACACATCAGGACCTGCAAAAATTACCTTTTTTTAAAAAAACCGAACCCCAAAACTCAAAATTGCGCTCTAGCCCCCCCCAGGAAAAAAAAAAACTAGACTGCCTATATCTCCCACTAGGAAGATCGGAGTGACATGAAACAAAAACCTGTATGTAGGTCTGACTTAGACCTAGTTTTCATAATTGTATATCATCGGGCAGAAATCAACAGGAAGTTGGCAATTCCCCCTTCAATACAAAAAAGTACTAAAAACAGTCACTTTTGCCTCTTTGAGCTGTATTTTCACCCTCTTAACATGCTTCAAAACTCACCAAACTGAACACACACATCAGGACTGGCAAAAATTGCGATCTAATAAAGAAACCTAACCAGCGCAATTTTTGAATAAAACGCAGAAAAAACTGCTCCTCGGAAGAAAAAAATGACAAAACTGCCTGTAACTCCCACTGGGAAGGTCGGAGAGACATGAAACAAAAACCTCTATGTAGGTCTCACTTAGACCTACATTTCATAAATTGACAACCCCCAGCAAAAATCAACAGGAAGTTTGCTATTCCCCCTTCAAAACAAAATTTCTGTAAAAACCGGTCACCTTCCTTCAAAAACGATCTCCTCTGAGCGCGTTTGTCGTTTCGGCTTCAAACTAACACAGGAGAGAGATTAAACCCTTGTGATTAAAAGGACAGAAGCGCGTTTTTTTCTAACTGCTCCAGTTTTGATTTTATGAGCCTTCAAAGAACCGCTGCGCTGCTGTTTTTTTAAGATGGCTGCTTAAAAGCAGGAAGCACCAACGTGCCCACACAATGCAGACAAGGTAGGTGCACTAGACAAAAGTCTTGGGACACTTCAGACTAAAAGTAGACAAAAGTATTGGGACACTTATGACTAATACTTGACAAAAGTATTGGGACACTTAGGACTAGCACCTGCCAAATACGCGGGCCCGACCAACGCTGCTTGCAGCTTTAATTAATTTTACTTTTTGAAACCGATACCGATAATTTCCGATATTACATTTTAAAGCATTTATCTCTGGTACAAATGAATAAACAAAACGCTTTATAGCCCATCCTGCCAATTAGCAAGAGCAATCTTCAGGTTTGTCGACGACCACTTCTAGAATATGAGGAGCGTGGATTTAAAGGACTTCCCCTCCACACATCGCATATAAATATATTGAAATGGATTTGATATTGACAGGAAGCGTGTAGTAGGATTTTGGTCATAAAAACTTGAGTGAAACAAGTATTTTTTTTTGGGAGGGGCTGTACGAAACATTCGTCTTCTCCTGGCGTTTCATTTGTGGAAATTGGATGACACTTTCTCTCCCTGAAGCTGGCCAACTTTGTCTCAGCTGAGCGATGGTTTGCTGTTCTAGAACAAGGCCAATATTTCTCTCTCCTTTTTTTTTTTGCACAGTGCTTGCAGGAACGCTGGCTCAAATGATGTGTAAGCCAGTGAATCTTTGAGAGACATTCACTCTTTAAATACTCACTTTGTAAAACTGGATTTTATGCCCTGTGCCTACGGTGGCAGCCGTGGAGAGCCCATCTAGTCCTCCATCAATTTTCTACACCGCTTATCCTTTTCAGGGCCGCAGCACCGGCTGGGGCTCGCTCAGGTCCACAGACTCCACCCCGGACTGGTTGCATTGATGCCACACCAGAGTCTACTATAAAGTACCACACTAATAAAAGTTATATAGTCTGGTTATTTTACAGGCGCACTTAAAATCCTTTCATTTTCTCAAAAATTTACAGTGCGCCTTATAACTCGATGCGTTTAATGTACGGAATAATTCTAGTTGTGCTTACAGACCTCAAAGCTATTTTATTTGGTACATGGTGTAATGATAGGCCAGTAGGTGGCAATCAGCCATAAGAGATACGTGTGGACTGCAAGATGACGCCAGTAAACAACACCAAAACTTTGATGTTTCATTGAGAATATAGAAACATTACACATGGCACTCAAAAATCCGTCAAAATGTTTTAGTACGACTTTGGTAAGCCGCACCGCTTAATGGATTGTCGGCGCATTGCAGCTACCATAGTCAGACGTACTGTGCTTCAACATACAAACATACAGTTATTATTATGGTGTGTGTACAAGGACCCCAAAATGGAACCTATTAGCAGACATTATCTGGTATTTTGATTCGCAATATTGTGAAATAACAACTTTTCTTACCTTCTTATACAGTACCTGCCATACTTGCCAACCTTGAGACTTCCGATTTTGGGAGGTGGGGGGAGGGGGTGGGTGTGGTCGGGGTGGGACAGGAGCGTGGTTTGGGGCGTGGTTAAAAGGGGAGGAGTATATTTACAGCTAGAATTCACCAAGTCAAGTATGTCATATATATATATATATAGATAATAAATATATATATATATATATATGTATTTTATTATATATATACGTATACCGTATTTTCCGCACCATAAGCCGCCCTGGGTTATAAGCCGCGCCTTCAATGAACGGCATATTTCAAAACTTTGTCCACCTATAAGCCGCCCCGTGTTATAAGCCGCATCTAACTGCGCTAAAGGGAATGTCAAAAAAACAGTCAGATAGGTCAGTCAAACTTTAATAATATATTAAAAACCAGCGTGATGTGGGCGCGCATGGAGTCGTATATCAACATGGACGGAGCTGCGTGAAAAAAGCCACCTGGCCTCTTCGCGTAAACTTCCCTTAACCACTCGCTCACCTTTTCTTCATCCATCCATCCCTTCGAGTTAGCTTTTATGATGACGCCGGCTGGAAAGGTCTCTTTTGGCAAGGTCTTCCTTTTGAATATCACCATGGGTGGAAGTTTCTGGCCATTAGCATGGCAAGCTAGAACCACAGTGAAGGATGACTTCTCATTCCCTGTGGTGCGAATATTCACCATACGTGCTCCCGTTGTATCCACAGTGCGGTTCACAGGAATATCAAAAGTCAGTGGAACCTCGTCCATGTTGATAATGTTCTCTGGCCGGATCTGTTTTTCAGCTATCTTGTTTTTACAATATGCACGGAAAGTAGCCAGCTTTTCTTGAAAGTCTTTAGGCAGTTGCTGTGAAATAGTAGTCCGTGTGCGGATGGAGAGATTGCGTCTTTTCATGAACCGGAAACCTGTCGCTTAGTAGGAGCCATTTTGTGGTCTTTACAGATGTAAACACACAAAGGAAATGAAACGTAATATCCGCGCGCTTCTTCTTCTTCTACGGGGGCGGGTGGTTGCTTACAGTAGAAGAAGAAGCGCTTCCTGTTCTATGGGGGCGGGTGCTTACCTTGGCGGTTGCTTGCGTAGAAGAAGAAGCGCTTCCTCTTCTACCGGGAAAAAAGATGGCGGCTGTTTACCGTAGTTGCGAGACCTAAACTTTATGAAAATGAATCTTAATATTAATCCATATATAAAGCGCACCGGGTTATAAGCCGCACTGTCAGCTTTTGAGTAAATTTGTGGTTTTTAGGTGCGGCTAATAGTGCGGAAAATACGGTATATATATATATATATATATATATATGTATTTTATTATATATATATATATATATATATATATATATATATATATATAAATAAAATAAATACTTGAATTTCAGTGTTCATTTATTTACACATATACACACACATAACACTCATCTACTCATTGTTGAGTTAAGGGTTGAATTGTCCATCCTTGTTCTATTCTCTGTCACTATTTTTCTAACCATGCTGAACACCCTCTCTGATGATGCGTTGATGTGTGGCACGCACAAAAGTGCTTTCATCAAATGCACTAGATGGCATTATTGTCCTGTTTAAGAGTGTCACAACATTGCTCTTTACGGCAGACGAACTGCTTTACGGTATACAAAAACGTGACTGCTGTTGTTGTGTGTTGTTACAGCGCTGGGAGGACGTTAATGAAACTGCCTAACAATAAACCCACATAAGAAACCAAGAACTCGCCCTCCATCATTCTACAGTTATAACGTGATTGGGCAGGTATGTTGTTTATATTGTCCATGAGGACCTGAGTCCGCCTGAATTTCGGGAGATTTTCGGGAGAAAATTTGTCCCGGGAGGTTTTCGGGAGAGGCGCTGAATTTCGGGAGTCTCCCGGAAAATCCGGGAGGGTTGGCAAGTATGGTGCCTGCTGATGTGTATTTGGGATCTGCATAAGTCCTGAAAATGTGTGCGCGTCCGCCTTTGTAGTCCATGCAGACACCATAGTTGATAAGCTTCTTCTTTTTTTCCATCTTCTTGTTATGGGACATACATCCTCTGCTGTTGCCATTTCTAATATAAAGTAGCGTAAAGTTCTTACTTATATCCCGCCATGAAAGCGCTGAAACATACCGGTGTAGTGACTTTACATTATCCACCCACGGAACTTTAGTTATTTGATAGTTCCGGTCGGACAGTTTTTCCACGGGACACATTTCCGGCCTTGTTGTTGCACTAGTGAGCCACGGATGAGGAGATGCTGCTCCGTTATTGATTGAAGTAAAGTCTGAATGTCATTTAAACAGTTAGTTCGGTCTTTTGACACTTCTTCCACGCCCGTCCTTGCACGCTACACCGCTACAACAAGATGACGGGGAGAAGACGCTGTCAAGGTGGAGGCACGTAAATAAGACCGCCCACAAAACGGGGCATCCTGAAGCAACTGTCAGAAAGCGGCTTGAAGATGATCTGTAAAACATTATCGATGCAAAATTTTGAGCAAAGGAACCACCATTACATGTTATGTAGACCAGTGTTTTTCCAACTTTTTTTGAGCCAAGGCACATTTTTTGCGTTGAAAAAATGCGGAGGCACACCACCAGCAGAAATCATTAAAAAACTAAACTCTGTTGACAATAAAAAGTCGTTGTCGCAATTGTTGGATATGACTTTGAAGCATAACCAAGCATGCATCAATATAGCTCTTGTCTCAAAGTAGATGTACTGTCACCACCTGTCACATCACACTGTGACTTATTTGGAGTTTTTTGCTGTTTTCCTGTGTGTAGTGTTTTACTTCTTGTCTTGCGCTCCTATTTTGGTGGCTTTTTCTCTTTTTTTTGGTATTTTCCTGTAGCAGTTTCATGTCTTCCTTTGAGCGATATTTCCCGCATCTACTTTGTTTTAGTAATCAACAATATTTCAGTTGTTTGTATCCTTCTTTGTGTGGACATTGTTGGTTGTCATGTCATGTTTGGATGTACATTGTCTTTGCTCCACAGTAAGTCTTTGCTCTCGTCCAGCATTCTGTTTTTGTTTACTTTGTAGCCAGTTCAGTTTTAGTTTTGTTCCGCATAGCCTTCCCTAAACTTCAACGCATTTTCTTAGTGGCACTCACCTTTTGTTTATTTTTGGTTTAAGCATTTGACACCTTTTTTACCTGCACCCTGCCTCCCGCTGTTTCCCACATTTACAAAGCAATTAGCCACCGGCTATGGAAGTGTATTACACAGTTACTCTGCCGAGCTCTAGACAGCACCGACAGTCAACAACAACAAATTTTTCAGACTGTAATTACTGGTTTGCAAAAAATATTTTTAATCCAAATAGCATACCTGCCAACTACTCCGGTTTTCCCGTAATTAGTACGGTTTTCATCAACCTATTCCGGGTTACGGTTGCAGTGATAAAAAATACGGTTTTTCATTAATTAAAAAAAAAAAAAAAGTTTTTAAGTTTTATTCACGAAATCGCGTAACAACAATGACAATCGACACTGCTTCCCGTAACTTCCTATCGAGCCATTCCGAATGCCATGCGCGAGGCTATTTATAGCACCGCTGCCAAGCACGAGGCCATTGTTTCCAAACGAGCGAACGATCATGGAATCAGCCGGAGAAAAATCGCATACGAGTCTTAACCCGAAAAGAAAACTGCAGTCATTCCGTGAAGAATATTCAAAAGCCTATCCGGGAATAATTATCCGTTCCAAAAAGGGTGAAAACTACGCGAATTGCACCTTGTGCAGACAAGATTTTTCGATCGGACACGGAGGAATTAGCGATGTAAAAGACCACGTTGGGACAAAAAAACACAAGTCTAATGCCGTTGCTAGCGACACAAGTGGAAAACTTTCAACGTTTTTCGTCGCCCAAACAGATTCTTTGGATGTGATAAATGCCGAAGTTTTATTTACGGAGGCAATAATTGAGCAAACAAAAATGTAATGACACCAATGTTATCTATTGGAATTGTTTAGTACTGTTATACTGTTAAAAGTGTTTATACTATTTATGCTTTCAAGTCCAAGTTGAAGAAATCTTGTTAAATGTTGACAGCATAACTACCAAAATACAGAAGTATGTCCTTAATATTTTTGCAGTGCTATTTCTGTTGAAAAGTTAAAATGATTACATTAGAGATGTGATGTGCCACTTTTCAAGTGTCTGATGGCTTAAATTAATTTTCATTAATTTTTCATATTTTGAATTCTTTTGAAAGGCTTGCAAAAAAACTACATTTGAATTGTAATTCCATGCTATTGACAGGACTATTAATTTTAATGAAGTTAGCTTACCATGTTTACAGTATGATAATTGTGATAGAAATGTGAATTTTAGGCACAGAATATTTTTTTACAATTGAACAAGGCAGTAGATTATACAAGCTTGGACAGAAAGTTAATGACACCAATTTTTTTTTTAATGGAATTGTATAGTACTGTTTTACCATTTGTTTACTGTAAAAAGTGTTTATACTGTTTATACTTTCAATTAACAAATTGAAGTCTTGTGAAAGGTTGACAGGATAACTGGCATTAACTGTCAAAATAATTTCAAACTATTTAAGTTAGCTTACAGAATAAACATGTCAATCAACCCATATGATTTTTGCTGTAATATTTTTGTTCTGAAAAGTCACTGCGACTGATAGAAAAGTGATGGTTTTAGCAACATTTTAACCTGTCTGAATGCTAATAATCATTTTGCGTCGGCCTGAACCCCCCACCAGGACTTTGTCCTGGACCTACCGGGGCCTGCGGCCCCTGGACCCTGGCTACTAGGTTTTTCTGATTTCAAAAGTTGGCAGGTATGAAATAGGTGAAATTAGATAATCTCCCACGGCACACCGTACTGTATCCCACGGCACCGGGGAACAGTGGTTGAAAAACACTGATGTAGACCACATTTAAGTATTTTACATGTAGAAAAAAATTATAATTTTACCCCTTTAATGCGCCTTATAATCCAATGCACCTTTTGTATGCAAATAGACCTGAATAGACCCGTTCATCGGCAGTGCGCCTTATAATCCAGTGTGCTCTATGGTTCGAAAAATACTTTAAATATATATTACACATTGTAATCGATCAATTATTTCTCATCAACATTCTGTCTTAATACAGTAGAGTAGTACGCATTGTGTGTCAATTTTAGATGATTAGATGTTTTTCTGACCTAAATACTTACTCCTGTAAAGAAGGTGCTACATGTTTCCAAATGTGTCCTACCTTTTACCCACTCACAATCCATGGGGTGTGAAAAATAAGATTTGAAAATACACCTCATGAGCTCAGTTAAGTGACCTTGCCTTTCAGCCATTGATTGATCGACGATTAGGTTTGCTCCAGAGTTGGGGCAGAAGGAAGAAATCGGGATTCCATTTGATTATCCATGTGTCACGGCTTTACCCTTCCCCCTCATCTTACCTTCCTGGCGTGTGGAATGTTTCTCATCTTTTCCAATTTGGCGCGGCGATAAAAACGCCGTCGACACTTTCATAGTCAAAGCGAAAATTAAAGCGTGGCTTTCCTGGGACTCGGGTTTAGCATTTGCAGATCAGGAACGGGATTGGTCCGTCAAAGCAGCATACATCTAGTCCCAGCTCTTCACTCTCTGTCTCACCGCCAGTTGTCCAGGGAGCTCAGGAGAACATGTGCTGTGCGGGTAAACACATATGGGTGCAATGATGCTACAGGGAAGAAGAACTGGAACTGAAGTGTGGGGGTGGGGTGGGGCAAGTAGTAACTTTTGTGGAACAGATGGACCTCTCAGAAATTGGCTAACTGGTCTCTTCTTGGCAGCACCCATCTTTCTAGTGATACTGCTCAAATTTGTCATTATATGGAAGATTTGCAAATGATGTATTATAACAAGTACTCCAATTATAAGTTTGTGGGTAGTGTGTTGACCCCATTCAGACTGTGACAAGACTATGAATAGTTCTCCAATGTGTCGATGCCCACTGGCACTTTCTCATACATAGGTTGCCTCTAAAGCCACTTTGATTGAAGTTATAAAATATTACTGAGTTGAATGTTGCGTCCATTACTCAAGTCCTATATTATGTATACAGAGCTTTTAATAATTGGCTGAGGCACCCCGACTATCTTTGCTCATAATTAAATGCCAACACAGATTTGCCTTCTCGACTTGATTTGATATCATTAATTCATCACGGTGGCAAATGTCAGATTTTTTCTCTGTCTAATTTTGTCTGTTTAATTTGTGAGCCTTTAAGGCCTTGATGCATAATCAGTAGGAACTGTAACTCCAGCACTAACAGTCTTTTCTGCCTTCTAGGGCTCCCACTGCGTTTCCTCTGTGGATGAGGTTCCTCACGATGGTGTGCACCACTATGAACAGGACTGTGGATCAATAGAAGTTTTTTCCCTTCTTCCTCCTCCTCGCTTCGTGGCGTTGTTTCTTGACGGTAAAGCAAAAAAGACTGAAAATCCCGACTTGGAACTCCCGTCTGAAACAGCTCCGACTCTATTGCTCCTTACCCCCCAAGCCTCTGCACGGGTCAGGCCAAATATGTCACTCCAAGCTAGATCAACAGTTTCGCCGGTTCTGGCGAACCTGTTTCCTGTGTTTGGGCTTTTGCTTATCATGACCTCATCCATCTGTGGAGGCCCGCCGCCAACTTTTAAATGGTTCACACCCGCAGAGTGGGGGCTTACACATTTGGCCATTCACAACAAAACTGGGGAAGTCTATGTGGGAGCTGTCAACTGGATTTTCAAACTGTCTAGCAACCTGACTAAACTCCGCAGCCACATGACTGGACCAGTGGTAGACAATGAAAAATGTTACCCTCCACCCAGTGTCCAGTCGTGCCCCCACGACCTGGCCCAGACACCTAATGTGAACAAGCTTTTACTCATTGACTATGCCCAGAATCGCCTCATCGCCTGTGGTAGTACTTCGCAGGGCATCTGTCAATTTCTACGTCTGGATGACCTCTTCAAGCTGGGCGAGCCTCACCATCGCAAGGAGCACTACCTGTCCAGTGTGGCTGAGTCGGGCACCATGTCAGGAGTCATCATAAGCTCCCCTCATAGCCTGACAAGCAAGCTGTTCATTGGAACACCCATCGATGGCAAATCCGAGTACTTCCCAACCTTTTCCAGCCGGAAGTTGATGGAGAACGAAGAGAATGCAGACATGTTCAGCTTTGTGTATCAAGACGAGTTTGTCTCCTCTCAGCTTAAGATTCCATCTGATACTTTGTCCAAGTTCCCTGCTTTTGATATATACTACGTTTACAGCTTCAGCAGTGAACAGTTTGTCTATTATCTTACAATGCAACTGGATACTCAGCTGACTTCTCCTGATGCCAGTGGCGAGCAGTTTTTCACCTCCAAAATTGTACGCCTCTGCGTAGATGACCCCAAATTCTACTCCTACGTCGAGTTCCCAATTGGCTGCACTAAGGACGGTGTGGAGTACCGCCTGGTTCAGGATGCCTACTTGGCCCGGCCTGGCCGCGAACTGGCCAACTCGTTGGGGATCTCCGAGAATGAAGACATCCTCTTCACGGTTTTCTCCCAGGGTCAGAAGAATCGAGCCAAACCGCCCAAAGAGTCAGCATTGTGCTTATTCACCCTGAGGAGGATAAAGGAGAAAATCAAAGAGAGGATTCAGTCTTGTTACAAGGGAGATGGGAAGCTCTCCTTACCATGGCTTCTCAACAAGGAACTGGACTGCATCAACTCTGTAAGTAATAAACTATACCTCTTTCATTTTTTTTCTTTTGCCATTCAGAAAACAATTTGATTGTTAAAACGTCTGGTTTGTCTTTTATCGTGTGAGACAGTTTACAGAGATGCATCAAAACACTTGCAGATGAGCTTTCTATATTATAAATGTTCTTGACTGGAACAATATTTAATTATTTTAAAGTAATTTTGAAGTGATGGGGGAATTTCTCTGGATTTCACGAACCTTGCTTCAATGCCTGGGTTGTATTGAGCAAAACAACGCGGTTCTGAGAAGTTGCCAGAGCTTTACTGTAGATCCAGTTCCCTTAGCTGTCGCCAGATTATTCTTCTTTGAACCACAAACTAATTGAGACTAAATCAACTGCGCCTCTGCTGGTTGGAGCCAAGTGGAGGACTCAATTTTGCAAAGATGCAAGTAGATCCACCCTTGCTCACCCACTCACTTCTCTTCAGCTGCTACAGTTTTCTCATATACTTGTTCTTGCCACCTGTTTTGATTCAGTTCTTTGCCATTGTGCTTTTTTAAAATGGTTTTCATCCCTTTCATCTTCACCATCGTGTTCTCTTTCAGTACATTTTAATCAAAAGACCTCTTAAAAGCTTTTTCGCCCTGCAAATTCAAATGTTCCCTATGTCCTACTGGTGTTCTCAGCATTCAATCCGTTGTCGACAAGAGAACTATACTCTGTAGTAACCCTTCTCTTTACGGCCTTCATTTGCCTGAGTGTTTTGTCGTTGTGTAAGGGATGTGAAGGACCTAGCCAAAGCTTCTTTCACCTTCCTGCTTGCTCCCTCTACTTTGGCATCCACTATAAATATAGTATCTTTCCAGTCCACATTCTTTTCATAAACAGGATCTCGTTTATTTGACTTAGACTTTTGCACTAGTGCAAAAAGAAGCTGATGTTATTGTAATATGTATAAAAACAAAGATTAAAATGTGCATAATAAGTCATTTATTGTAGTCTACTCCTAACACAGAATATCAGGTCATATGAGACAACTTGGATGATTCAGTCTCAGTGGTTTCCTAGGATTATATCTTTCTGGCTAGCAGACACCAAGACAAACACATGCAGTGGAGCCAACTCTCCTCCACAGCTACATTTCCAAAGACTCCAAAATAACTGCCAAAGCCAGAAAAAGACGTGCCCCTTTGCTGGTGAGAAGGAGCACAGATGAGAAATTGTAAATGCGGGACGCTGGAGACACTGAAAACTATGTGGTGTGAATAAGATATAAGCTGTGAAACAAAAGAACAAGGTAGTTGTTTTAAAAAAAAAAAAAGGTAACCTAAAATGACATCTGTTGTGATCTGGCGCTGTAAAGAAAATACATACATCCATCCATCCATCCTAGGGTGGGTGATATGGCTGAACTTTAATACGATATACCTTGTTTTATATTGTCTTATATTGATAACTATTGATACTTTCTATGACTTAAATCCAAAGAGGTTCATTAGGTCTTCAAAAAAAGATGCAATTTGTTATTCTTCCAGCCAGACTTCACGTGCCAACCTCTGAGCAAGGCAACATTTGTAGCCGAAACCGTCAGGTGCGGAAATAAACACACAGGTCTAGCGATAAGAATAACAGATTGCACTTCCTATGACTTATGTAAGCCTGCCGACAAATGCAGTAAAACTATTTCCAATTTACCACGGGTGCTATTTATCAGTGGAGAGAGTTTTTGGTAGCCAGGTAGGATCCATCCATCCATCCATCTTCTTCCGCTTATCCAAGGTCGGGTCGCGGGGGCAGCAGCCTAAGCAGGGAAGCCCAGACTTCCCTCTCCCCAGCCACTTCGTCCAGCTCCTCCCGGGGGATCCCGAGGCGTTCCCAGGCCAGCCGGGAGACATAGTCTTCCCAACGTGTCCTGGGTCCTCCTCGTGGCCTCCTACCGGTAGGACATGCCCTAAACACCTCCCTAGGGAGGCGCTCGGGTGGCATCCTGACCAGATGCCCGAACCACCTCATCTGGCTCCTCTCGATGTGGAGGAGCAGCGGCTTTACTTTGAGCTCCCCCCGGATGACAGAGCTTCTCACCCTATCTCTAAGGGAGAGCCCTGCCACCCGGCGGAGGAAACTCATTTCGGCCGCTTGTACCCGTGATCTTGTCCTTTCGGTCATAACCCAAAGCTCATGACCATAGGTGAGGATGGGAACGTAGATCGACCGGTAAATTCTTCACCACAACGGATCGATACAGCGTCTGCATTACTGAAGACGCCAGTCGCTTCACACTCAGCTGCGAACCGATCCAGTGAGAGCTGAAGATCCTGGCCAGATGAAGCCATCAGGACCACATCATCTGCAAAAAGCAGAGACCTAATCCTGCAGCCACCAAACCGGATCCCCTCAACGCCTTGACTGCGCCTAGAAATTATGGCACTGCTTCCTCATAGGAAGACGTGTTGGTGGGATTGAGGAGGTCTTCGAAGTATTCCCTCCACCGATCCACAACTTCCGCAGTCGAGGTCAGCAGAACACCATCCGCACCATACACAGGTAGGATGAGGTGTTGAAATAATTGCAGGGGATTAGAAGGTAGTTGCAGATTTGAGACACTAGATGGCAGTAGTGGATAAACTATTGACCAGTTACACAGTAGTTTAGGAAGCTACTCATTAAACGGACTGATTGGAAGTGTCAGGATGTTGTCTGCATTAAACCAACAAAACTAAAGACAAGTTTATGTTATTGAGTTCATATATCAAGATGTCACAATTTCTATTCTCACTCCATGCAGAGAATCCACAGCGAAACAGACAGACAGCATAACCAAACTTGGTAGTCGATACTGTTACGTGATTAGGGATGATGTTTTTTAAGAAATGATCGATTTCAATGCCATTATTGAATCCTCTTATCGAACCGATTCCTTTTCGATTCTCTTATCGAATCCAGATAGGATTACTTTGTTTAACAAAAACTCACTTTAGCAGCCTTCACTTATATTTTTTAAGAAAAAAATCAAATAAAATATATAAATATTGACTCTTAGTGCCCCTTTAATTGGGCCACCTAAGAAAAATACAAGCAGAGAAAATCCTGCATTCATTTGTATTATTTATTAGACAGACCTGCAAACTCTGGAGTGGTGTAGACTACAAGATACCGTTAACGTTATCAGACACAAACAAAAAGGCTAACGTTAACGTTACAGTTAGCCACTGACTATGCTTAGGTAACGTAAGTCTAGCTAACATTACTGCAGTCCTGGTTGACATAAGAGGTAACGTTATTTTACCCTAAAGGCCACAAGTGAGCAGATATGGAAATGAACTGGCAACAGTTAACGTTAGTTACTCACCGGCACTATCACTGGGACTGCATGTTGAAGCAGAGGAAGAGGGGCGTGCTTCGTCATCTCTGTCGCTGCTTCTCCACGACACGTTTCTCTAACCTTCAGGTTATGTACGGCCTGAACATGTTTCAACATGTTTGTTGTACTGCTCCCCTTACAGGAAAGCTAAGCCTGGCAATAAATGCATTCCTCGTCGTATTTCTTAGTAAAGTGAAGCCGTGCCTTGGACCGTTTTTTCCGGTCCATTGTTGTTGCTGCTTCTGTAACTGCCGCCAAATGACTGAGCTACGTCATTTCCTGTGACGTGCCACGGGACATTTCCTGTGACACGGTATTCGTTCCCAGGGATTCGAATAAAGAACCGAATCTTTTTCTTTACTATAGTGGCTTCGATAACGGGAACCGTTTCTCAAAAAGGGATTAGAATCCATGGAATGGGTTCTTTTCTTATCGAACAATCGGGAAAACCGGTTTTCGAAAGTCATCCCTATTCGTGATTGACTGTTGGTGCGTCCCTCCCAATGCTCAGCGACACTTCCTCTTTCCGGTTTTACTGGGTTCCCAGAGCACGAGTGACTGATCTTGCTTCATAATGTCTGTTTTTTTTCCCGACCATCCATCCATCCAGCCATCCATCTTCTTCCGCTTATCCGAAGTCGGGTCGCGGGGGCAGCAGCTTAAGCAGGGAAGCCCAGACTTCCCTCTCCCCAGCCACTTCGTCCAGCTCCTCCCGGGGGATCCCGAGGCGTTCCCAGGCCAGCCGGGAGAGATAGTCTTCCCAGCGTGTCCTGGGTCTTCCCCGTGGCCTCCTACCGGTCGGACGTGCCCTAAACACCTCCCTAGGGAGGCGTTCGGGTGGCATCCTAACCAGATGCCCGAACCACCTCATCTGGCTCCTCTCGATGTGGAGGAGCAGCGGCTTTACTTTGAGCTCCCCCCGAATGACAGAGCTTCTCACCCTATCTCTAAGGGAGAGCCCCGCCACTCGGCGGAGGAAACTCATTTCGGCCGCTTGTACCCGTGATCTTGTCCTTTCGGTCATGACCCAAAGCTCATGACCATAGGTGAGGATGGGAACGTAGATCGACCGGTAAATCGAGAGCTTTGCCTTCCGGCTCAGCTCCTTCTTCACCACAACGGATCGATACAGCGTCCGCATTACTGAAGACGCCGCACCGATCCGCCTGTCGATCTCACGATCCACTCTTCCCCCACTCGTGAACAAGACTCCGAGGTACTTGAACTCCTCCACTTGGGGCAATATCTCCTCCCCAACCCGGAGATGGCACTCCACCCTTTTCCGGGAGAGAACCATGGACTCGGACTTGGAGGTGCTGATTCCCATCCCAGTCGCTTCACACTCGGCTGCGAACCGATCCAGTGAGAGCTGAAGATCTTGGCCGGAGGAAGCCATCAGGACCACATCATCTGCAAATAGCAGAGACCTAATCCTGCAGCCATCAAACCAGATACCCTCAACGCCTTGACTGCGCCTAGAAATTCTGTCCATAAAGGTTATGAACAGAATCGGTGACAAAGGGCAGCCTTGGCGGAGTCCAACCCTCACCGGAAACGTGTCCGACTTACTGCCGGCAATGCGGACCAAGCTCTGACACTGATTATACAGGGACCGAACTGCCACAATAAGACAGTCCGTTACCCCATACTCTCTGAGCACTCCCCACAGGACTTCCCGGGGTACACAGTCGAATGCCTTCTCCAAGTCCACAAAGCACATGTAGACTGGTTGGGCAAACTCCCATGCACCCTCAAGGACCCTGCCGAGAGTATAAAGCTGGTCCACAGTTCCACGACCAGGACGAAAACCACACTGTTCCTCCTGAATCCGAGGTTCGACTTTTTTCCCGACCAAAAATATAGCAGTATGTAATGTTTTATTAAACACATTTTATTATTGATATTATGTGTCTATCGCGATTTATATTGATATCGTTTTATCGGCCCAGCCCCAATCCATCCATCCATTTTTCTACCGCTTGTCCCTCTCAAATAAATGTCAATGAATTGGACCTAGTTGCAGGTGCCGAGGCTGGTCCCCCATTAAACTGCTAGGGTACACATGGAGGTCATACACAGTGCTTATAATGAGATGGAGCGATAAAAAACTATGTTCTGTGCTGAAGGCTTGCCCATCTTGTTCCATGAGTCTGATTACTCCGACCTTTATTCATGTGTCAAACTGAACATGGCGCCACATTCATTTACAGAGAAATGAGATTTGTCCTCTTGTTCACGCTTAAGCTTTAACCACTTGAAACTATTATCTGTATTAATCTCCCTAATCTCCTTTGATCAAGGTATTTTACATTTGAGCTGCTTTATTCTATCCCCGTCATCTTCTCCCCCGCCTGTTCTGCCGCTCAGAGTTGTTACCGTGGTTACCACCTCACCTTTGTGTTGGTTTAGGAGTTGTCATAGGCGCTGATATACTCTGTAAGGATGTTTCTTCTATACCAGCTGTCTGCAATGATGATGGAAGAAGAGCTGATTGCCTGACCCCGGGTGACAGCAGCAAGGCCTGAGGGTCAGGTTAACCATCACAACATACCCACAATCGGCAGTATTATTAGTTGTGTTATTATTTTCCCCACTGCCAAAAAAACTGCAGTTGACCTGAGTTTGATGCATGGCAGAGAGCATTAGTGCAGAAGTCTGTAGTCTCCCTCCATCATCTACTGTGAGGACCACACACGGCTGATGTACCTCATAATCTACTGTATATTTATTTTTGTATATACTCTTGTTGTGAGGACCAAACATGTACCTTGTCACGAAGAGTGAAATGCAGATGAACCGTCCTCCCTTCCTGTGGTTGGTGAAGACCTATTCAACATTCAACCATGAATTGATTAACGTGGACCCCGTTTACGCTAAGCCGGATAAGGTTATCCAGGGTAAATCACGCCTAACCTTGTCCGTGTCCTAGAGATGCGCGGATAGGCAATTATTTCATCCGCAACCGCATCAGAAAGTCGTCAACCATCCGCCATTCACCCGAACTAACATTTAATCAGAACTGCACCCGCCGCACCCGCCCGTTGTTATATATCTAATATAGACGATGCAAGGCATTAGTGAGGTTATAAAGCTTTTGCCTGTTAAAGAAAGGAGACTGATCCAATGTAGCACAGACATTCAATGCGTGCCACGCTGTCACGGCCCAGACGCACACCAGTGCGCAATCATACGGGAGCCGCGCTGAGCGCACCTCCAAGCGCGTGGAGGTGCGATGTCCCTCGCACGCGCGGCGGCTCCACCCGGGCTCGCGCCCGAGACTTCAGCGCGCACCGCGGCGGCCATCCTACTCGTCGCGGCCTAGCCCTCGCGGCTCTCGCTGCCGGCGACGGCCGGGTATGGGCCCGACGCTCCAGCGCCATCCATTTTCAGGGCTAGTTGATTCGGCAGGTGGGTTGTTACACACTCCTTAGCGGGTTCCGACTTCCATGGCCACCGTCCTGCTGTCTATATCAACCAGGGTGAGCCCCACCCCTTTCGTGAGTGCACTGCGCGCGGAGTGACCCCTGTTACGCGCCCCCGGCAACAGGGGTGGCGGGCAGGTAAGCTGCGCGGGCGGAGTGCGCGGAGTGACCCCTGTTACGAGCCCCCGGCCACGGGGGTGGCGGGCAGGTAAGCTGCTTACCTGCTGCGCGTGACGCCGGCCGCGGCGAAGGCGGACGAGGCGGGGTGTCGGTGCGGTGGGCGCGGTGGTGACCCTGGACGTGCGTCGGGCCCTTCTCGCGGATCACCTCAGCTACGGCTCCCGGTGGGGCCCTGTCGGGGGAAGGGGCCTCGGTCCCGGACACCGGCGAGGCGTCCCTTCTCCGCTCCGTAAAAGTGTCCATCTCTTTTTTTTTTCTTCTTCTGTTGTGGCATATGCTGCAGGTGCCTGCTCGTTTTTCGTATGTGGGTAACAACATTTAACTATGTATATATATTTCCGAATTGGTTTAACTGCCACCCGCCTGAATCTATTTAAAATCTTTTTTTTTTTTATTTCAACCGCCCAACCCGACCCGCGGATAAAATCTAATTGTTTTTTATTTCAACTGCCCGATCCGCGGATAGTCCGCGGACTCCGCGGTTGTGTCTGCAAACCGCGCATCTCTACCGTGTCCACACACAACAATGCCACCGTTTAAGACCCTAACCCCCCCCCTCCATCCGCCAGCGCAACGCGACCTAGTACGCATGCGCGGAAAATGCACACGTCATAGTCACCGCCAGTGTTGCTTTGTGTGCAAGTTCTTAAATGGAACTTATCTGAACAATATCCAGTGTTGTGGTATTTCAATGAACTGGAATCCAGTATGCTGTGGGTAGGGATGTCCCGATCCGATATTTGGATCGGATCGGCTGCCGATATTTGCCAAAAATTGCGTATCGGCAAGGCATGGGAAAATGCCGATCCAGATCCAGTTTAAAAAAAAACTCCGGTCCGTGTTTTCTAACGCACCGATTTAAATAATACATTCCACTTTTCTGCTGCTCCATAATTTCCGTTCCGCATTTTCCAGCACACCTTCAACACATCCACAGGTCTGTGAATTCTCACGCAGTTGCTTTTTGCTGCTGGCATTACACGACAGGCTCTTCTCACTCTTTCCTGTGTCTCCCTCTCACAGACAGCAAGTGCACCTTCTTACACACGTCACATACTGTCACGATATACGTCACATACTGTCACGTCATACGTCACATACGTATACGCCCTCTCCCAGCAGAGAGGTAGCAGCATGGCTAACGTTAGCTGTGATGCTAGCGCAGCCATGCGAGCAACGCTCCCTCTAAGGTGCTCGCCTGTGCAATTGCGCACTGTTTAAGCGTCCTCTGCGCATAGCAAATCTATGCCACGCACAAAATCAAATATAAAAATAAGCGCATAACAATTTTCGACACACGGACACGACAGAGAAAACAGTTTTTGTCATCATTGTTCAAATATTGTGACGTCTGTCGAGACGCTTATCTCCATTCGGTGCCACACATCCACACCATCAAAATGCCGAGGCAAAAATTTCCATATCAACTCCGTATGAAAAAATTAGTGATTTTTTTAGTTGTTATTTCCTTCTCTGCATGAAAGTTTAAAAGTAGCATATATTAATGCAGTATGAAGAAGAATGTTTTAATGTAGACATGCAAGCCTTGAAAGAAAATTTTGAAAATCAAGACTACATTTCCTGCAAATGGGTGCATTTCTACCCTATATTTTAACTTTAGATTTATTCTCATATCAAACTCTTTTGGCTGTCTTTTTGACACTTACATCCGGCGCCCCCCTCCACACCCTGGATTATAAATAATGTAAATAATTCAATGTGATTATCTTGTGTGATGACTGTATTATGATGATAGTATATATCTGATAGTATATATCTGTATCATGAATCAATTTAAGTGGACCCCGACTTAAACAAGTCGAAAAACTTATTGGGGTGTTACCATTTAGTGGTCAATTGTACGGAATATGTACTTCACTGTGCAACCTACTAATAAAAGTCTCAATCAATCAATCAAAACACATAGAATCATCATACTGCTGTGATTATATGCATCAAGTGTTCATTCAAGGCTAAGGCAAAATATCGAGATATATATCGTGTACCGCAATATGGCCTTAAAATATCGCAATATTAAAAAAAGGCCATATCGCCCAGCCCTAGTTCAATGATGCCATTTCTGTTTGTCATGTATAATTATGTCTATTTTGTGTTTATCCTTGAATAAACAGGTCAGTTTCTTGTTACCAACCATTGTGTATTATTCAAACTCCCCTAATTCAGCTGGCTAGTTGTTATCAAGAGTACTAAAACCCTTTTCAACATGATTCTGACAACTAAGTAGGCTAAATAACTTTAAACTTTAATACATGCTCGGATAGGCCAGTATCGGTCAGTATCGGTATCGGTCAGTATCGGATCGGAAATGCAAAAACAATATCGGTATCGGATCGGAAGTGCAAAAACCTGGATCGGGACATCCCTAATTGAACCCCAGTAACCAGCAACCCTCCGATTGCTGGCACGGGCACTCTACCAACTTCGCCTTGCCGTCCCTAATCACGCCTGAATTATCATAAATTAATCAAATCTTTATTAGACATGTAAACAATGTGATAAAGAACATTTGACAACAATCAATCTAGGGATGTAGATATCTGGTCAGGACACTCCTCACTCTTTTGCCTTCACCTTCATTGTCTTTTCGTTTTTGGTGACTTTATATACTCTGGACCTAGACGTTGAGTCCGCGACATACATAACTGATACAGTCTGCTTTGCCAGTCCAAATGTATTCGCCGTTTTCCTCGACTGCCTGGTAATACAAAGCACACGCTATCTTTTTTATCACAGCAACGGGAGCTCGCATTCTCCTTCGACAAATGGACAAAGTTATTCGCTAAGTAGCCGGACATTGGAAAGTTCTCTTGCCGTCTGAGAAGTGTTGTATCCCAAATAGCTGCAATCGCTTTCTCTTAAGGTATTCATGTGTGATTTCCACAAGCGTCTGTACATGTCGAAGAAGGAGAAACACGGACATGTCTGGATGACTCTCCTTCATATTTCCAGTGGTTAGCTCCGAGCTACAAAACCGCTTTATTATCAAGCTGGCTGTGGCGTGTTCTTTCTGACGTCACTTCCTGTGTGTGGCGAGGTCTTTCTGGCGTCACTTCCTCTCCGAACTCAGTTTGTAAACGATCAATGAGTCCATACAAAGCTAAGTGCCGGAGATTCAAAGAATTACACGGCTGTAAAAATGTGTCCGAGGAGGGGGACCTTAAACGCTGGTTTAGGGTGGCTGAAACGAGGTTTAGTTAAAGTTCAAGTTAAAGTACCAATGATTGTCACACACACACTAGGTTTGGTGAAATTTGTCCTCTGCATTTGATCCATCACCCTTGTTCAGCAGTGAGCAGCAGCGGTGGCCGCACCCGGGAATAATTTTTTATGATTTAACCCCCAATTCCAACCCTTGATGCTGAGTGCCAAGCAGGGAGGTAATGGGTCCCATTTTTATAGTCTTTAGTATGACTCGGCCGGTGCACTCACGACCTACCGATCTCAGGGCGGACACTAACCACTAGGCCACTGAGTAGGTTGGCTAAATAATTATTCGTTTAAGGGGTTCAACGACTTAGGCCTTAAGCCAATTGGTGTTTCGCCCACCTTTCCCCGCTAACTCGCAACTTCAAGCTCTTTAGTGCCTTGCTCAGGGCTACATTTGATTGAATAACACTTTGTTAGCGTTACAGCGGCCTGCACAGCTGTTAGATGCACAGCCATGATTGATGACCTGCGAGTCCTCGTGCGGACTTCCTATTTGTGCCGCATCATCATTTTTGGCCTTTGGCAATCTTTAAGGTGATATGTTTATGGGCACAGTTTTTTTTTCAAGGCAAATCTTTGGTTGGATCACAAACTGACATACACTTAGACTACGTTTACACTGCAGGCCAAAGTGGCCCAAATCGGATTTTTTGGGAATCTGATTTTTTCCAGCTGACTGCAAGTCCAATGTGATCTTTATCAGACTCCACTGTTAACGGCCCCGAATGTGGCCTCCATGTGGCCCCCACGTCACTCGCATGTGCAGTTCAATAAAGGGAAAACAAAGGAAGTTTACTGGATTATGAACAAAAAAGTCCCTACAACTACAAAATAAAAGTCGCCACACCTTAAAAATGAGTGTTTCTTTTATGTGAAAATAAAGGAAAGTAATATAATGTATGAAGGGGTTTATATACTGTAGTGCAGGGGTGCTCATTACGTCGATCGCGAGCTACCGGTCGATCTCGGAGGGTGTGTCAGTCGATCACCAGCCAGGCATTAAAAAAATAGTCCTAAAAATGAGCGATCATAAATCTTCACTATGACGTCACTTTCGTCACTTGATTGACATTCACGGCACCCGAGGGTCTTCTGAGATGACGCTGGCTGCTGCCAGCTCATTAAAATTACCGACTGGAAGGCGAGAAACACTTTATTTCAACAGACTCTGGCGCCGTACCCGTCGTCAAAACTCCAAAGACCGCGACTGCACAGTTGCACAGTTGTGCTAACAAAATAAGAGTCTCAGAAAGCTAGCGTGCACAAGCTAGCAAGCTACGGAGTTTGCAGACAATGTATTTCTTGTAAAAGTGTATACAAAGGAGTACGGAAGCTGGACAAATAAGATGCCAAAAACCAACCACTTTCATGTGGTATTGGACAGAAAGGAGGACTTTTTTTCTCCTCCATTCGAAAATGCGGACATTATCAGCACCACTGTCTGATTCCAAGCAATGCAAGTCATCAGAATCAGGTAATACACCAACTTATATTCTTGTCTTCATGAAAGAAAGGAATCTATATGTGTTAAACATGCTTGTATTATCTTTAAACACCTTTAACTTGTTAACAATATTAACTATATGTGTTAAACATGCTTGTATTATCTTTAAACACCTTTAAGTTGTTAACAATATTAACTATATGTGTTAAACATGCTTGTATTATCTTTAACCACCTTTAAGTTGTTAACAATATTAACTATATGTATTAAACATGCTTGTATTATCATTAACCACCTTTAACTTGTTAACAATATTAACTATATGTGTTAAACATGCTTGCATTACCTTTAAACACCTTTTACTTGTTAACAATATTAACTATATGTATTAAACATACTTGTATTATCATTAAACACCTTTAATTTTTTAACAATATTAACTATATGTGTTAAACATGCTTGCATTATCATTAAACACCTTTAACTTGTTAACAAAAACATATATTTCATAAATAAATAAATATAAATTATATATATGAATGAGGTAGATCCCCACGACTTGATCAATTGAAAAGTAGCTCGCCTGCAGAAAAAGTGTGAGCACCCCTGCTGTAGTGTAATATATTTGGGAGGGTTCTAATCTTTTTATGGCTGGTAAGTTGAATATGATGACGAATATGAGTCATTAATATCACAGTACTATACTAGTACCGGTATACCGTACAACCCTAGTTTAGACTGAAGTCACATTTGAAAAGATCAGATTCCAATCGGATTCAGACTACCATGCCCCCGTTTACACTGCACACCGAATCTTAGTTTTTTGCCCTCAAGTGACACAGATCAAACTTTTCAAAGTGCTTCAAATCTAATATTTTGACTTCAGATCATTCAGGAGTTAGTTCTGAATGAGATTGGAATTTGATCTTTACAAATGGGATTTCAGTCGAAAAGCAATGAATCTGATTTGAAGCACTTTGGAGCGTTTAGACTGGCAAGAAAAAACAGATTTGGCCACACCTCATTGTCACACTTTAATGTTGCTCCCTGGTTTTATTAGTGTGCAGTTTTGTGATTGGCTCCCTGAGCTTTAGGAGTCAAGCCCTGACCTTGTCCTTGGTTTGAGAGAGGATCAATACAAGAGGCCGAGACTGAGAAGAAGAGTGGGATTGCAGTTGGAAGTAGATGTAAAGACAAGACAATACTGCAGGATAGGACATAAAAGAAGCCAAATAGTGGGTAGTAAATGAGTAAAAGGTGCAAGATGAAGAAGAGAGACTTGTGTCGTCGGAGAGAAGATTTAGACTCACACGAGAGAGAGAAAAGACAAGACTGTCAATTCTAGTGGACAACAAGTGTCTTGTGGCAAAACAGGTCATGAGGTGGATTGTACTTTTAGTAGGGCTGGTCGATATATGGAATATACTCGGGTTAGTCTCTGTGCGATATAGAAAATGACTATATCGTGATATTCCAGTATACGTTCTCACGCAGTTGCTTTTAGCTGCGAGCATTACACTACCGGCTTTTCTCACTCTTACTTGTCTCTCCTTCTCACAGAGACGTAAAACAAGCGCACCTTCTTACATACGTCACATACTATCATACGCCCTCGCCGAGCAGAGAGGTAGCAGCATGGGTAAAGTTAGCTGTGGTGCGAGTGGTAATACGAGAGAGAGAAAGTGCAAATCTGGTAACAAATGAAGGAATAATTCCCAAGAAAAACAGCAAGGGGGTCCATCGTCTGGTGGTGATTTGGCTTCAAGCGGGAAGATGTTGAACATCATCCATCCATCCATCCATCTTCTTCCGCTTATCCGATGTCGGGTCGCGGGGGCAGCAGCTTAAGCAGGGAAGCCCAGATTTTCCTCTCCCCAGCCACTTCGTCCAGCTCCTCCCGGGGGATCCCGAGGCGTTCCCAGGCCAGCCGGGAGAGATAGTCTTCCCAGCGTGTCCTGGGTCTTCCCCGTGGCCTCCTACCGGTCGGACGTGCCCGAAACACCTTCCTAGGGAGGCGTTCGGGTGGCATCCTGACCAGATGCCCGAACCACCTCATCTGGCTCCTCTCGATGTGGAGGAGCAGCGGCTTTATTTTGAGCTCCCCCCGAATGACAGAGCTTCTCACCCTATCTCTAAGGGAGAGCCCCGCCACCCGGCGGAGGAAACTCATTTCGGCCGCTTGTACCCGTGATCTTGTCCTTTCAGTCATGACCCAAAGCTCATGACCATAGGTGAGGATGGGAACGTAGATCGACCGGTAAATCGAGAGCTTTGCCTTCCGGCTCAGCTCCTTCTTCACCACAACGGATCGATACAGCGTCCGCATTACTGAAGACGCCGCACCGATCCGCCTGTCGATCTCACGATCCACTCTTCCCCCACTCGTGAACAAGACTCCGAGGTACTTGAACTCCTCCACTTGGGGCAAGATCTCCTCCCCAACCCGGAGATGGCACTCCACCCTTTTCCGGGAGAGAACCATGGACTCGGACTTGGAGGTGCTGATTCCCATCCCAGTCGCTTCACACTCTGCTGCGAACCGATCCAGTGAGAGCTGAAGATCTTGGCCGGAGGAAGCCATCAGGACCACATCATCTGCAAATAGCAGTGACCTAATCCTGCAGCCACCAAACCAGATCCCCTCAACGCCCTGACTGCGCCTAGAAATTCTGTCCATAAAGGTTATGAACAGAATCGGTGACAAAGGGCAGCCTTGGCGGAGTCCAACCCTCACTGGAAACGTGTCTGACTTACTGCCGGCAATGCGGACCAAGCTCTGACACTGATTATACAGGGAGCGAACTGCCACAATAAGACAGTCCGTTACCCCATACTCTCTGAGCACTCCCCACAGGACTTCCCGGGGTACACGGTCGAATGCCTTCTCCAAGTCCACAAAGCATATGTAGACTGGTTGGGCAAACTCCCATGCACCCTCAAGGACCCTGCCGAGAGTATAGAGCTGGTCCACAGTTCCACGACCAGGACGAAAACCACACTGTTCCTCCTGAATCCGAGGTTCGACTATCCGGATTCGGATATCGAACAGACAACCGTTATATGTCAAGTTTGCGGCAAAAGCGTTGCTACAAAAAGTAGCACTACTGCTAATTTGTTGCATCATTGAAACTCCGCATGTCAACATCTCCGTTCTGTGCCACACCAACAAAATGCCCAAGCAACCATTTCCACATCAACACCGTATGAAAAAAAATAGTCAACAAGAGAAGGAGATAACGTCCGCAGGAACCTACCACATAGTGAAGGACAAACACTATTTGATTTCCTATTATGCAACTAATTTTTATTTGACAGTTGTTGAAATATCTTGTGTGACATCATGCACAAAAGTGCACTTTATTTGTTTTAAACTATTGTAGTGGCATTCTGTACAAAAAGTGCACTTTAGTGTTGCTTTGATATGTCATCTTAGTGACATCATGCACAAAAGTGCACTAATAGCTTGTTTTAAAATGTCTCTGACAATCTTGCACTTCCTGTTTGGAAATGACATGAATGTTTGTGCCACTGCTTAATAACTGTTTAATAAATACACTTTTAGTTGTGATTTCCCTCTCTGCATGAAAGTTTAAAAGTAGCATATATTAATGCAGTATGAAGAAGAATGTTTTAATGTAGACACATAGAACCGGGGGCGGTACCTCTGGATTGGCAGACCGGGGTGGTGGTTCCTCTCTTTAAGAAGGGGAACTGGAGGGTGTGTTCCAACTATCGTGGGATCACACTCCTCAGCCTTCCCGGTAAGGTTTATTCAGGCGTACTGGAGAGGAGGCTACGTCGGATAGTCAAACCTCGGATTCAGGAGGAACAGTGTGGTTTTGGTCCTGGTCGTGGAACTGTGGACCAGCTCTATACTCTCGGCAGGGTCCTTGGGAGTTTGCCCAACCAGTCTACATGTGCTTTGTGGACTTGGAGAAGGCATTCGACCGTGTCCCTCGGGAAGTCCTGTGGGGAGTGCTCAGAGAGTATGGGGTATTGGACTGTCTGATTGTGGCTGTTTGCTCCCTGTACGATCAGTGTCAGAGCTTGGTCCGCATTGCCGGCAGTAAGTTGGACACGTTTCCAGTGAGGGTTGGACTCCGCCAAGGCTGCCCTTTGTCACCGATTCTGTTCATAACTTTTATGGACAGAATTTCTAGGCGCAGTCAAGGCGTTGAGGGGATCCGGTTTGGTGGCTGCAGGATTAAGTCTCTGCTTTTTGCAGATGATGTGGTCCTGATGGCTTCATCTGGCCAGGATCTTCAGCTCTCACTGGATCGGTTCGCAGCCGAGTGTGAAGCGACTGGGGTGAGAATCAGCACCTCCAAGTCCGAGTCCATGGTTCTCGCCCGGAAAAGGGTGGAGTGCCATCTCCGGGTTGGGGAGGAGACCCTGCCCCAAGTGGAGGAGTTCAAGTACCTCGGAGTCTTGTTCACGAGTGAGGGAAAAGTGGATCGTGAGATCGACAGGCGGATCGGTGCGGCGTATTCAGTAATGCGGACGCTGTATCGATCCGTTGTGGTGAAGAAGGAGCTGAGCCATAAGGCAAAACTCTCAATTTACCGGTCGATCTACGTTCCCATCCTTACCTATGGTCATGAGCTTTGGGTTATGACCGAAAGGACAAGATCACGGGTACAGGCGGCCGAAATGAGTTTCCTCCGCCGGGTGGCGGGGCTCTCCCTTAGAGATAGGGGGAGCTCAAAGTAAAGCCACTGCTCCTCCACATCGAGAGGAGCCAGATGAGGTGGTTCGGGCATCTGGTCAGGATGCCACCCGAACGCCTCCCTCGGGAGTTGTTTAGGGCACGTCCAACCGGTAGGAGGCCACGGAGAAGACCCAGGACAAAGAGTAAACACAGTTGTTTGCCAATAAATAGCTTCACACAACCATTAAGCATGAGTGGAAGAAAGGTTTTTGTGTTATCATTCATATTCTCTGAAGAATGGCCAAGAAATCATAAATTGTCCCAGGGTATGTAAACTTAGGAGCACAACTGTACATGCATATTTATACGCGCTATCGTCACGTAACGAAGCCGGCGTCGTTAGCATTCGCTAACATGTTTACGAGTGTCTTTGTTAGACATGATATTATTTTTGTACTGTTTTTCAGTAAATTCACCAAAACGTCACCATTGAGTCGGTTTAGCTGATTAGAGAGATAGCTTCCACAGCTAGCGGGTCCATGACCATGACTTCTGTTTTGTTTGATCAGCCGTTTTACTGCCGTGTCACAGACCCTGTTTGGGAACATTTAAGGTATGTAAATAAACATTTAAAACATCTTTCTGAAGTTAGTTTGGTCTACACCAATGATTGACATGCCAACTCCACGCAGCTGTTAGTTTTAGGTGTGATGAAGTGATGGCCACTGACACATGTTCACAGATCAATTGTAAGAAGGCGTTTACTTCACACGTTCATTTCTCCACCCTGAGCGAGACAGCTGTTCAGTGTCAAAGGTGACATCAATTCCCATGATCACTTCACCGTGGTGACCTTCTTCACCAGACACAAGTAAGACGTGTTAGGTCAGTTGTTTTCTAGATGCTCATGAAGAACACCTTCCACAATGAGAAGCACGTTACACTTGGAGGAGTTGGAGGTCAACTAGTTATGCCAACCCTTAATAGTTGACTGGTAAGAAAAATATCGGATGTCATGAGACCAGTGGGAATAATATTTTCCTAATGTTGCAAGCGGCAAAACAATGGAGAACTGAGTCTGATAGCAGCTCATTAACCTTATTAAATCCATCACGATGATGAATATCATTTATTGGATGTAACTCACTTGTACAACACGACCTTTCCCCGTGGAAGACCACCAATGGATGTGTTGGCAAATGTGCTTAAGTAATTGGCCTTGATTAATGGAAGCAGAGTTGATGAGCGGAGTTAATTGGCAGCCTAATGGAGGTGAGCCAGGATTGGGCAGGTGCTTGTTTTTCTTACTATTAGCTCACCTTTCACCCTCATATTTGTCTTCATTCCTCAGCAAGATTGTGTGTGTGTGTGTGTGTGTGTTCTAGTATTTCCACCCTTCTTGAGACATGTAGAAGGAAAAGTAACTTCCATATGAGGAGGTGTGAACAAGTGATGACATAAATCATGGTCCCAATAACATTGCATCTAATAGAGAATGTCTCATTTGCAGCCCTGCTGGTGGTGAAATCTATCAAAATGAGGGTGGTCCCAAAAAGGAGGGATTTTTCAAAGGTTTTTAAAGTGCTCCCCCTCTGGTCAACATATGAAATAACAAGTGTGTGTAAGAAACTGAAATGTGCCCCCTTTGGCCAAAATTGATAAAGTAAATAAATAAATATGTATATAGAGACATACTGTAATAACTTGAAGTAAATAATGAAGAATAAAAACCGATTACAAAAAACAAAACAAAACAAAAAAAAATTCTTATAAAATTGGGAACAATTTCTCATATTATTTTTGTAATATTACAATATTTTCTTGTAATTTTTAAAAACTTTTTTATGTAAAATTATTACTTTTTTATGTGAAATTATTCATTTTTTTATGTAAAATTATTACTTTTTTTAATGTAAAATTATTACTTTTTTATGTAAAATTATTACTTTTTCATGCAAAACGGTGACATTTGTCATATAAAATTCTGACTTCTTTCACAATATTGCCAATTTTTTTTGCTGTTCTTGTAAAATTGGGACATTTTTCGAGCAAAAGTATGACTTTTGCCATAATTTTGCCAAGTAAAATTCAGATTATTATTATATTGCCAGAGTTTTTAAGTTTTCTTGTACAATTGACTTTTGTCGGGTAAAATTTTCATAAAATTGCCAAAACTTTAAGCTTTTCTTGTAAAATTCCGACTGTTATTGAGTAAAATTCCAACTTTTATCATAACATTTCACAAATGTTCAGTTTTTCTGGCAAAATGTTGACTTGTGTTGAGTAAAATTGTAGTATGTATATATTATTAATGTTGTAAATACACATCTTTATATATCTAGAAAGGGTGGTCCTAAAGAGGTAGGCATTATTCTCAGGTCTCAAGAAGGTAAGAAATACAAGAGTGTGTGTGTGTGTGTGTGTGTGCTTGTGTGTGTGTGTGTGTTTGTGTGTTCTTGTATTTTCACCCTTCTTGAGACATGAAGAAGAACAAGGAGGGATTTTTCAAATTGACTGTGTGTCGCTTTTAAAAGTGCTCCCCCTCTGGTCAACATATGAAATAACAAGTGTGGGTAAAAATTTGAAGTGCTCCCCCTTTGGTCAACAAATGTATAACAAATGTGTGTAAGAAACTGAAATGCGCCCCTTTTGGCTAAAATTTATAAATTAAATAAATAAATATGTATATAAAAACATACTGTAATAACGAAGTAAATAATGAAGAATAAAAAACAAAAACAAAAAAATAAAAAAGAACTAAAAGCAGTCTATTACTCCCAATGTGTCGACTATTTTCTTATAAAATTGGGAACAATTTCTCATATTTTTTTATGTCAAATTATTACTTTTTCATGCAAAACGGTGACATTTGTCATATACAATTTTTTGACTGTTCTTGTAAAATAGCGAAATTTTTTGAGGAAAAGTAGGACTTTTGTCATATTGCCATATTATAATGCCAAAGTTTTTAAGTTTTCTTATAAAATTGTGACTTTTGTCGAGTAAAATTACGATCTTTCACAAAATTGCCAAAACTTTAAGCTTTTCTTGTAAAATTGCGACTGTCATTAAGTCAAATTCCAACTTTTATCATAATATTGCACAAATCTTGCAAAATTTTGACTTGTGTTGAGTAAAATTCTGACTTTTATTACAATACTGCCCAAATTCTAAGTTTTTCTTGTGAAATTCCAACTCA
>NC_084585.2:6971611-7004111 GCF_033978685.3 Nerophis lumbriciformis | reverse complement strand
TAACTAAAAGCAGTCTTTTGTGTCGAATTTTTTCTTATAAAATTGGGAACAATTTCTCATATTTTTTTTATGTCAAATTATTACTTTTTCATGCAAAACGGTGACATTTGTCATATAAAATTCTGACTTTTATCACTATATTGCCAATTTTTTTTACTGTTATTGTAAAATAGCGATATTTTTTGAGGAAAAGTATGACTTTTGTTATATTGTCATATTATAATGCCAAAGTTTTTAAGTTTTCTTATACAATTGACTTTTGTCGAGTAAAATTACGATTTTTCACAAAATTGCCAAAACTTTAAGCTTTTCTTGTAAAATTGCGACTGTTATTGAGTAAAATTCCAACTTTTATCATAATATTTCACAAATGTTCAGTTGTTCTTGCAAAATGTTGACTTGTGTTGAGTAAAATTCTGACTTTTATTATAATACTGCCAAAATTCCTAGTTTGTCTTGTGAAATTCCAACTCATTATTCACAACAAGTATTTTATTTGCACAGTATGTATATATTATTAATGTTGTAAATACACATCTTTATATATCTAGAAAGGGTGGTCCTAAAGAGGTAGGCATTATTCTCAGGTCTCAAGAAGGTAAGAAATACAAGTGTGTGAGTGTGTGTAAGTGTGTGTGTGTGTGTGTGTGTGTGTGTGTGTGTGTGTTTGTTTGTGTGTTCTTGTATTTTTACCCTTCTTGAGACATGAAGAAGAAAAAGTATCTTCCATATGAGGAGGTGTGAACAAGTGATGACATAAATCATGGTCCCAATAACATTGCATCTAATAGAGAATGTCTCATTTGCACCCCTGCTGGTGGTGACATCTATCAAAATGAGGGTGGTCCCAAAAAGGAGGGATTTTTCAAAGGTTTTAAAAGTGCTCCGCCTCTGGTCAACATATGAAATAACAAGTGTGTGTAAGAAACTGAAATGTGCCCTCTTTGGCCAAAATTGATAAAGTAAATAAATAAATATGTATATAGAGACATACTGTAATAACTTGAAGTAAATAATGAAGAATAAAAACCTATTACAAAAAAACAAAAATTTTTCTTATAAAATTGGGAACAATTTCTCATGTTCTTTCTGTAATATTACAATATTTTCTCATAAATTTTTTACTTTTTTATGTAAAATTATAAAAAAAATTATGTACAATTATTACTTTTTTTATGTAAAATTATTACTTTTTTTATGTAAAATTATTACTTTTTTATGTAAAATTATTACTTTTTCATGCAAAACGGTGACATTGGTCATATACAATTCTGACTTCTTCACAATATTGCCAATTTTTTGTTGCTGTTCTTGTAAAATTGTGACATTTTTCGAGCAAAAGTATGACTTTTGCCATAATTTTGCCAAGTAAAATTCCGATTATTATTATAATGCCAAAGTTTTTAAGTTTTCTTATACAATTGACTTTTGTCGAGTAAAATTACGATTTTTCATAAAATTGCCAAAACTTTAAGCTTTTCTTGTAAAATTGCGACTGTTATTGAGTAAAATTCCAACTTTTATCATAACATTCCACAAATGTTCAGTTTTTCTTGCAAAATGTTGACTTGTGTTGAGTAAAATGACGACTTTTATTACAATACTGCCCAAATTCTAAGTTTTTCTTGTGAAATTCCAACTCATTATTCACAACAAGTGTTTTATTTGCACAGTATGTATATATTATTAATGTTGTAAATACTAATCTTTATATACCTAGAAAGGGTGGTCCTAAAGAGGTAGGCATTATTCTCAGGTCTCAAGAAGGTAAGAAATACAAGAGTGTGTGTGTGTGTGTGTTGAGGTGAGCAAGGGAAGGACAGTGTGTGATCCAACAAAGTGGAAGCCCCTCCATGCTCAGGCCGTGTGGTCATCTGGCTATTAAAAGGACGTTAGAACATCTTCTGTAGAAGACCTCATGCAGCGAGTGTGCGAGAGACGCTCAGTTCTTATGTCGTCTGACCTTTCGCTCTCCCTCTCAGAGGAGAATTTAGCTCAACAAATCCCCTCTCTAGCCACACTCTTAATGATACTAATTGCCAATGTAATTGTGTATTGATCTGTGGGTGTTGTGTTGCTCACATCATTATCAGGAGTCATTAGAACATGTGGGCCAGACAATGCGCCAACATGGTTACCAACATGATCCAGTTAGAAGATGTAGAGAACATACAAACTAGGGCTGGGCGATATGGCCTTTTATTAATATCTCCATATTTTTAGGCCATGTCACGATACACCATATATATTTGGATATTTTGGAAGCCAGGGTGTGTGTTGTCCTTGGTGATGCTTTTTGCTCTGTTGAGGCAGCGGGAGTTGTGTAAATCCTTCAGGGAGGGGAGGGGGCAGCCGATGATTTTTTGTGCAGACTTTATGACCCTCTGAATCGCCTGTTTGTCTGCTTCAGTGCAGCTGGCGTACCACACTGTTATGCAGTACGTCAGCAGGCTCTCGACAGGCTCTTTATTATGTTTGTTGTTGGCTCTTATGAAGTCTGCCGTAAATAATAATCAGTGATGTTGTCAAAAAAAGGCGAACATAATGTGTTTTGGAAATTAATGTGCTGCTAAGCTTAAAATGATCACAATACGTACATATTACATATTATAAATGTTACTACATGGCATATATACTTACATCATGTATATATTACATGTTATTATGAATATTACTACATGACATATATACTTACATCATGTATATATTACATGTTATTATGAATGTTACTACATGACATATATACTTACATCATGTATATATTACATGTTATTATGAATGTTACTACATGACATATATACTTACATCATGTATATATTACATGTTATTATGAATGTTACTACATGACATATATACTTACATCATGTTTATATTTGATTTGATTACATGTTATTATGAATGTTACTACATTACATATATACTTACTTCATGTATATATTACATGTTATTATGAATGTTACTACATGACATATATACTTACATCATGTATATATTACATGTTATTATGAATGTTACTACATGACATATATACTTACATCATGTATATATTACATGCTATTATGAATGTTACTACATGACATATATACTTACATCATGTTTATATTACATGTTATTATGAATGTCACTACATTACATATATACTTACATCATGTATATATTACATGTTATTATGAATGTTACTACATGACATATATACTTACATCATGTATATATTACATGTTATTATGAATGTTACTACATGACATATATACTTACATCATGTATATATTACATGTTATTATGAATGTTACTACATGACATAAATACTTACATCAGTTATATAAAAGCTTAACACAGGTGTTTTTTTAAGTCCTTTATAGACAGAATCTTCCCTTCTTATGGTCCCTCAAAGCAAGTAAACATGCCACAATGCTGCCGTCTTTTCCCGTCGGAGTTTAGCGGCTAATCCCATTTTGCGATGGCCCATCTTGACAGAGCAGTCTTGTGTAAAATGTTGTGGACCAATAAACATGTAAGTATTTATTTTATGGACATCAGAGCAGGTAGAAGGGCATTAGACGGAAATAAACAACACACAAGGCTGCAGGCGTCAGCCATAACACGCTGCTCCTCTTCCTCTATCTTACAGGAAATGTCCAAAGAAGTACGCCCACCACAATCACTACGTTTACATGCACTAAATTAGTCTGATATCTCTAATAGTTTGGTTTTCTGTGTCTTCACACCTCCATGTGGAGTCCCAGTGTCCATGCACCCTCTCTAATGCCACTATTGGTCATACGCCGTGTGATACATATATGATATTTGTGTAGGTTTGATTGTTCTCCTCTATTATACCTGCTTCATTCTCTTTCCTCTCATTCGTATTTTGTTGGGCAGTCTGAATTAAGCCGGCATTTTACATTTCCTTCCTAAATAAATGTCAGTTTCTTTTTTTTCTCCCAGTGATGCACTTCAAAATGTTCACTTCTTTTCATTTGTGAAGCAAATAAAAAGTCTCCTTTTTATTACAAATTGCCCATGTTTTTATTAAACGTTATCTGCTTCCGGGTTGTATCCCGCGCGTTGAGACTGTGGCATGCGCGGTACGAAGGGTCCCCATGGAAACACCTAATTTAGTGTGACAAAAGACTTCTAGCAAGCTCACACCCAAATGCATGAAATCAGAAATACTTTATTGTTCCCCGAGGAGAAATTAAAATTTCCAGCACAATCCCATTCAAGATCAGACAAACATTACAGGGAGACAGAACAGGATCAAACATTACAGGGAGACAGAACAGGATCGCTGACGGGTCTGACAACTTCCGGCGCCCCTTACAAAAAAGGTGAGTGTTGGGTTAGTTACTGAAAACCAGTAACTAGTTACAGTTACTAGTTACTTTATTTCAAAAGTAACTCAGTTACTAACTCAGTTACTTACACCAAAAAGTAATGCGTTACTGTGAAAAGTAACTATTTAGTTACTTCTTTTCCCCCCCTTTTTTTAAAGGCTCCCATTAATGCCCTTTTAGCCTTCATTTCAATACTGTTATTGCACTGGAGAATAATACAATGTGTTCAACTTGACATGCATTTGCATCACTGAACTCAGAAAGTAATGTGGTCTACATACTACACACAAAGACAAAGATATGTTTCAAAGGGCCAATTTATTTCAGGCCAGAACAAATTGACAAAACTATTTTAAATAGCTGCAACATAATGGCACTTTAACTTTAACTTTAAGTAGAGAGGATCTTTGATCCAAGACACAACTTACATTTAACTAAAATGTTATTTTCTTTGTGCTCAACAAAAGAAAAGTATTGAGAATGTCTCCATGTTAAAAAACTCGACTTCTGGCTTCGCCATGATGTCTTGTTAGTTGTTATGAGAGTAGCGTATGTGTGTGTGTGTGTGGCCCTTTAAGATATGACAGCATATGAGGTGAGTGACGTCAGTGAGTGAGTGGGCGAGAGAGGTGAGGGAGCGGCGACAGTGAGTGCGTGCAGGTGCTCTAGCTTGGTGGATGGCTGCGTCCAATAAAGTCACAAAGTTGCAACAAACCACCGGTCTTGTCATTCACCCTCAGCTGTAAAGACCCACTTCCGGATAAAGTGAAGGTTGTTAGCCCCGAAGACGTACATAGGCCCTGGAGGAACGTCTCCCCTGCGCTCCTCAACTGCGGTATGGAGTCCCCCCCGCCCCCACCCACACAAAGCACGCCTTTTCTTTTCCACCGCTGCAATAAAACACACTCAGATGTTCTGTTTCTAGCCGATACTACATGAAAAGTAACGTAAAATAACGCAGTAACGCATCATGTAGTAACGGTAACTGAGTTACTGAATATATAAAATAACGCGTTAGATTACTAGTTACCGCCGAAACTAGTAACGCGTTAGTCCTAACACTGGATACAGGTAAACAATTGGGGGATTGAGAAAAAAAAATCGGTCTAAGCCTGGGCCCCTGGAGAGGGGGTCCAGACTGAGGCCAAGGGAAAAAACAACTTATAGCCGTAGCACACATTTAATGCATTCGCACAAATATCCAACATTTTATTACTATTTATAAGTCAAAAACCATCAATTGTCCCCTTTAACGTCCCCCATATATTCAAGCCAATTGTTTTGGGGGGCCACATTTCCAGAAAGCTAAGGAACAGGGCCCAGACTTCTCAAGGTTCAAGGTTCAAGGTTCAACTTTATTGTCCCCGCGGGGAAATTTGTCTTGGGCACAGTGCATCATTGCTTTCTTAACATACCCAAAAACAACAGAACAAAAAACACAAGCACAGACACAACCATACAACTAACATTTAAACATCAGAACATGGAGCTTGATAGACATAGGTGGCACTTTGATGTAGGCATAAAATCTACAGTAAGGAGATAAAGATAAAGTACCAATGTGCATTGCACTAGAGCTCATGGATAAAGTGCTGTGTGCTAAAGTGCTTAGTTCTAAAGTGCTATGTGCTAAAGTGCTATGTGCTAAAAAAGTGCTAACCTATGTATTAAAATTCTATTGCACATTGTTGGTCAGCTTAATGGAGGCTGGGATAAATGATAATTTAAGGCGGTTAGATTTGCATAGTGGGACCCGGAGTCTTCTCCCTGATGGCAGGGTTCCATATTCAGGAAAGAGTGGGTGTTGTGAGTCTATTAGTCTTATTTTGTATATTACAGAGAACATTTGACTTTGACCTATTTATTTCCTCAGAGTTACAGGAGCGCTCTGCTGCTTTTTAAGGACCTTCTGGGGAACTGAACTCGCAGGCCCCCAGTTGATAAAAAAAAGAGAGGCCCCAAAATGGAGCCTCGGGGTATAACTAAATATGATGAAAAAATGAAGTAAACAACGCATTTGTTACATAAATCACATTATGAAAAAAAAAATGTAACTGCTGAAAAGAAGCGGATTCATCCCTTGTGTGGTGTTCAGGTCTGTGGGACCAGTTTTCATTTTTTATTAGAAGAAAAATTATACAATTAATTAATTTTTCAAACTGAGACTCACTGACTTAGGCTCATTTTCTGTGAAGAACATATATCAGAATACATATTTAATGACCACACACCATACACTCCCCCTACACATTTCTGTTACATATAAGATGTCCGGGTCCACTGGTCCCGGGACTAAAAAAGTGTGGAAATTGATGTTCTGTGTACCACACACACACACACATACACAACCGCACACACAGCAGGCCTAGACAGGAGGAGGACAGAGTGTAGGTACACAGAACATCAGAGGGTCAAATGTGCGAGAAAATGAGAGCAGCCAGTGTTGACAAACAATGAAACACAAAAGAAGAATCCCTGTGGGATGCAGAAACTGGCGGATAAATTTTCCGTGCAACGTTCATGTTGTTGTTACTCAGCCAGCGTTTGTGGGTCTGATGGACCCGTTGCATTTTGTGGCTTTTAATGCCTCACAATCAAACACTTTTATGTTAAAATACTGAACAGATGTTTACCTTTAACCAAAAAACATCTGTTCAGTATTTTAACATAAAAGTGTTTGATTGTGAGGCATTAAAAGCCACAAACGCTGGCTGAGTAACAACAATATGAACATTACACAAGGGTTAAAGGGGTGCCTTGAGGAACTCCTCATTTATGTAAATCCCAAGTTTGGACCCCCGGTGTTCTGTTTGGTTAAATTGTCCATGCAAAGATCTGCTAAAGTGTTTACAGAGGTCTAAGTTCCTCTATACCAGGGGTGCTCATTACGTCGATCGCGAGCTACCGGTCGATCTCGGAGGGTGTGTCAGTCAATCACCAGCCAGCCATTAAAAAAATAGTCCTAAAAATGAGCGATCATAAATCTTCACTGTGACGTCACTTTCGTCACTTGATTGACATTCACGGCACCCGAGGGTCTTCTGAGATGACGCTGGCTGCTGCCAGCTCATTAAAATGACCGACTGGAAGGCGAGAAACACTTTATTTCAACAGACTCTGGCGCCGTACCTGTCGTCAAAACTCCAAAGACCGACTGCACAGTTGCACAATAAAAGCGCTACTTCATCCTGCCTGCGCTACCAAAATAAGAGTCTCAGAAAGCTGGCGTACACAAGCTAGCAAGCTACGGAGTTTGCCGACAATGTATTTCTTGTAAAGTGTAAACAAAGGAGTACGGAAGCTGGACAAATAAGATGCCAAAAACCAACCACTTTCATGTGGTATTGGACAGAAAGGAGGACTTTTTTTCTCCTCCATTCGAAAATGCGGACATTATCATCACCACTGTCTGATTCCAAGCAATGCAAGTCATCAGAATCAGGTAATACACCAACTTATATTCTTGTCTTCATGAAAGAAAGGAATCTATATGTGTTAAACATTCTTGTATTATCATTAAACACCTTTAATTTATTAACAATATTAACTATATGTGTTAAACATGCTTGCATTATCACTAAACATCTTTAACTTGTTAACAATATTAACTATATGTGCTAAACATGTTTGCATTATCTTTAAACACCTTTAACTTAACAATATTAACTATATGTGTTAAACATGCTTGTATTATCATTAATCACCTTTAACTTGTTAACAATATTAACTATATGTATTAAACAAACTTGTATTTTCATTAAACACCTTTAATTTATTAACAATATTAACTATATGTGTTAAACATGCTTGTATTATCATTAAACACCTTTAACTTGTTAACAAAAACATATGTTTCATAAATAAGTAAATATAAATTATATATATGAATGAGGTAGATCCCCACGAGGTGTGAGCACCCCTGCTCTATACAACACCGGCACTTTACTGTTTTTAGAAATGAGCTGCAAAAAGTGTCTCCCAAAATTTTGAACTGGACTCCAATGTGGCTCCCGGTTGAATAGCCGTGCCCTACAGCTAAAGTGGTGATGGGGGCACAATAGTGTCAATAAACAGGAGGTGATTGATGTAAGGAGACTTTCTTCTTAAAGAGTGAAGAATAGATGAATAACATCACCCTGGTAACATGAGCTAGGAATGTCTGAGCCAATAATGAGTGAATAGAAAGCTGATCACTCTTTCACGTGCTTTTGTTGTCCGCCATTGAAAGTCAGCGTGGTTGAAATGTATTTCTAACACAATAGAGGAGGGATGGCCATCAATGAAACCACGATTGTTTCTACGCTGCACTATAGTCCCCCTGTAGCACATTTAGCTGCCTAATCTTTTTATTATACAGCAAATGTTAATAAAGAATTAGGACAAATTGATTTGACAAAGTATGTCAACCATGCAGGGGCCAAAGAAAGTGTACAGTGCAGTGTGCTGTACATGTTATAAATTATACAGTACATGTTGTATATTATACATCTACTGTACTGTATCTACAAACGTACTGAAAGTTTGATCTCATTCAGGGGTGTCCAAACTTTTTGACTTGGGATCGCATTGGGCCGGCTGCATGTTGGTCTGTCTGTCCGTCCCATCCATCCATCCATCCATCTTCTTCCGCTTATCCGAGGTCGGGTCACGGGGGCAGCAGCCTAAGCAGGGAAGCCCAGACTTCCCTCTCCCCAGCCACTTCGTCCAGCTCCTCCTGGGGGATCCCGAGGCGTTCCCAGGCCAGCCGGGAGACATAGTCTTCCCAACGTGTCCTGGGTCTTCCCCGTGGCCTCCTACCGGTCGGACGTGCCCTAAGCACCTTCCGAGGGAGGCGATCGGGAGGCATCCTGACCAGATGCCCGAACCACCTCATCTGGCTCCTCTCGATGTGGAGGAGCAGCGGCTTTACTTTGAGCTCCCCCCGGATGACAGAGCTTCTCACCCTATCTCTAAGGGAGAGCCCTGCCACCCGGCGGAGGAAACTCATTTCGGCCGCTTGTACCCGTGATCTTGTCCTTTCGGTCATAACCCAAAGCTCATGACCATAGGTGAGGATGGGAACGTAGATCGACCGGTAAATTGAGAGCTTTGCCTTCCGGCTCAGCTCCTTCTTCACCACAACGGATCGATACAGCGTCCGCATTACTGAAGATGCCGCACTGATCCGCCTGTCGATCTCACGATCCACTCTTCCCTCACTCGTGAACAAGACTCCGAGGTACTTGAACTCCTCCACTTGGGGCAAGATCTCCTCCCCAACCCGAAGATGGCATTCCACCCTTTTCCAGGCGAGAACCATGGACTCGGACTTGGAGGTGCTGATTCTCATCCCAGTCGCTTCACACTCGGCTGCGAACCGATCCAGCGAGAGCTGAAGATCCTGGCCAGATAAAGCCATCAGGACCACATCATCTGCAAAAAGCAGAGACCTAATCCTGCAGCCACCAAACCAGATCCCCTCAACGCCTTGACTGCGCCTAGAAATTCTGTCCATAAAAGTTATGAACAGAATCGGTGACAAAGGACAGCCTTGGCGGAGTCCAACCCTCACTGGAAACGTGTCCGACTTACTGCCGGCAATGCGGACCAAGCTCTGACACTGATCATACAGGGAGCGGACCGCCAAAATCAGACAGTCCGATACCCCATACTCTCTGAGCACTCCCCACAGGACTTCCCGAGGGACACGGTCGAATGCCTTCTCCAAGTCCACAAAGCACATGTAGACTGGTTTGGCAAACTCCCATGCACCCTCAAGGACCCTGCCGAGAGTATAGAGCTGGTCCACAGTTCCACGACCAGGACGAAAACCACACTGTTCCTCCTGAATCCGAGGTTCGACTATCCGGCGTAGCCTCCTCTCCAGTACAGCTGAATAGACCTTACCGGGAAGGCTGAGGAGTGTGATCCCACGATAGTTAGAACACACCCTCCGGTTCCCCTTCTTAAAGAGAGGAACCACCACCCCGGTCTGCCAATCCAGAGGTACCGCCCCCGATGTCCACGCGATGCTGCAGAGTCTTGTCAACCAAGACAGCCCCACAGCATCCAGAGCCTTAAGGAACTCCGGGTGGATCTCATCCACCCCCGGGGCCTTTCCACCGAGGGGTTTTTTAACTACCTCAGCAACCTCAGCCCCAGAAATAGAAGAGCCCACCACAGAGTCCCCAGGCACTGCTTCCTCATAGGAAGACAAGTTGGTGGGATTGAGGAGGTCTTCGAAGTATTCCCTCCACCGATCCACAACATCCGCAGTCGAGGTCAGCAGAACACCATCCTCACCTCCTTTTGTTTGCCTTCTTTTAAGAAAATACATGCATCATTGACGATTATGCAAATTATTTGACGGTGTCATATTGACCACGCCCCTAGCCACGCCCCCGCCATTACAAGTATTTTGGCAAGCTGGGGGGAAACCTTGGTATATGATTGCTACTAAAGTGATGCCTTTATTCTCTCAAAATTATTTTGTTGTCATTTCTGTTCATATTTACAAATTACACTAATTCCTTGGACATAGGAAGAGTTTAAAAGCTAAGGATTTAGAACAGATCTGGGCAAATCAAGGCCCGGGTGCCACATGCGGCCCTTTAAGCTTTTCAATCTGGCCCGCCGGACATTCCCAAATAATTTTTTTAGATCTTTTAAGATGGAAAGTGTAGCTGCCATTATGATGTGCAGTGATGTTTTCTAATGACCGCAAGTCTTCAACTATACTAAGTGTTTTAATGGTTGAAATCTGCACTTTTGCATCATAGGTTACCATAGTAACTAGTATAATTAGTTTTTATGGTAATTTAATTAGTTAGTATGGTAATCTACGTCACAGCAGGGATTTTTTTTAGTAAGTAAGTAGGTAAATGTTATTTATAAAGCGCTTTTCACAGATACAATCACAAAGCGCTGTACAAAACATAGGTGAAGTAAAACAACAATTCAATTTAAAACAACAGCGACAACATCATAAAAAGGATACAAAGTGGAATAAAAATGATAGTTGAAAGGCGCATTAACTTAAAAGAGAAGTTTTCAAATGAAAGTTTCAACACAGTCAAGATCACAGATGGACTGGTGCAAATTGTTCCAGAGTCTGAGGAGCTATAGCCTGGAATGCCAGGTCTCCACGGGTTGTAAAATGAGTTTTCGGGATCTTTCGAAGACCCTGGCCTGAAGACTGGAGGCTGTGCCCTGAAGAGTAGGGGCATAACAAGTTAGTGATGTACTGAAGGCCCCTACCATGCAACGCACGGAATGTCAGGACTAAAATTTTAAACTCAATGCGGAATTTAACTGGAAGCCAGTGAAGACCCTTCGTGTTCATATTTTGCGGCGCTTGTTGCATTTTTTGTTGCGTTTCGCTTGATTGTAAAATATGTGGATGGAGAGGGCATACTTGCCAACCCTCCCGGATTTTCCGGGAGATTCCCGAAATTCAGCGCCTCTCCCGAAAACCTCCCGGGACAAATTTTCTCCCGAAAATCTCCCGAAATTCAGGCGGAGCTGGAGGCCACGCCCCCTCCAGCTCCATGCGGACCTGAGTGACGTGTTGACAGCCTGTTCTCACGTCCGCTTTCCCACCATATAAACAGCTAATGATCGAGGGCGAGTTCTTGGCTTCTTATGTGTGTTTATTGTTAGGCAGTTTCATTAACGTCCTCCCAGCGCGGTAACAACACACAACAACAGCAGTCAAGTTTTCGTCCCCCGTAAAGCAGTTCGTCTGCCGTAAACAGCAATGTTGTGACACTTTTAAACAGGACAATACTGCCATCTACTGTACATGCATATGTGACCCACCCATAATGTGTCACATTTTTGTGTTGATTTATTTATTTTATTTTGTGGTTTGAATTCGTTTTTGGAGCTGTCATTTTAGATTCATCAGTATTCACATTGGTCAGTAGGGGGCAGTAGGGCGTTTCTTCCCAATTGAATGCTATCACCTGCAGACCGGAAGTGTCTTGTCATTCTGATGAGAGCGACCAGTCTGTGAACAATTGAAACGTCCTGTGTGCTTTTTCCTCCTGTATAACAGGTTAGTTTTGGTGAATCAACTCACTGAATAATATCAATGTGATCTTTATAAGTTTAAGTACACATTCTGATGGTGGAGCCTAACTCTAAAGTGTTTGTGAGTTGTAGTTTGTATTTGTGAATGAATCCAGTGCACAGCTGCAGTAATCAATACAAAAAGGCGACGTGAGTGCGCAATGTTTATATAGGAACTTCTGATCCTAATTCAGACTCCCAAACTAGAGCTCCCGTTTTCTTATTGATTTTATAATGTATATTTGTATAACGTGTGTGTTCTGAAATAGTGACAGAGAATAGAACAAGGATGGACAATTCAACCCTTAACTCAACAATGAGTAGATGAGTGTTATGTGTGTGTAAATGTGTAAATAAATGAACACTGAAATTCAAGTATTTCTTATATATATATATATATATATATATATGTATATATATGTATACATATATATATATATATATATATATATATATATGTAATAAATATATATATATACATATATATATATATATATATATATATATATATATATATATATATATGTATATATATGTATACATATATATATATATATATATATATATATATATATGTAATAAATATATATATATATATATATATATATATATATATATATATATATATATATATATATATATATATATATATATAGCTAGAATTCACTGAAAGTCAAGTATTTCTTATATATATATATCTATATATATCTATCTATATATATATATATATATATATATATATATATATATATATATTAACCACGCCCCCCGCCCCACTCCCGACCACGCACCCCACCCCACCCCCACCTCCCGAAATCGGAGGTCTCAAGGTTGGCAAGTATGGGAGAGGGGGTGTGACGTTCATATGTTGTCAATATTCAGTGTTTTATCCTTCATAGTTAATATTGTAAATGCCACATTGTGTACATTCTAAGTTGCTCATTCAGTAAAGAAAAATGTAAAATACTATTAGTTTTTTTAAGGCGATCTGTCATAACGTTTTTAGCATTCATCAGATAGAGAAGGAAATACAAAGCAATATAATTGATACGAATAAAGTGTACCAAATTTTTCATAAAAAGTCAGGTTTTTTCCCCGCAATGTCCAACAGTCAGAAAGTCGTACTTTCAGGAAATGATGAATTCATGAGGGTCAGGTGTATTATTTTTGGTCCATTTCAGCTGTAAATAACAGTATATAAATAATAAATATCAGTGTTATCTGTAAATAACAATACATCAATAATAAATGTCAGTATTTATCTGTAAAGAACAATATATCAATAATAAATCTCAGTGTTTATCTGTAAATAACAATATATAAATAATAAATGTCAGTTTTTATCTGTAAATAACAATATATAAATAATAAATGTCAGTGTTTATCTGTAAATAACAATGTATAAATATGTCAGTGTTTATCTGTAAATAACAATATATCAATAATAAATGTCAGTATTTATCTGTAAACAACAATGTATAAATACATGTCAGTGTTTATCTGTAAATAACAATATATAAATAATAAATATCAGTGTTTGTCTGTAAATAACAATATATCAATAATACATGTCTGTATTTATCTGTAAATAACAATGTCAATAATAAATGTCAGTTTTTATCTGTAAATAACAATATGTAAATAATTAATGTCAGTATTTATCTGTAAATAACAATATATTAATAATACATGTCTGTATTTATCTGTAAATAACAATATATCAATAATAAATGTCAGTTTTATCTGTAAATAACAATATGTAAATAATACATGTCAGTATTTATCTGTAAAAAACAATATATCAATAATACATGTCTGTATTTATCTGTAAATAACAATATATCAATAATAAATGTCAGTTTTTATCTGTAAATAACAATATGTAAATAATACTTGTCAGTATTTATCTGTAAATAACAATATATAAATAATACATGTAAGTGTTTATCTGTAAATAACAATATATAAATAATACATGTCAGTTTTTATCTGTAAATAACAATATATAAATAATTAATGTCATTAATTATCTGTAAATAACAATACATCAATAAAAATGTCAGTGTATATCTGTAAATAACAATATATAAATACTAAATGTCAGTATTTATCTGTAAATAACAATACATAAGTAATGCATGTCCGTGTTTATCTGTAAATAACAATACATAAGTAGTGCATGTCCGTGTTTATCTGTAAATAACAATATATCAATAATAAATGTCAGTGTTTATCTGTAAATAATATATCAATAATAAATGTCAGTGTTTATCTGGAAATAACATCAATTATAAATGTCAGTATTTATCTGTAAATAATAATATATCAATAATAAATGTCAGTATTTATCTGTAAAGAACAATATATCAATAATACATGTCAGTGTTTATCTGTAAATAACAATATATAAATAATAAATGTCAGTGTTTATCTGTAAATAACAATATATACATATGTCAGTGTTTATCTGTAAATAACAATATATCAATAATAAATGTCAGTGTTTATAAATAACAATATATAAATAATAAATGTCAGTTTTTATCTGTAAATAACAATATATAAATAATAAATGTCAGTGTTTATCTGTAAATAACAATATATACATATGTCAGTGTTTATCTGTAAATAACAATATATCAATAATACATGTCAGTATTTATCTGTAAACAACAATGTATAAATAATACATGTCAGTTGTGAGGTTTTGTATTAGTGTTCCTAAAAATTAGATATACCGGCCCCCCGGACACATTTTTTTCTCAAATTTTGGCCCCCCCGAGTCAAAATAATTGCCCAGGCCTGATTTAGTAGATAGTAGTTTGGCTTTTATTTGGTTATTGCATCCTTCTGACTTTGTTTTGCTCAAACAAATAAAACATTGTGTTGATATTGTTAACCAGCAATCACCATAAATAAATTGAACACTGTACAATTAATACATGTGGTCGCTATCGGTATCGGCCGATCTCACTCATGCATGATTGGAATGGGCGGCATAAAAAAATCAGAACATCCCTAATGACTTGTATGAGTGGATGAAGAAATGTCTTTTAGCCACCTTTCAATTTTGATCTGGTGTGTAGCGCCATCAAAATGAAGTAGAATTCAATCAGCATTTACATATTTGCACGCGGTGACTCAACATATTTGCACACGGGGACTTATGAATATGGAAGTGGGCACCACTAGATGAAGTCTGCACAATAAATCACTGAGAACTCCTGCTGCAAACCAACAATGCAGCGCCTAAAAAAAAGAAAACACCAGCAATTTCTCTGCAAGTTGAGCGTCCCCCCCACTAAGAGTTCTGTGTAATTTATGAGGTGGTCTCTCCCACAATCCCTCACTCTGCCACACACACACACACACACACACACACACACACACACACACACACACACACACACACACACACACACAGGTGTGTACCCAGCGAGTGTGTGTTGTGAAAACTTTTATCCTTGATAGGAAAACAATGTTGGACTGCCCCGGTTTTTTGTCGCTGGACAAGTCTTTATATTTCAAACACACTCGCCCTTTGTTGACCATCACTGAAGATTATTTTACGTGCATAGCGTCCTTATCTACAGTTGTCAATCAATCAATCAATCAATGTTTACCTATATAGCCCTAAATCACGAGTGTCTCAAAGGGCTGCACAAGCCACAATGACATCCTGGGCTCAGATCCCACATCAGGGCAACAAGAAACTAAACCCAATGGGATGACAATGAGAAACCTTGGAGGGGACCAAACATTATATTGTGAGAGTCCAGTCCATAGTGGATCTAACATAATATTGTGAGAGTCCAGTCCATAGTGGATCTAACATAATAGTGTGAGAGTCCAGTCCATAGTGGATCTAACATAATAGCGTGAGAGTCCAGTCCATAGTGGATCGAACATAATATTGTGAGAGTCCAGTCCATAGTGGATCTAGCATAATAGTGTGAGCGTCCAGTCCAAATTGGATCCAACATAATATTGTGAGAGCCCAGTCCTTAGTGGATCTAGCATAATAGTGTGAGAGTCCAGTCTGTAGTGGATCTAACATAATAGTGAGAGTCCAGTCCATAGTGGATCTAACATAATAGTGAGAGTCCAGTCCATATTGGATCTAACATAATAGTGAGAGTCCAGTCCATATTGGATCTAACAAAATAGTGAGAGTCCAGTCCATAGTGGATCTAACATTATAGTGTGAGAGTCCAGTCCATAGTGGATCTAACATAATAGTGTGAGGGTCCAGTCCATAGTGGATCTAACATATTAGTCTGAGAGTCCAGTCCATAGTGGATCTAACATAATAGCGTGAGAGTCCAGTCCATAGTGGATCTAACATAATATTGTGAGAGTCCAGTCCATATTGGATCTAACATAATAGTGTGAGAGTCCAGTCCATAGTGGATCTAGCATAATATTGTGAGAGTCCAGTCCATAGTGGATCTAGCACAGTGGTTCTCAAACTTTTTTTGTCATCCCCCACTTTGGACAAGGGGGAGTTTTCAAGCCCCACCTGCCCCCATCGCCCCAACAGAGCGCTAATGCCAAGCTTTAACATTTTCAAATTTATTGAACATCAAGTTGTATACATTCGAACTCAATAACATAAAATAACATTAAGTTCAATAATAAATAAAATAACTGTGCAGCTGTGGTATAACTTGCATCAAGTTCAATAATAAAAAAAGTAACTTCCATCAAGTTCAATAATAAATAAAACAAAAGTGTTATAACTTGCATCAAGTTCAATAATAAATCAAAAAAAGTGTTATAACTTGCATCACATTAAAAAATAAATAAAAAAACTGTTATAACTTGCATCAAGTTCAATAATAAATCAAAAAAAGTGTTATAACTTGCATCACGTTCAATAATAAATCAAAAAAGTGTTATAACTTGCATCAAGTTAAATAATAAATCAAATAAAAGTGTTATAACTTGCATCAAGTTCAATAATAAATCAAAAAAGTGTTATATTTTGCATCAAGTTCAATAATAAATCAAAAAAGTGTTATAACTTGCATCAAGTTCAATAATAAATCAAAAAGTGTTATAACTTGCATCACGTTCAATAATAAATCAAAAAAAGTGTTATAACTTGCATCAAGTTCAATAATAAATCAAATAACTTGCATCAAGTTCAATAATAAATCAAAAAAAGTGTTATAACTTGCATCAAGTTCAATAATAAATAAAACAAAAGTGTTATAACTTGCATCAAGTTCAATAATAAAAAAAGGGTTATAACTTGCATCAAGTTCAATAATAAATCAAATAAAAGTGTTATAACTTGCATCAAGTTCAATAATAAATCAAATAACTTGCATCAAGTTCAATAATAAATCAAAAAAAGTGTTATAACTTGCATCAAGTTCAATAATAAATAAAACAAAAGTGTTATAACTTGCATCAAGTTCAATAATAAATCAAAAAAAGTGTTATAACTTGCATCAAGTTCAATAATAAATAAAACAAAAGTGTTATAACTTGCATCAAGTTCAATAATAAATAAAACAAAAGTGTTATAACTTGCATCAAGTTCAATAATAAATAAAAAAAAGTGTTATAACTTGCATCAAGTTCAATAATAAATCAAATAACTTGCATCAAGTTCAATAATAAATACAATAAAAGTGCCACTTTGCAATCTTTGCAAAAAAAAAAGGAGGGGCTATGCATTTGGCAAGACAGGGCAAGTGACAGCACTTTTCTCCCGGGAGAGCCACCTTGCTTCACTGTGAAACAGCACGGCTGTATGATCAGCTCCCATTTCCTCACACAGTGCAGAGAACAGTCGCGCTTTCAGTGGTCGTGTTTTGATCAAATTTACCGCGCTCACAACATGTTAAAACCTCATTGAGTTCGGGGCTGAGCTGCCTTGACGCGAGTGCTTCCCGGTGAATGACAGTGTGTGCCCGTCACATTTTTGTTTCTCTGCAGGCGCTGGCTCTGGGTCGACGACCTTTGAGGTGCGAGTCACAAATGTATATATTTGTGTAATTGTGATCCACACATTAGCCTGCTACCCATCCGCGCGAAAGTTTGTTCCGCTTAGCCCCGCCCCCATTAGTTACTGTTGCTATGTCTGTCAAACTTTCGCTCGTACCGAGAAATATAAAGCCTACAGTAAAAATAAGTACCGGTAATTTCCATTTATTTATATAGCGGATTTCACAGACAGAATCACAAAGTGATTTACAGTGTGTATAGAAAATGAAAGCATAGTAAAAAAAATAATCTAAGAATATAATAATTAAAAAAAAAAATTTAAAGTGAAATTTCCTCCCGTTCCTCGCGCCCCACCTGTCATGTCTCTATTCCCCACCAGTGGGGCGCGCCCCACACTTTGAGAAACGCTGATCTAGCATAATAATGTGAGAGTCCAGTCCATAGTGGATCTAACATAATAGTGTGAGAGTCCAGTCCGTAGTGGATTTAACATAATAGTGAGATTCCAGTCCATAGTGGATCTAACATAATAGCGTGAGAGTCCAGTCCATAGTGGGTCTAACATAATAGTGTGAGAGTACAGTCCATAGTGGATCTAACATTATAGTGTGAGAGTCCAGTCCATAGTGGATCTAACATAATAGTGTGAGCGCCCAGTCCATAGTGGATCCAACATAATATTGTGAGAGTCCAGTCCATATTGGATCTAACATAATAGTGTGAGAGTCGAGTCCATAGTGGATCTAACATAATAGTGTGAAAGTCCAGTCCATAGTGGATCTAACATAATAGTGAGAGTCCAGTCCATAGTGGATCTAACATAATAGTGAGAGTCCAGTCCATAGTGGATCTAACATTATAGTGTGAGAGTCCAGTCCATAGTGGATCTAACATAATATTATGAGAGTCCAGTCCATAGTGGATCTAACATAATAGTGAGAGTCCAGTCCGTAGTGGATTTAACATAAAAGTGAGAGTCCAGTCCATAGTGGATCCAACATAATATTGTGAGAGTCCAGTCCATATTGGATCTAACATAATAGTGTGAGAGTCGAGTCCATAGTGGATCTAACATAATAGTGTGAAAGTCCAGTCCATAGTGGATCTAACATAATAGTGGGAGTGCAGTCCATAGTGGATCTAGCATAATATTGTGAGAGTCCAGTCCATAGTGGATCTAAGATAATAGTGAGAGTCCAGTCCATAGTGGATCTAACATAATAGTGTGGGAGTCCAGTCCATAGTGGATCTAGCATAATAATGTGAGAGTCCCGTCCATAGTGGATCTAACATAATATTGTGAGAGTCCAGTCCATAGTGGATTTAAGATAATAGTGAGAGTCCAGTCCATAGTGGATCTAACATAATAGTGTGAGAGTCCAGTCCAGTCCATAGTGGATCTAACATAATATTGTGAGAGTCCAGTCCAAATTGGATCTAACATAATAGTGTGAGAGTCCAGTCCATTGTGGATCTAGCATAATATTGTGAGAATCCAGTCCATAGTGGACGTAACATAGTATTGTGAGAGTCCAGTCCATAGTGGATCTAACATAATAGTGTGAGAGTCCAGTCCGTAGTGGATCTAACATAATAGTGAGAGTCCAGTCCATAGTGGATCTAACATTATAGTGTGAGAGTCCAGTCCATAGTGGATCTAACATAATAGTGAGAGTCCAGTCCATAGTGGATCTAACATTATAGTGTGAGAGTCCAGTCCATAGTGGATCTAACATAATATTATGAGAGTCCAGTCCATAGTGGATCTAGCATAATAGTGTGAGAGTCCAGTCCATAGTGGATCTAACATAATAGTGTGAGAGTCCAGTCCATAGTGGATCTAATAGTGTGAGAGTCCAGTCCATAGTGGATCTAGTATAATATTGTGAGAGTCCAGTCCATAGTGGATCTAACATAATATTGTGAGAGTCCAGTCCATAGTGGATCTAACATGATATTGTGAGAGTCCAGTCCATAGTGGATCTAACATAATAGTGTGAGAGTCCAGTCCATAGTGGATCTAACATAATAGTGAGAGTCCAGTCCATAGTGGATCTAACATTATAGTGTGAGAGTCCAGTCCATAGTGGATCTAACATAATATTATGAGAGTCCAGTCCATAGTGGATCTAACATAATAGTGTGAGAGTCCAGTCCATAGTGGATCTAACATAATAGTGTGAGAGTCCAGTCCATAGTGGATCTAATAGTGTGAGAGTCCAGTCCATAGTGGATCTAGTATAATATTGTGAGAGTCCAGTCCATAGTGGATCTAACATAATATTGTGAGAGTCCAGTCCATAGTGGATCTAACATGATATTGTGAGAGTCCAGTCCATAGTGGATCTAACATAATAGTGTGAGAGTCCAGTCCATAGTGGATCTAACATAATAGTAGGAGTCCAGTCCATAGTGGATCTAACATAATAGTGGGAGTCCAGTCTATATTAGATCTAACATAATAGTGAGAGTCCAGTCCATAGTGGATTTAACATAATAGTGAGAGTCCAGTCCATAGTGCATCCAACATAATATTGTGAGAGTCCAGTCCATAGTGGATCCAGCATAATAGTGTGAGAGTCCAGTCCATAGTGGGGCCAGCAGGAGATCATTTTGAGCGGAGACAGGTCAGCAGTGCAGAGACGACTGATGCACAGATGAGTGGTCCACCCTGGGTCTCGACTTTGGACAGCTAGCGCCTCATCTGTGGTCAATAAACCTGAGTTTTTTAAATGCAGATTTCTTGCCGGGACATATGGTACAATACAATCAGCAAGATAGGGTGGAGGTAGACCGTGTAGTATTTCATACGTAAGTAGTAACACCTTAAAGTCACATCTTAAGTGCACAGGAAGCCAGTGCAGGTGAGCCAGTATATATATGTATGTATATATATATGTGTGTATATAAAGGTATATACAGTGTAGGCGTAATATGATCAAGTTGTCATACGGCACAGGTGGTCACAAGATCTTGATGGGTGTGACTAAATAAAGTAGTTTCCTCACAGACACTGGCCACTACTATCGTCCTTTCTACATCATTTCATGCTATAAACCAGGGGTGCTCATTACGTCGATCGCGAGCTACCGGTCGATCTCGGAGGGTGTGTCAGTCGATCACCAGCCAGGCATTAAAAAAATAGTCCTAAAAATGAGCGATCATAAATCTTCACTATGACGTCACTTTCGTCACTTGATTGACATTCACGGCACCCGAGGGTCTTCTGAGATGACGCTGACTGCTGCCAGCTCATTAAAATTACCGACTGGAAGGCGAGAAACACTTTATTTCAACAGACTCTGGCGCCGTACCTGTCGTCAAAACTCCAAAGACCGACTGCACAGTTGCGCTAACAAAATAAGAGTCTCAGAAAGCTGGCGTGCACAAGCTAGCAAGCTACGGAGTTTGCCGACAATGTATTTCTTGTAAAGTGTATACAAAGGAGTACGGAAGCTGGACAAATAAGATGCCAAAAACCAACCACTTTCATGTGGTATTGGACAGAAAGGAGGACTTTTTTTCTCCTCCATTGGAAAATGCGGACGTTTTTAGCACCACTGTCTGATTCCTATCAATGCAAGTCATCACAATCAGGTAATACACCAACTTATATTCTTGTCTTCATGAAAGAAAGGAATCTATATGTGTTAAACATGCTTGCATTATCTTTAAACACCTTAACTTGTTAACAATATTAACTATATGTGTTAAACATGCTTGTATAATCATTAAACACCTTTAACTTGTTAACAATATTAACTATATGTGTTAAACATGCTTGCATTATCCTTAAACACCTTTAACTTATTAACAAAAACATATATTTCATAAATAAGTAAATATAAATTATATATATGAATGAGGTAGATCCCCACGACTTGATCAATTGAAAAGTAGCTCGCCTGCAGAAAAAGTGTGAGCACCCCTGCTATAAACAAAATATTTTGTGTAATTTCTCCAGAATAATGTGTTTTTCCTCGGTGTCCATCACCTCACTGCCCAACAGACATTTTTATTGGCAACATGTTTTTCTTGAAGCGTAATGGCAGTAATTCACAGCAGTCATCATATTTGGCCGTACACAAGTCCACTGCTGTTTCTCCAAAAGGAGCTGACTATTGATGCAATCCACCGGAGTAATGTTTGCCCACACATATTTTCCTGCCGCGAAAAGTGAAAGAAACAGCTGTTTGTCTTTCAGCACGGGGCGGGTTGCGTACGTCTGTAATCAGTCGCGGTCATTGCGTGTTTACTCCGACGTACATGCATGTTGAATACTACATTCTATTGATGAATTGGATGTCTGAGTATAAATGGCTCCCTAAAGAAGAAACCACAATAGTGACCTTTGGCCAAGTACTTCCACCCTCGCTCACCTTCATCTAGTACCTCAAGCGGTTTTTGGGCACCACTAGGGCTGCAGCTAACGATTATTTTTCTATCGATTAATCTATAGATTATTTTTTCGATTAATCGGTTAATCTATATATTATTTTTTCGATTAATCTATAGATTATTTTTCCTTTTACCGAATATTTTTTTTATTTAAAATGAAGAGGAAAAAATAAATGTAGGCCAGTTTTTTCAAAAGGCATGGCTTTTATTTACAAAAAAAAAAGTATGGCCACTCAGTCAACATTGACAACAACATGACAAAATATTCTGTAACAATGTAAACATTTAAAACTTTAAACATTTAACAAAATTAAAAGTAGCTTATTTGCTTTTTAATGTGCAAATATAAAAGTAAACATCCAGTGCAAATCTTAATATTCTGGAATAGTATAAGCATTTAAAAAGTAAAAGTATTGCTTATTTTGCTTTAAAATGTGCAAAAATAAAGATAAACATCCAATACAAAAAAGTGCAAAACGGAAATATTCTGTAACAAGTGTAAACATTTCAACAAAAGTAAAAGTATTGCTTATTTGCTAAAATGTGCAAAAATAAAGCTAAACATCCAATACAAAAAAGTGTACAGTGTAAACATTTCAACAAAAGTAAAAGTATTGCTTATTTTGCTTAATAACACAACAATGATAGTATGATTAAAGTGAAAGTTAATTGTTGGTTTGTACATAGTATATGTAACTGTTAATGTTGTAAAAGGTATTTGCATAACTAATTAACGTTAGCGTTTGTGACACGTCTTGTGCCGTGGGGTTCTTTCAGGACCGGCAGACTGAACGCCAGACGGCTTTGCCAGGTTTACAATCTTTTAATTTTACACAAAGTCTTTTCTCTTCCAACTCTTTTCTCTTTCTTTCCTCGCTTTTCAGCTCCTCTTCCTCGCTCGCTCGTCGTCCCCTGTCTCTTGCGGCGTCGCTCCCGGCGCGCCCCGCCTCGTTGCTCGCTCGCCGCCGCCGCCTCTCCACAGCGTTAAAGAGGAGCGTGTCTTTGTAAACACTGAACAGGCACGCCAAACGCGCCTCTCAGAGCAAACGGTGCTTTAGTTTATGAATTTACAACGCAGATACAAATGACACATTCATGTTTTTGTGTAATAATGACAACGTATACGCACGTGGACGATTGACTTGATGGTGATGGCAAGAACGCTGTCGGGGGTTTTCTTTTCAAATGTTCGTTCATAGCCGTTGTGCTGCTATGATAGGCCATTTCCGCTCGACACAGTGTGCATACAACAACATTATTAGGCCGTTTATTGAAATACTCCGACACTTTTGACGACTTTTGGCGTGCTTTTTTTCCCCTCGCTCGCATCGTCTGCTTTGCGCTCCGCCATGACAGTAGTGTGACGTAAATATGCGACGCGCCGACGCACAAAAACGGCGTCGACGTATTTACGTAACCGATGACGTCGACTACGTCGACGCGTCGTTTCAGCCTTGGGCACCACACAGATCTGTAATTGCAGTGTGTGCTGTTCTCTTGAATAAATACAAGCCAGATCTCGAACAGGCGTGTCTTTTTACCCTCAGCTGAAACCAGGAAAGTGGTATCAATAGGTGACTCTAATTTATCTTCTAATGACTGGTACTCCAATTTGCGGTAGATATAATGACCACAATACAGATGCAGCCTTCAGGTCTTGTTCACACCGCAGGATTCTTTGCCCATATTCCACCTGTATCGGACTGTTTCATGTCCGTGTGAACAGTGCAATTCTGAATTTTTCATATGTAACCCAGGCCTCTTTTTTTCTATGTGGAAATAAATTGAGTATATATGGAATGTGTCCTCAATAGGCCCTTCTTTTGGTTCCTGGAGAAGTGTGTGGTTTGTGTGTCCACCACATTTCCCAGTTCAGGTAGTTTATACAAATCAGACTGATGACGTATGGAGACATTGATACCATGTAAATAAACACACTTTAGTTCACAGTTCTGTTACTGAAAAGTAAGTAAAGGAAATCCAAAGCAATATAATTGATACAAATAAAGTGTACCAAATTTTTCATAAAAAGTCAGGTTTTTTCCCCGCAATGTCCAACAGTCAGAAAGTCGTACTTCCAGGAAATGATGAATTCATGAGGGTCAGGTGTATTATTTTTGGTCCATTTCAGCTGTAAATAACAATATATGAATAATAAATATCAGTGTTATCTGTAAATAACAATATATCAATAATAAATGTCAGTATTTATCTGTATATATTAAATAACAATATATCAATAATAAATGTCAGTGTTTATCTGTAAATAACAATATAGAAATAATAAATGTCAGTTTTTATCTGTAAATAATACATGTCAGTGTTTATCTGTAAACAACAATATATAAATATGTCAGTGTTTATCTGTAAATAACAATATATCAATAATAAATGTCAGTATTTATCTGTAAACAACAATGTATAAATAATACATGTTAGTGTTTATCTGTAAATAACAATATATAATAATAAATATCAGTGTTTTTCTGTAAATAACAATATATCAATAATACATGTCAGTGTTTATCTGTAAATAACAATATATAAATACTAAATGTCAGTATTTATCTGTAAATAATAATATATAAATAATAAATGTCAGTGTTTATCTGTAATTAACAATATATACATATGTCAGTGTTTATCTGTAAATAACAATATATAAATAATACATGTCAGTGTTTATCTGTAAATAAGAATATATATATAATTAATGTCATTAATTATCTGTAAAGAACAATATATCAATAATAAATGTCAGTGTTTATCTGTAAATAACAATATATAAATACTAAATGTCAGTATTTATCTGTAAATAACAATATATAAATAATAAATGTCAGTATTTATCTGTAATTAACAATATATACATATGTCAGTGTTTATCTGTAAATAACAATATATAAATAATACATGTCAGTGTTTATCTGTAAATAAGAATATGTATATAATTAATGTCATTAATTATCTGTACAGAACAATATATCAATAATAAATGTCAGTGTTTATCTGTAAATAACAATATATAAATACTAAATGTCAGTATTTATCTGTAAATAACAATATATAAATAATAAATGTCAGTGTTTATCTGTAATTAACAATATATACATATGTCAGTGTTTATCTGTAAATAACAATATATCAATAATACATGTCAGTGTTTATCTGTAAACAACAATGTATAAATAATACATGTCAGTGTTTATCTGTAAATAATATATGAATAATAAATATCAGTTTTTATATGTAAATAACAATATATCAATAATACATGTCTGTATTTATCTGTAAATAACAATATATCAATATAAATGTCAGTTTTTATCTGTAAATAACAATATGTAAATAATACATGTCAGTATTTATCTGTAAATAACAATATATAAATAATACATGTCAGTGTTTATCTGTAAATAAGAATATATATATAATTAATGTCATTAATTATCTGTAAATAACAATATATCAATAATGTCAGTGTTTATCTGTAAATAACAATATATAAATACTAAATGTCAGTATTTATCCGTAAATAACAATATATAAATAATACATGTCCGTGTTTATCTGTAAATAATAATATATCAATAATAAATGTCAGTGTTTATCTGTAAATAACAATATATAAATACTAAATGTCAGTATTTATCTGTAAATAACAATATATAAATAATACATGTCCGTGTTTATCTGTAAATAATAATATATCAATAATAAATGTCAGTGTTTATCTGTAAATAACAATATATAAATACTAAATGTCAGTATTTATCTGTAAATAACAATATATAAATAATACATGTCCGTGTTTATCTGTAAATAACAATATATCAATAATAAATGTCAGTGTTTATCTGTAAATAACAATATATCAATAATAAATGTCAGTGTTTATCTGTAAAAAACATCAATAATACATGTCAGTATTTATCTGTAAATAACAAAAAATCAATAATAAATGTCAGTATTTATCTGTAAAGATCAATATATCAATAATACATGTCAGTGTTTATCTGTAAATAATATATACATAATAAATGTCAGTATTTTTCTTTAAATAACAATATATAAATAATACATGTCAGTCTTTATCTGTAAATAAAAATATATAAATATTAAATGTCATTATGTATGTGTAAATAACAATATGCCGGCCCAATCACATAATATCTACGGCTTTTCACACACACAAGTGAATGCCAGTCATACTTGGTCAACAGCCATACAGGTCACACTGAGGGTGGCCGTATAAACAACTTTAACACTGTTACAAATATGCGCCACACTGTGAACCCACACCAAACAAGAATGACAAACACATTTCGGGAGAACATCCGCACCGTAACACAACATAAACACAACAGAACAAATACCCAGAACCCCTTGCAGCACTAACTCTTCCAGGACGCTACAATGTACACCCCCCACGGTGCGGGCTCCCTCGATGAAAATAAGGACACAACGGCAGTGACTATGATGGCGGAAGCGGGAATCGAACCTGGAACCCTCAAGTTGCTGGCACGACCACTCTATACCGCCCCAAAGTAACATACATGTATATTTTGACACAAATGCATTTTTCATTTCAGAATGTCATACAGGAACAATTTTTAAATGTTTTTAATTGAATGCACGTCATTTTTTTTGTTGAAAATGTGCAAACAGTTTTATGTTAAATACCGTGGTGAAGTGTTTTGAAGTAAAACGTTTTCCAGTTCTTCTTCTATGCACTGACCGGATCCCTGAGTTTAAAGCAACCGGCCCCCCCCTTCCGGTTAAGGCAGTGTTTTTCAACCACTTTGCCGCGGCACACTAGTGTACCGTGAGATATTGTCTGGTGTGCCGTGGGAGATTATGTAGTTTCACCTAATTGGGTTAAAAATATGTTTTGCACACCAGTAATTATAATCCGCAAATGATGTGTTGTTGTTGAGTGTCGGTGCTGTCTAGAGCTCGGCAGAGTAACCGTGTAATACTCTTCCATATCAGTAGGTAGCAGCAGGTAATTATAATAATAATAATAATAGATTTTATTTGTAAAAAGCACGTTACATTGAGTAAACAACCTCAAAGTGCTACAGTGTATTAAAAAATAAAATACAATAAATAAATAAATAAATAAATAAATACAAATACAAACTAGAACAGCCAAATAGCTAAAACTGGTATACATATATCTAAAAAAAGTTTTTTTTTTTAAAAGAAGGGTTTTTAAGCATTTTTTAAAAGCATCCACAGTCTGCGGTGCCCTCAGGTGGTCAGGGAGAGCGTTCCACAGACTGGGAGCGGCGGAGCAGAAAGCCCGGTCTCCCATTGTTCGTAGCTTTGTCCTCGGAGGCTGGAGGAGGTTAGCGCCTGTCCGGAGCGGAGGTGTAGCTAATTGCTTTGTGGATGTCGGGGAAATGGTTTGTCGTGATCACAATATGCAGACGACAGCGGGAGGCAGCGTGCAGGTAAAACAGTGTCTAATGCTTAAACCAAAAATAAACAAAAGGCGAGTGCCGCTAAGAAAAGGCATTGAAACTTAGGGATGGCTATGCAGAACAAAACTAAAACTGAACTGGCTGCAAAGTAAACAAAAACAGAATGCTGGACGACCGCAAAGACTTACAGCGTGTGGAGCAGCAGACGGCGTCCACAAAGTACTTGACAAGACAAAATAGGGAACACTACACACAGGAAAACAGCAAAAAAACTCAAAATAAGTCAGGGGGTGATGTGACAGGTGGTGACTGTACACCTACTTTGAGACAAGAGCTATAGTGATGCATACTTGGTTATGGTTTAAAGTCATATCCAACAATTGCCGGAACTACTTTTTACTGGCAATATCGGCTGCTGAGTTTCATTTTTTTATGTTTTCCGCTAGTGGTGTGCCTCGGGATTTTTCCAATGAAAAAAAAGATGCCTTGGCTGGAAAAAGGTTGAAAAACACTGTGCGGTCAAAATAAATTAATCTGTGTTCATACATAATTGATGAAATCATTTTTTTCTGATTAATTACAAAAAGAGAACGCGCTAACTTGTCAGTCCTAGTTTTGAAGGTCACATTCTTTGTGTGGAAAAGCCTTTTCAGCCGTGTTTGGAGTGTACACGAGCTTTATAGATGAGCCCCTGGACGTTTCTTTTCACTTTTACAACACTCTCCTTTCCTGCATGTGTCAGACCTCTGTTGACCTAGCTCTTTCATCTCTGCGTGCCTGAGAACACAACAGGAACCTAAATACCGTCAATAAAAGACCACAGAGGGTAGTACTGGGACTGTAACGGTATTGGAGTTTCAAGATCTTCACAATAATTCCGTGACGTGTGACGGTGTCAAACAATAACTTGGAGAGTGTAGTTTTTTTCTGGCGCTTTTTGTGTTGGCTGGTCAGAAAATAAAGCAGATTGCATGCAGAGGATTCTGCGAGATTCTCTCAAGGATTGCCAGCCCAGCTAGAAAATTATGCTAATGTTCCTTTTTGAAATCATGCTAAATGTTGAAGAAGAAGATGAAGTCTTCTACGTTACATGATAGACTTGAGAGACACTTTTGTTTAATCATTGATCGTAACTGTGGATGTTTGACATGTTTGTATTAATAAATATGATGTATGTTCATCTTAAATATTGCTGCCACTTCATTTTACACACTGTGGCATTTTTTATTTTTTATTTTTTCCAAACATATATCGCAATAACATCGTACTGTGACTTTAATTCCATGATAATATCGTACTGTGACTTTAATTCCATGATAATATCGTACTGTGACTTTAATACCATGATAATATTGTACTGTGGCTTTAACACCGTGATAATATCGTTCTGTGACTTTAATACCGTGATATCGTACTGTGACTTTAATACCGGGATAATATTGTACTGTGGCTGTAGTATCGTCCTGTGGCTTTAATACCGTGATATCGTACTGTGACTCTAATACCGTGATAATATAGTACCATGTCTTTAATACCATGATAATATCGTACTGTGGCTTTAATACCGTGGTAATATCGTACTGTGGGTTTAATTCCGTGATAATATCATACTGCGACTTTAATTCCTTGATAATATCGTACTGTGGCTTTAACACCGTGATATCGTACTGTGACTTTAATACCGTGATAATATCGTACTGTGGCTTTAATACCGTGATAATATCGTACTGTGGCTTTAATACCGTGATATCATACTGTGACTTTAATTCTGTGATAATATCATACTGTGACTTTAATACCATGATAATATCGTACTGTGGCTTTAACACCGTGATATCGTACTGTGACTTTAATACCGTGATAATATCGTACTGTGTGGCTTTAATACAGTGATTATATCGTACTGTGGCTTTAATACCGTGATAATATCGTACTGTGGCTGTAATACCGTGATAATATCGTACCGTGGCTTTAATACCGTGGTAATATTGTACTGTGGCTTTAATACCGTGATAATATCATACTGTGACTTTAATACCATGATAATATCATACTGTGACTTTAATTCCGTGATAATATCATACTGTGACTTTAATTCCGTGATATCGTACTGTGACTTTAATTTCATGATAATATCGTACTGTGACTTTAATACCGTGATAATATCGTACTGTGGCTTTAATACTGTGATAATATCGTACAGTGGCTTTAATACCGTGATAATATCATACTGTGACTTTAATACCATGATAATATCGTACTGTGGCTTTAACACCGTGATATCGTACTGTGACTTTAATTTCATGATAATATCGTACTGTGACTTTAATACCGTGATAATATCGTACTGTGGCTTTAATACTGTGATAATATCGTACAGTGGCTTTAATACCGTGATAATATCATACTGTGACTTTAATACCATGATAATATCGTACTGTGGCTTTAACACCGTGATATCGTACTGTGACTTTAATACCGTGATAATATCGTACTGTGTGGCTTTAATACAGTGATTATATCGTACTGTGGCTGTAATTCCGTGATAATATTGTACTGTGGCTTTAATACCGTGATAATATCGTACTGTGGCTGTAATACCGTAATAATATCGTACTGTAGCTTTAATACCGTGATAATATCATACTGTGGCTTTAATACCATGATAATATCATACTGTGGCTTTAATACATTACATAACATGAATAACATATGAAATAACAAGTGTGTGTAAGAAATTGAAATGTGCCCCCTTTTGGCCAAAATTAATTAAAACAATAAAATGTATATAAAGACATACTGTAATAACTTGAAGTATATAATGAAGATAAAAAAACAATTACAAATAAAATAACTAAAAGCAGTCTTTTCTCACAATGTGTCGACTTTTTTCTTATACAATTGGGAACAATTTCTCATATTCTTTCTGTTTCCGTAATGTTGCAATATTTTCTCGTAAAATTATTACTTTTTCATGTGAAATTATTACTTTTTATTGCAAAACGGTGACATTTGTCATATACAATTCTGACTTTTAACACAATATTGTCTTTTTTTTTGTTTTCCTTGTAAAATACTGACATTGTGACTTTCGTCATAATTTTGCCGGGCAAAATTCCGACAATTATAACATTGCCAACATTTTAAAGTTTTCTTATAAAATTGTGCCGAAAAAAAAAAAGACGACTTTTCATAAAATCGCCAAAATTGTAAGCTTTTCTTGTAAAATTGCGACTGTGACTGAGTAAACTTCCAACTTGTATCATAATATTGCACAAATGTTCAGTTGTTCTTGTAAAATGTTGACTTGCGTTGAGTAAAATGACGACGTTTATTACAATACTGCCAAAATTCTAAGTTTTTCTTGTGAAATTGTGACCTTTTTCTTGTGAATTTCCAACTCATTTTTCACAACAAGGTTTTTTATATTTGCATAGTATGTATATATTATTAATGTTGTAAATACACTTCTTTATATATCTACAAAGGGTGGTCTTAAGAAGGTAACAAATACAAAAGTGTGTGTGTGTGTGGGTGTGTGTGTGTGTGTGTGTGTGTGTGTGTGTGTGTTTGCTAGAAAGACTTTCCCTATTGTGGCCATTAGTGGCCACAATAGAAGGTTGTTTGAGGTAGGGTCTTCACTAGCACACGGCCATTAAATGTCTTGTATCCCCTTGCTCCGTCACACAGGACACAGAAAGTGAAACTGAGGTATTTGTAGCCTTTTGTTCAAGATAATTGACTTTCCGACACACACATTCGGACATTTTGGCACCCGTGCGGATGAGCGACTTCATGCCAATTTGCCAAGAAAGTCCGGATGAAAAGAGAGTGATGGACGGGGTTGAAAGAGTTGAGGTATTGATGCTCACTCGCTTACTTTTAGGAACTTGAACGCCACCCAAAAAGAAAAAGAAAAGCTGAATAACGACTTATTGATCAGTGTGTTGCTGGCTGTTTAGGGTGAGGGTCCATGTGGGGCCACTTCTTTGTCCTCTGTGGATCCATCACATGATGAGTGTGTGTTCTTACCACTGTTGTTCATGCAAGTGGTAAGAACTTGCATGAACCATGATAATATCGTACTGTGACTCTAATACCGTGATAATATAGTATCATGTCTTTAATACCATGATAATGTCGTACTGTGGCTTTAATACCGTGATAATATCATACTGTGACTTTAATACCATGATAATATCATACTGTGGCTTTAATACCGTGATAATATCATACTGTGACTTTAATACCATGATAATATCATACTGTGACTTTAATTCTGTGATAATATCATACTGTGACTTTAATTCCGTGATAATATACTGTGACTTCAATTCC
>NC_084585.2:6906611-6966611 GCF_033978685.3 Nerophis lumbriciformis | reverse complement strand
TGAGAGTCCAGTCCATAGTGGATCTAACATAATAGTGAGAGTCCAGTCCATAGTGGATCTAACATAATAGTGAGAGTCCAGTCTATAGTGGATCTAACATAATAGTGAGAGTCCAATCCATAGTGGATCCAACATAATAGTAAGAGTCCAGTCCATTGTGGGGCCAGCAGGACACCATCCCGAGCGGAGACGGGTATAGCGGTGGGGTGTTGCGTTTGACTAAGGGAGATGACGGCAACAGACACCATATAGTTACAATATATATACAATAATAATAAACAATACTAATGAACTATACTAATAAACCATAGAATGGTGTGTGACAAAATCCAAGAGCGCATGTGTGTGACTATGTGTGTAAATTAGCTGTTGAGTTTTACCGTAGCAGGTGGGTGTATATTGTAACGTCCCGGAAGAGTTAGTCCTGCAAGGGATTCTGGGTATTTGTTCTGTTGTGTTTATGTTGTGTTACGGTGCGGATGTTCTCCCGGAATGTGTTTGTCATTCTTGTTTGGTGTGGGTTCACAGTGTGGCGCATATTTGTAACAGTGTTAAAGTTGTTTACACGGCCACCCTCAGTGTGATCTATATGGCTGTTGACCAAGTATGTTTGCATTCACTTGTGTGTGTGAAAAGCCGTGGACATTTTGTGATTGGGTCGGCACGTAAAGGCAGTGCCTTTAAGGTTTATTGGCGCTCTGTACTTCTCCCTACGTCCGGCGTTTTAAAAAGTCATACATATTACTTTTTGAAACAGATACCGATAATTTCCGATATCACATTTTAAAGCATTTATCAACCGATAATATCGACAGACCGATATTATCGGACATCTCTAATCATGATGTATCTTGTCTTGCTTCTGCAGCCTCTGCAGATAGATGACAACTTCTGTGGCCAGGACTTCAACCAGCCTCTGGGCGGGACCAGCACCATCGAGGGCATCCCGCTCTTCATCGACAAGGAAGACGGCATGACCTCGGTGGCCGCCTACGACTACCGCAGCAACACCGTGGCCTTTGTGGGCACGCGCAACGGCAAACTGAAGAAGGTAGGCCACGTTTGTTTACCTCAACTTCCGAGATTCATTTCCCTTAACCGGGCGAGCTTAACGAGCCATTTGTGGCTTCGGCCCTCATTGATTGTCGTGAAAGATGTAAAAGGTTCTGTTACCACATTCAGGCTGGCCTATAATTTGAAGAGCTCGCTTTCAATCAATTCAAGTCAGCTCTTTGATCAGCAAAGAGGATGAACATAAGTGACTGGTACATAACTACGGCGGTCTGTGAACGACCGCACTCTTGGGGATAATGTTGAATCTCCCTCTGCTCAGGACTTGTCAATATTATACATACAGGTAAAAGCCAGTAAATTAGAATATTTTGAAAAACTTGATTTATTTCAGTAATTGCATTCAAAAGGTGTAACTTGTACATTATATTTATTCATTGCACACAGACTGATGCATTCAAATGTTTATTTCATTTAATTTTGATGATTTGAAGTGGCAACAAATGAAAATCCAAAATTCCGTGTGTCACAAAATTAGAATATTACTTAAGGCTAATACAAAAAAGGGATTTTTAGAAATGTTGGCTAACTGAAAAGTATGAAAATGAAAAATATGAGCATGTACAATACTCAATACTTGGTTGGAGCTCCTTTTGCCTCAATTACTGCGTTAATGCGGCGTGGCATGGAGTCGATGAGTTTCTGGCACTGCTCAGGTGTTATGAGAGCCCAGGTTGCTCTGATAGTGGCCTTCAACTCTTCTGCGTTTTTGGGTCTGGCATTCTGCATCTTCCTTTTCACAATACCCCACAGATTTTCTATGGGGCTAAGGTCAGGGGAGTTGGCGGGCCAATTTAGAACAGAAATACCATGGTCCGTAAACCAGGCACGGGTAGATTTTGCGCTGTGTGCAGGCGCCAAGTCCTGTTGGAACTTGAAATCTCCATCTCCATAGAGCAGGTCAGCAGCAGGAAGCATGAAGTGCTCTAAAACTTGCTGGTAGACGGCTGCGTTGACCCTGGATCTCAGGAAACAGAGTGGACCGACACCAGCAGATGACATGGCACCCCAAACCATCACTGATGGTGGAAACTTTACACTAGACTTCAGGCAACGTGGATCCTGTGCCTCTCCTGTCTTCCTCCAGACTCTGGGACCTCGATTTCCAAAGGAAATGCAAAATTTGCATGGTTGGGTGATGGTTTGGGGTGCCATGTCATCTGCTGGTGTCGGTCCACTCTGTTTCCTGAGATCCAGGGTCAACGCAGCCGTCTACCAGCAAGTTTTAGAGCACTTCATGCTTCCTGCTGCTGACCTGGCCAACATTTCTAAAAATCCCTTTTTTGTATTAGCCTTAAGTAATATTCTAATTTTGTGACACACGGAATTTTGGATTTTCATTTGTTGCCACTTCAAATCATCAAAATTAAATGAAATAAACATTTGAATGCATCAGTCTGTGTGCAATGAATAAATATAATGTACAAGTTACACCTTTTGAATGCAATTACTGAAATAAATCAAGTTTTTCAAAATATTCTAATTTACTGGCTTTTACCTGTATATTATCTCTTGAGCATCTTCTAATGCTCATTTGTGTCTGCACACCATGCGTGTTGATATTGGCCATGTGGCGTTGGAGGGAGGGAAACAATGCAGCTTGGACTCCGGTTCAGTCTTGCACATTTGTCAAAATGACAGCCATTCACCGTCTGGACTTTGCTATTCTTGTGGCCTTTCTTCTCTGCCATTGTCCTCTGCTTGATGGATGTGTGCGAGATCTCACTCTGGTCAGCAAGCCTGGACATCCATGCAGAGCATGAATTGATTAACGTGGACCCCCGACTTAAACAAGTTGAACAACGTATTCCGGTGTAACGGTACACAAACATTTCGGTTCGGTACGTACCTCGGTTTAGAGGTCACCAGAGATGCGCGGTTTGCGGACACACAACCGCGGAGTCCGCGGATTATCCGCGGGTCGGGCGGTTGGAATAAAAAAAAAATTAGATTTTATCCGCGCGTCGGGTCGGGCGGTTGAAATAAAAAAAAATTAGATTTTAAATAGATTCAGGCGGGTGGCAGTTAAACCAATTCGGAAATATATATACATACCGTATTTTCCGCACCATAAGGCGCCCTGGGTTAAAAGCCGCGCCTTCAATGAACGGCGTATTTCAAAACTTTGTCCACCTATAAGCCGCCCGGTGTTGTAAGCCGCATCTAACTGCGCTAAAGGAATGTCAAAAAAACAGTCAGATAGGTCAGTCAAACTTTAATAATATATTAAAAACCAGCGTTCTAACAACTCTGTTCACTCCCAAAATGTACGCAAATGTGCAATCACAAACATACGTATATCAACATGGACAGAGCTGCGTGAAAAAAGCCACCCGGCCTCTTCGCGTAAACTTAAACTTACCTTACCCACTCGCTCATCTTTTCTTCATCCATCCCTTCGAATTAGCTTTTATGATGACGCCGGCTGGAAAGGTTATATTAAAATACCAGCGTGATATGGGCGCGCATGGAGTCGTATATCAACATGGACGGAGCTGCGTGAAAAAAGCCACCCGGCCTCTTCGCGTAAACTTACCTTAACCACTCGCTCATCTTTTCTTCATCCATCCATCCTTTCGAGTTAGCTTTTATGATGACGCCGGCTGGAAAGGTCTCTTTTGGCAAGGTCTTCCTTTTGAATATCACCATGGGTGGAAGTTTCTGGCCATTAGCATGGCAAGCTAGAACCACAGTGAAGGATGACTTCTCATTCCCTGTGGTGCGAATATTCACCGTACGTGCTCCCGTTGTATCCAGTGCGGTTCACAGGAATATCAGTTGCTGTGAAATAGTACCGGTAATCCGTGTGCGGATGGAGAGATTGCGTCTTTTCATGAACCGGATCCCTGACGCTTAGTAGGAGCCATTTTGTGGTCTTTACAGATGTAAACACACAAAGGAAATGAAACGTACGGTGATATCCGCGCGCTTTTTCTTCTTCTACGCGGGCGGGTGGTTGCTTACAGTAGAAGAAGAAGCGCTTCCTGTTCTATGGGGGCGGGTGCTTACCTTGGCGGTTGCTTGCGTAGAAGAAGAAGCGCTTCCTGTTCTACCGGGGAAAAAGATGGCGGCTGTTTACCGAAGTTGCGAGATCGAAACTTTATGAAAATGAATCGTAATATTTATCCATATATAAAGCGCACCGGGTTAAAAGCCGCACTGTCAGCTTTTGAGTAAATTTGTGGTTTTTAGGTGCGGCTAATAGTGCGGAAAATACGGTAGTTAAATGTTGTTACTTCTTGCTTTGTACACTCACCGTTTTAGAGAAAGATCAATAGAAAACAATTTTGCGGGTACAAACATTTACAAAAAATGGTATCCACCCATTGTTATTTATGATATTCATTTGATAAAAAGACTTTACCAGTCGTGTTTACCCTTATTTTGGCTTAGTTAGAGAGAGAAGAGCAACAGGATGAGGGATGGACACGATGAAGGTGGTGTCCACCTGTGTGATGAGCTCATTCCAGCGGTCGTTTGGACGCCGCCGTGGTCAAGGACACAGCGGTTGGTCTGGTCATTTGATATTTCTGATGAAAAGTCTCCTTTCCACTTGTAGTCATCTGGAACTGCTGGGCTCGGTCTAGACTTTGGTCAGCGTGTGCCTGCGTTCATCTGGCGCAGATCAGGCCGTGGTTTACTTTGTGAGGACTCGGTGATAGTAAGCCACCCGTGTCTCGGTTGGAGTGAGGGGTTAGCATGCATACTATAGCGCAGAGGAGAGGGATAGTCTAGGGCGGAAGTCAGCAACCCGCGGCTCTTTAGTGCCGCCCGAGTGGCTCCCTGGAGCATTTTTAAAAAAGGATTGAAAATGGAATAGGATGGGGGAATAATACAAACACACACAACAGTTTGTTTACATGTAAAATCTTCCACTCCTTCTTTCTCTCGCTTTGTCCACCAAACGTTTTATGCTGTGCCTGTTGGAGAGCTAATCAGGCATATTTAGTCAGACCATGACTGCAAGCTAATCAGTGCTAACATGCTATTTAGGTAAGCTGTATGTACATTCTGCATCATCATGCCTCATTTAATATCCTTTACTTTTATCCTCTTTGTATATAATTTAATTTTGCATGCCTCATGACACATTATCTGTATGCAATATAGGCTGCATTTCAGATAGTTGTTTGTGTGCCATGTTGTTCCAGACCATAGCAAACATTGCCTAGCTTGCCAAAGATTGTAATAAATCTATTAAAATAAGACAGCCTGTCATTTCCTTTAACTTGGACACACACATCTATACCTGGTAACTACCCAGTAGTTACCAGGAGTTATCTAACCTTCTGAGTAACCACTGATTTACTAATGGTTTCTAATGTTGTAAAAATGTGTACAATAAATATTACATTTCAACATTTCTGTCAACGAAGATTTGCTTCAGCCTGCAACACAGTCATTTTGATAGTAGGCTATTAAAACTAATATAGACACTTACATCATGTGTTTCCTTCATTATAATACTTATACTTATACTTATAATACTTTTAATTGTTTGCGGCTCCAGACAGTTTTATTTTTTGTATTTTTGGTCCAATATGGCTTTTTTAACGTTTTTGGGTTGCCGACCCCTGGTCTAGGGAAACTTGACATAGACTGGTACCTCTAAAAGGGAAGTATGTAAGATGTCTTGTCGTGTAAAACCAAATGTTTTACCACATTTATTAACACAAAAGAAAGGCTAATCACCTTCACACCATGTCTTTGTTATCAAAGTTACCGTATTTTCCGGGCTATAAAGCGCACCAGTGTTTAAGCTTCACCCACCAAGTTTAAGTTTGATATTTTTACATATACTAGCCTCACCGGACTACAACTGGAAGATATATGTTACGAAGGATTTTGTAAAATGTTTGTTTTTTGTTTCCAAACGGTGCTTATCACACGGCAGTAAAACAGCTGATCGAACAAAACAGAAGTCATCGTCATGGTTGAAACTGATTGATTGATTGAGACTTTTATTAGTAGATTGCACAGTGCAGTACATATTCCGTACATTTGACCACTAAATGGTAACACCCCAATAAGTTGGGGTCCACGTAAATCAATCCATGGTACAAATATATACCATCATCATACTACAGTGTTGCGTTTTGGACCAGTTGTTCCTCCCAGGGAATTCAAGTCACAAGTCGCTCCCAAGCTCTTTACGAAAACCACCAGAGACAGAATAGGTATTTTGTAATATATTTGCAAAGCTTTGCAAATATACATTCACAGAGACAGCATTGAACATTCGGATCGCCCCGCTAAGATGGTCTGTCCCCCGAAACACCCTCTCCCCCCTTAAGTCCCTGGCAGTCCTGTCTCTCTAGCCAAAACAAATGTCCATTATCTCTCTCTCTGTAACATTCCTCATTCAAGGTTAAGCACACAGTTTTGCAGACAACCAAAAGACCACAATTGGAAGAAAAACACTAGCTGTTTTGTAATATGATTATGAAATAAAAAGAAGTAACACTTAAATTCGGATATATGTACATATCTGCCTCCGACAACAGTCATCACACAAGTTAATCATCAAAGTATATACATTGAATTATTTACATTATTTACAATGCAGGAGGTGGGATGTGGAAGGGTTAGGGTGTTAGTCTAGGGTTGAAGTTGCCTGGAGGTGTTCTTTTAGTGCGGTTTTGAACGCACTAGCTGCGGAAACTAGCTCTCTATTCAGCTAAACAGACTCAATAACTCCACGGTGACGTTTCGGTGAATCTACGCAATTGAAACAATACAAAAATAATGCCATTGTAAGTTAATAATAGTAACACAGACACTCGGAAACGTGTTAGCGTATATGTTAATGCTAACGATGCTAGCTTGATTACATTAAGATAGCACGTACAAATATGCATGAAAACACTCCTATAGACATCACACTTGGGACGGTTTAGTAAGTATGAATTGTTTTAGTTATATTGTACAGCTTACAAACGTTGGTCGGCGTAATGAAAGAAGAATCATTTCGAGTAAAAACACTATGGACAGTCATACTTCCGGTTCAAGGCACAAAACAGGAAGTACATTTTCAACTCGCAGCACGTGCAGTGAGTGAACTCGTCCAAAAGATGGGGCCATAGCACAAACAATAACACAGCTTTTTAGTGTCTCTGTCGGTTGTTTAATGAATAATATTTGTTGAACATTATGGCCGTTAGTAAAGAAAAATCCATAAATTAGCTGCACCGTTTTATCAGCCGCAGGGATCAAAGCATGGGAAAAAAGTTGCGGCTTATAGGTCTAATTGACATATTGTTGTATTACACATTGTGTCAGGTCTGATTGACGTATATTGTTGCGTTACACATTGTGTCAGGTCTAATTGACATATATTGTTGTGTTACACATTGTGTCAGGTCTGATTGACATATATTGTTGTGTTACACATTGTGTCAGGTCTAATTGACATATATGTAACAGTCACTGATCTGCGTTGTGTATCTTGTAGTGAGGCGCACACACAGGAGTTGAATCAAGGAGGATTTATTCACCTTTTTTGAATAGAAACAAAAACAACGGGGCGTTACACACAGTCCACAGCAAAAGGGATCTCTCTCCACAGCTCCGAGCGTCAGTGCTCACTCAATTCAATTATGTATGCTTAATGTGGAAATAATAATTATAATAATAATAATAAATAAAATAATAATAATAATGAAAAGGTAAATAAAGCATAAAATAGTCTCAAATAAATTAATTAAATAAAACACAGTATATAAAATATATATTTCAGCAAATAACAATATATATTAAGAAAAATTATCCTTAAAATGTGCAGTAATACACCTCATCTTTCCCACCCACATCGACTCTTTTTATATTTTTTATACAATAAACTGTCAAAAAAACCTCATAACAGACATACCTTTTTTTGAGATATGGTAAGTTTTGTCAACTTATTTTAGTACTTGTATGAAAATTAAGAGCCTTTTTAAAGTATTTTTTGTGCAGTTGTAAGGTTTTATTATCTAAAAAGTGAAGATTATTCACACTCCCTGACCCCATTTAGTCTTAAGCCTGGGGTTGGCTCTCTATAGCAGACTCCTGCGCTACATTCAGTGGGAAAGGTTGAATACGAGCCATCTGCTGAGTGCATGTGCCAGGTGGCCCGGGGTGCCCATGGCCCACTGCGTGCTCCCAGTGACCGTGCCAGGCTCAGGTGGGTTGGTGCCCAGGTTAACGTAGAGAGGGAAATACATATCTACTGTTATTTATTTTGCCACATATTGCACACTAGATTATTCACCTTTTGTCTTGAGTTATTCTGGTGAGCATCCAAGATCCGATCATGTGTGGATGTGATTTGATGTTGTCCTCACCACTGTGGTGCATGTGCACGAGGAGGAGAAGCACACTCTGGTGCACATTCTGTGCTGGTGTCAATTGTCCTCTTCATGTTTTTAAACAACATAACTCAAAACTAACTATGTACAGTAATTAGGGTGTACTTACACCAGGGAATCTGTTTAATGCTTTGAAACATATATATACAGTATGTGTATGTATATATATATATGTGTATATATATATATATATATATATATATATATATATATATATATATATATATATACACGTTAGGTCAGGAAAAACACAAGAAGCTATATCATCCCTACAAGCCTGTTACCGCTCTACCCTGGTATTGAGCACTGTATAACGGATAAACCACAGAAACCTCGACTCTATATATATATATATATATATATATATATATATATATATATATATATATATGTATATATGTACATGTACATATATACATATAAATGTATGTATGCATGCATATATATATATATAAGTATGTGTATACTGTATATATTGTGTGTGTATATATATATATATATATATATATATATATACACACATACGTATGTATGTATATATATATATATATATATATATATATACATATATATATATATATACACATACGTATGTATGTATATATATATATATATATATATATATATATATATATATATATATATATATATATATATATATATATATATATATATATACATATTAGGGCTGCAACAAGTAATCAATAAAATCGATTATAAAAATAGTTGCCGACTAATTTAGTCATCGATTTGTTGGATCTATACTATGCGTATGCGCAGAGGCTTTTTAAAAAAAAAAATAAAAAATAAAATTTTCTTTAATAAACCTTTATTTATAAACTGCAACATTTACAAACAGCTGAGAAACAATAATCAAAATAAGTATGGTGCTAATATGCTGTTTTTGTTTCAATAAAATACTGGAAAGAATATAAATGTAATTTGTCTCTTTTATCCGATTATTAATCGATTAATCGAAGTAATAATCGACAGATTAATCGATTATCAAATTAATCGTTAGTTGCAGCCCTAATATATATATATATATATATATATATATATATATATATATATATATATATATATATGACACAATGTGTATGTATGTTGTGTTACACATTGTGTCAGGTCTAATTGACATATATTGTTGTGTTACACATTGTGTCAGGTCTGATTGACATATATTGTTGTGTTACACATTGTGTCAGGTCTGATTGACATATATTGTTGTGTTACACATTGTGTCAGGTCTAATTGACATATATTGTTGTGTTACACATTGTGTCAGGTCTAATTGACATATATTGTTGTGTTACACATTGTGTCAGGTCTAATTGACATATATTGTTGTGTTACACATTGTGTCAGGTCTGATTGACATATATTGTTGTGTTACACATTGTGTCAGGTCTAATTGACATATATTGTTGTGTTACACATTGTGTCAGGTCTAATTGACATATATTGTTGTGTTACACATTGTGTCAGGTCTGATTGACATATATTGTTGTGTTACACATTGTGTCAGGTCTGATTGACATATATTGTTGTGTTACACATTGTGTCAGGTCTAATTGACATATATTGTTGTGTTACACATTGTGTCAGGTCTGATTGACATATATTGTTGTGTTACACATTGTGTGAGTGCGCGTGTGGTTACTCTACATGCAGTTGGCTTTCGGACCCCTGCCAATTTATTTTCGTCCCATACGGCCCCTAAGTCAGAATGTTTGGATTCTGTGAGTGTGACTCCCATTCTAATGTCCTTCTTTGTGTTGTCTTTTTAATGATCCTAAACAAACAGACTGATGAAGAGGCTGGGAGGAGTGTGTGTGTGTGTGTGTGTGTGTGTGCGCAAACTGTGTTGTGTCATCTTTTGGCTTTAACAGCCGAGCCACGAGTTGTTTGACCCAAGCGAGAGCACAGAGGCTGGCTTTGTGTAGGCATGTGTGGGTCCTGGGTCATGAGTTGACATGTGGTGTAACACACACATGTGGTGTAACACACATGTGATGGATGGAAGAGACGTGGGAATGTGAGGAAGGGAATCAGACCATTTACACTTTGCTTAAGTACATCTTTTTCTACTTCATTGAACTCCTTCCCAAAGTGTCATCACTCATCCAATCTTATCAGGATGTTCCCAAATGAACACATGTCATTGACTTCTTCTTCCTCCTCCTCACGTCTTAATGGCATCTTCTCATTAGATGCAGCCCAGTTACGCCATCGTGTGTGTGGCAAGTCAAGCATGTACACTAGGGGTGTGGGAAAAAATCGATTCAAATTCCAATCACGATTCTCACTTTGTGCGATTCAGAATCGATTCTCATTTTAAAAAATTCTATTTTTTTTTAATTATTATTTTTTTATTTTTTTTATTTTAATTTAATTTTAATTAATCAATCCAACAAAACAATACACAGCATAGGGATGTCCCGATCCGATATTTGGATCGGATCGGCCGCCGATATTTGCCAAAAATTGCGTATCGGCAAGGCATGGGAAAATGACGATCCAGATCCAGTTTAAAAAAAACTCCGGTCCGTGTTTTCCAACGCACCGATTTAAATAATACATTCCACTTTTCTGCTGCTCCCTAATTTCCGTTCCGCATTTTCCAGCACACCTTCAACACATCCACAGGTCTGTGGAGTCTCACGCAGTTTATTTGGACACTAGGGGAACATAATAATAAATAATAATAATTCTGAGGTTATTGAGGGAAGACTCTTAGTTAACGGTTTACTGCTTGTATAATAAGGCCATGCAGAATAAGGCATTAATAAGTACTTAATAATGACTAATTAATAGCCAATATGTTACTAATTTGCACGTTAATAAGCAACTAATTAATGGTGAATATGTTCCCTATACTAAAGTGTTACCTAATATTTATTTTCAGATTAATCGCAATTCTTATTTGTAACAATTCTTAATCGATTCAAAGAATTCAAATTATTTTGTTTTATTTTTATTAGGAGTGTGCAAAAAATGATTGGGTAACACTTTAGTATGGGGAACATATTCACCATTAATTAGTTGCTTATTAAAGTAACAAAGACTTAATTTAGAGTTATTTGGACACTAGGGGAACATATAAGGGTTAGGGTTGGGGTTAGGGAAGACTTAGTTAATGGCTTACTGGTTGTATAATGGTTAGGGTTCGAAGGATTGGGGTTAGGGTTAGGGAAGACTTAGTTAATGGTTGTATAATTCGGCCATGCAGAATAAGGCATTAATAAGTACTTAATAATGACTAATTAAGAGCCAATATGTTACCAATTTGCATGTTTTAAGCAACTAATTAATGGTGAATATGTTCCCCATACTAAAGTGTTGCTACAATGCATGTTTCTAAATGAGTAACAATGCACATGAACGTGGTCTCTCTGCTTGTTCTGCTGCTCACCTTCTCTCTCCTCCTGATCAAAGATTCTTCTCCCAGGTGTTATCATGCGACATGCATGTGATCTTAGTCTTCCCTCCATCGTCATCTTCTCTAATGAGGAAGAAGGGCTGACACCAACCTGGGCTCCATGCAGTAAACATGAATACACTTGATAATTAGTCACACTAATTAAGCTGCTTTCTCCACCTTTACTTGTCATCCTACAAAAGTGTTAATGATCTATATTTCTAACTGAGTGTTGGTTACTATTTGTCATGTCTGTGTGACCATGTTTTGTTTTGTTTAGTTATTGGACTCTTTAGTTTCTGGCTTTTCACTCCCTTGTCTTGTTTCCATGGTTACCCATTAGTTTCACCTGTTCCACGTTTGGACTCATTGTGCACTCTTGTTTGCCATTAGTTTTTACCTGTCACGTCACGCACCTGTTTCACGTTTTGAGTCACGCACCTGTTTTCGTTAATCATGTCTGTAGTATTTAAGTTCATTGTTTTCAGTTTGTCTTCCTGGCGACATCCCACATTTATGCTTCTGCACATTCTCCACACACCCTTAAGACCCTTGCTGCTCTTTTTTCATGCCGGTTTCTCGTCCAAGTAAGTTTTCTTTATTCATGCCATAGTTTGCAAGTTTTGTTTAATTGTTCATAGTTTCTGCCTTTGTGCAAGTTTTGTGTTTATAGTCAAGTTTTGTACTCCCGCCCTTGTGCGCGCCTTTTGTTTGCTTCCTTTTTTTTGTAGTTATTGTGTTTAAATAAATCATGTACTCCCCTTCACGCCACGTATGGTCCAAATCTTTTGCACCTCGGGAGAACAAACCACGCCACAGTCCTAGTCGTGACACTATTCATCGTCCCCTGATCAAAGTGCCACAACTAGTTTCAGCTTGTAATGACTTCGAGGCAGCGTTCTTTCCCTAAACCGTTTCATTTTTATCGCACTTGTCCTGTTTTACTGCACACCTCTCATTCTGCACTTTTCAACGCCTGCTGAAATTCTCCACTCTCAAGGGTTAATGAGGCAAAATGAAGAGTCCACGAGAGTTGGAGCTTGAGGAAAAAAAACACAACTATATTTTAGAAAGGATGGGATGAATAATAAATGTGGCAGGCTAGAATCCAATTTTAAAGGGAGATCAGAGGAGCGCAGATAGATACTAGCGGGGATGTTTCCACCGGCCACACCAGGACCTGGGCAGCGGCTTTCTAGGTCATCTCCATCAGACATCTCGGCTTGTGGAGAAAGCATGTGGTTAAAACTTAGTGTGAGGAGCATGCTTTTCAGTTAGGCAATCAAATTGGAACCAAGTCAAGGCTCTGCGTTCTGTGGTCTCGCTCAATGTGAAGGTTTTGAGGCTATTGGGAGTGTTGTGCTATTTTCAGTGCATTCATGAGCATTTTTTTTTTTTTACTGCATTTTAATAATTGATACTAGAGGAGAGGAGTATTGCTCTGAAGCAGCGGTGGCCACACTTTTTCTGCAGGCCAGCTACTTTTCAATGGACCAAGTGGAGGGGATCATTCAGGGTGTAACGGTACGTGTATTTGTATTAGGGATGTCCCGATCCGATATTTGGATTGGATCGGCTGCCGATATTTGCCAAAAATTGCGTATCGGAAAGGCATGGGAAAATGCCGATCCAGATCCAGTTTAAAAAAAAACTCCGGTCCGTGTTTTCCAGCGCACCGATTTAAATAATACATTCCACTTTTCTGCTGCTCCCTAATTTCCGTTCCGCATTTTCCAGCACACCTTCAACACATCCACAGGTCTGTGGATTCTCACGCAGTTGCTTTTAGCTGCTGACATTACACGACAGGCTCTTCTCACTCTTTCCTGTGTCTCCCTCTCACAGACAGCAAGCGCACCTTCTTACACACGTCACATACTGTCACGTCATACGTCACATACGTATACGTCCTCCCCGAGCAGAGAGGTAGCAGCATGGCTAACGTTAGCTGTGATGCTAGCGCAGCCGTGCGAGCAACGCTCCCTCTAAGGTGCGCGCCTGTGCAATTGCGCACTGTTTAAGCGTCCTCTACGCATAGCAAATCTAAGCCACGCACAAAATCAAATAAAAAAATAAGCGCATAACAATTTTCGACACTCGGACACGACAGAGAAAACAGTTTTCGTCATCATTGTTCAAATATTGTGACGTCTGTCGAGACGCTTATCTCCATTCGGTGCCACACGTCCACACCATCAAAATGCCGAGGCAAAAATTTCCACATCAACACCGTATGAAAAAATTAGTGATTTTTTTAGTTGTGATTTCCTTCTCTGCATGAAAGTTTAAAAGTAGCATATATTAATGCAGTATGAAGAAGAATGTTTTAATGTAGACATGCAAGCCTTGAAAGAACATTTTGAAAATCAAGACTACATTTCCTGCAAATGGGTGCATTTCTACCCTATATTTTAACTTTAGATTTATTCTCATATCAAACTCTTTTGGCTGTCTTTTTGACACTTACATCCGGCGCCCCCCTCCACACCCTGGATTATAAATAATGTAAATAATTCAATGTGATTATCTTGTGTGATGACTGTATTATGATGATAGTATATATCTGATAGTATATATCTGTATCATGAATCAATTTAAGTGGACCCCGACTTAAACAAGTTGGAAAACTTATTGGGGTGTTACCATTTAGTGGTCAATTGTACGGAATATGTACTTCACTGTGCAACCTACTAATAAAAGTCTCAATCAATCAATCAAAACACATAGAATCATCATACTGCTGTGATTATATGCATCAAGTGTTCATTCACACCCTCCTCCATCAACTGACACACCCTCCGCCATCGATTGACACACCCTCCTCCATCGACTGACACACCCTCCTCCATCGACTGACACACCCTCCTCCATCAACTGACACACCCTCCGCCATCGATTGACACACCCTCCTCCATCGACTGACACACCCTCCTCCATCAACTGACACACCCTCCTCCATCGACTGACACACCCTCCTCCATCAACTGACACACCCTCCTCCATCGACTGACACACCCTCCTCCATCAACTGACACACCCTCCTCCATCGACTGACACACCCTCCTCCATCGACTGACACACCCTCCTCCATCGACTGACACACCCTCCTCCATCAACTGACACACCCTCCTCCATCGACTGACACACCCTCCTCCATCAACTGACACACCCTCCTCCATCAACTGACAAACCCTCCGCCATCGACTGACACACCCTCCTCCATCAACTGACACACCCTCTTCCATCGATTGACACACCCTCCTCTATCGACTGACACACCCTCCTCCATCAACTGACACACCCTCCTCCATCGACTGACACACCCTCCTCCATCAACTGACACACCCTCCTCCATCAACTGACAAACCCTCCGCCATCGACTGACACACCCTCCTCCATCAACTGACACACCCTCTTCCATCGATTGACACACCCTCCTCTATCGACTGACACACCATCCTCTATCGACTGACACACCCTCCTCCATCAACTGACACACCGTCCTCCATCGATTGACACACCCTCCTCCATGAACTGACACACCCTCCTCCATCGACTGACACAACCTCCGCCATCGACTGACACACCCTCCTCCATCGACTGACACACCCTCCGCCATCGACTGACACACCCTCCTCCATCGACTGACACACCCTCCTCCATCAACTGACACACCCTCCTCCATCGACTGACACACCCTCCTCCATCGACTGACACACCCTCCTCCATCAACTGACACACCCTCCTCCATCAACTGACACACCCTCCTCCATCGACTGACACACCCTCCTCCATCAACTGACACACCCTCCTCCATCGACTGACACACCCTCCGCCATCGACTGACACACCCTCCTCCATCGACTGACACACCCTCCTCCATCGACTGACACACCCTCCTTCATTGATTGACACACCCTCCTCCATCAACTGACACACCCTCCTCCATCAACTGACACACCCTCCTCCATCGATTGACACATCCTCCTCCATCGACTGACACACCCTCCCCCATCGACTGACACACCCTCCTTCATTGATTGACACACCCTCCTCCATCAACTGACACACCCTCCTCCATCAACTGACACACCCTCCTCCATCGACTGACACACCCTCCTCCATCAACTGACACACCCTCCTCCATCGACTGACACACCCTCCTCCATCGACTGACACACCCTCCTCCATCGACTGACACACCCTCCTCCATCAACTGACACACCCTCCTCCATCGACTGACACACCCTCCTCCATCAACTGACACACCCTCCTCCATCAACTGACAAACCCTCCGCCATCGACTGACACACCCTCCTCCATCAACTGACACACCCTCTTCCATCGATTGACACACCCTCCTCTATCGACTGACACACCCTCCTCCATCAACTGACACACCCTCCTCCATCGACTGACACACCCTCCTCCATCAACTGACACACCCTCCTCCATCAACTGACAAACCCTCCGCCATCGACTGACACACCCTCCTCCATCAACTGACACACCCTCTTCCATCGATTGACACACCCTCCTCTATCGACTGACACACCATCCTCTATCGACTGACACACCCTCCTCCATCAACTGACACACCGTCCTCCATCGATTGACACACCCTCCTCCATGAACTGACACACCCTCCTCCATCGACTGACACAACCTCCGCCATCGACTGACACACCCTCCTCCATCGACTGACACACCCTCCGCCATCGACTGACACACCCTCCTCCATCGACTGACACACCCTCCTCCATCAACTGACACACCCTCCTCCATCGACTGACACACCCTCCTCCATCGACTGACACACCCTCCTCCATCAACTGACACACCCTCCTCCATCAACTGACACACCCTCCTCCATCGACTGACACACCCTCCTCCATCAACTGACACACCCTCCTCCATCGACTGACACACCCTCCGCCATCGACTGACACACCCTCCTCCATCGACTGACACACCCTCCTCCATCGACTGACACACCCTCCTTCATTGATTGACACACCCTCCTCCATCAACTGACACACCCTCCTCCATCAACTGACACACCCTCCTCCATCGATTGACACATCCTCCTCCATCGACTGACACACCCTCCCCCATCGACTGACACACCCTCCTTCATTGATTGACACACCCTCCTCCATCAACTGACACACCCTCCTCCATCAACTGACACACCCTCCTCCATCGACTGACACACCCTCCGCCATCGACTGACACACCCTCCTCCATCGACTGACACACCCTCCTCCATCAACTGACACACCCTCCTCCATCGACTGACACACCCTCCCCCATCGACTGACACACCCTCCTTCATTGATTGACACACCCTCCTCCATCAACTGACACACCCTCCTCCATCAACTGACACACCCTCCTCCATCAACTGACACACCCTCCGCCATCGACTGACACACCCTCCTCCATCGACTGACACACCCTCCTCCATCGACTGACACACCCTCCTCCATCGACTGACACACCCTCCTCCATCGACTGACACACCCTCCTCCATCGACTGACACACCCTCCTCCATCGACTGACACACCCTCCTCCATCGACTGACACACCCTCCTCCATCAACTGACACACCCTCTTCCATCGATTGACACACCCTCCTCCATCAACTGACACACCCTCCTCCATCGATTGACACACCCTCCTCCATCGACTGACATACCCTCCTCCATCGACTGACACACCCTCCTCCATCGACTGACACACCCTCCTCCATCAACTGACACACCCTCCTCCATCGACTGACACACCCTCCTCCATCAACTGACACACCCTCCTCCATCGACTGACACACCCTCCTCCATCAACTGACACACCCTCCTCCATCGACTGACACACCCTCCTCCATCGACTGACACACCCTCCTCCATCAACTGACACACCCTCCTCCATCAACTGACACACCCTCCTCCATCGACTGACACACCCTCCTCCATCGACTGACACACCCTCCTCCATCGACTGACACACCCTCCTCCATCAACTGACAGACCCTCCGCCATCGATTGACACACCCTCCTCCATCAACTGACACACCCTCCTCCATCGACTGACACACCCTCCTCCATCAACTGACACACCCTCCTCCATCGACTGACACACCCTCCGCCATCGACTGACACACCCTCCTCCATCGACTGACACACCCTCCTCCATCGACTGACACACCCTCCATCGATTGACACACCCTCCTCCATCGATTGACACACCCTCCTCCATCAACTGACACACCCTCTTCCATCGATTGACACACCCTCCTCTATCGACTGACACACCCTCCTCTATCGACTGACACACCCTCCTCCATCGATTGACACACCCTCATCTATCGACTGACACACCCTCCTCCATCAACTGACACACCCTCCTCCATCGACTGACACACCCTCCTCCATCAACTGACACACCCTCCTCCATCGACTGACACACCCTCCTCCATCAACTGACACACCCTCCTCAATCGATTGACACACCCTCCTCCATCGATTGACACACCCTCCTCCATCGACTGACACACCCTCCTCCATCGACTGACACACCCTCCTCCATCGACTGACACACCCTCCGCCATCGACTGACACACCCTCCTCCATCGACTGACACACCCTCCTCCATCGACTGACACACCCTCCATCGATTGACACACCCTCCTCCATCGATTGACACACCCTCCTCCATCAACTGACACACCCTCTTCCATCGATTGACACACCCTCCTCTATCGACTGACACACCCTCCTCTATCGACTGACACACCCTCCTCCATCGATTGACACACCCTCATCTATCGACTGACACACCCTCCTCCATCAACTGACACACCCTCCTCCATCGACTGACACACCCTCCTCCATCAACTGACACACCCTCCTCCATCGACTGACACACCCTCCTCCATCAACTGACACACCCTCCTCAATCGATTGACACACCCTCCTCCATCGATTGACACACCCTCCTCCATCGACTGACACACCCTCCTCCATCGACTGACACACCCTCCGCCATCGACTGACACACCCTCCTCCATCGACTGACACACCCTCCTCCATCGACTGACACACCCTCCTTCATTGATTGACACACCCTCCTCCATCAACTGACACACCCTCCTCCATCAACTGACACACCCTCCTCCATCGATTGACACATCCTCCTCCATCGACTGACACACCCTCCCCCATCGACTGACACACCCTCCTTCATTGATTGACACACCCTCCTCCATCAACTGACACACCCTCCTCCATCAACTGACACACCCTCCTCCATCGACTGACACACCCTCCGCCATCGACTGACACACCCTCCTCCATCGACTGACACACCCTCCTCCATCAACTGACACACCCTCCTCCATCGACTGACACACCCTCCCCCATCGACTGACACACCCTCCTTCATTGATTGACACACCCTCCTCCATCAACTGACACACCCTCCTCCATCAACTGACACACCCTCCTCCATCAACTGACACACCCTCCGCCATCGACTGACACACCCTCCTCCATCGACTGACACACCCTCCTCCATCGACTGACACACCCTCCTCCATCGACTGACACACCCTCCTCCATCGACTGACACACCCTCCTCCATCGACTGACACACCCTCCTCCATCGACTGACACACCCTCCTCCATCGACTGACACACCCTCCTCCATCAACTGACACACCCTCTTCCATCGATTGACACACCCTCCTCCATCAACTGACACACCCTCCTCCATCGATTGACACACCCTCCTCCATCGACTGACATACCCTCCTCCATCGACTGACACACCCTCCTCCATCGACTGACACACCCTCCTCCATCAACTGACACACCCTCCTCCATCGACTGACACACCCTCCTCCATCAACTGACACACCCTCCTCCATCGACTGACACACCCTCCTCCATCAACTGACACACCCTCCTCCATCGACTGACACACCCTCCTCCATCGACTGACACACCCTCCTCCATCAACTGACACACCCTCCTCCATCAACTGACACACCCTCCTCCATCGACTGACACACCCTCCTCCATCGACTGACACACCCTCCTCCATCGACTGACACACCCTCCTCCATCAACTGACAGACCCTCCGCCATCGATTGACACACCCTCCTCCATCAACTGACACACCCTCCTCCATCGACTGACACACCCTCCTCCATCAACTGACACACCCTCCTCCATCGACTGACACACCCTCCGCCATCGACTGACACACCCTCCTCCATCGACTGACACACCCTCCTCCATCGACTGACACACCCTCCATCGATTGACACACCCTCCTCCATCGATTGACACACCCTCCTCCATCAACTGACACACCCTCTTCCATCGATTGACACACCCTCCTCTATCGACTGACACACCCTCCTCTATCGACTGACACACCCTCCTCCATCGATTGACACACCCTCATCTATCGACTGACACACCCTCCTCCATCAACTGACACACCCTCCTCCATCGACTGACACACCCTCCTCCATCAACTGACACACCCTCCTCCATCGACTGACACACCCTCCTCCATCAACTGACACACCCTCCTCAATCGATTGACACACCCTCCTCCATCGATTGACACACCCTCCTCCATCGACTGACACACCCTCCTCCATCGACTGACACACCCTCCTCCATCGACTGACACACCCTCCGCCATCGACTGACACACCCTCCTCCATCGACTGACACACCCTCCTCCATCGACTGACACACCCTCCATCGATTGACACACCCTCCTCCATCGATTGACACACCCTCCTCCATCAACTGACACACCCTCTTCCATCGATTGACACACCCTCCTCTATCGACTGACACACCCTCCTCTATCGACTGACAAACCCTCCTCCATCGATTGACACACCCTCATCTATCGACTGACACACCCTCCTCCATCAACTGACACACCCTCCTCCATCGACTGACACACCCTCCTCCATCAACTGACACACCCTCCTCCATCGACTGACACACCCTCCTCCATCAACTGACACACCCTCCTCAATCGATTGACACACCCTCCTCCATCGATTGACACACCCTCCTCCATCGACTGACACACCCTCCTCCATCGACTGACACACCCTCCCCCATCGACTGACACACCCTCCTTCATCGACTGACACACCCTCCTCCATCGACTGACACACCCTCCTCCATCAACTGACACACCTTCCTCCATCAACTGACACACCCTCCTCCATCAACTGACACACCCTCCGCCATCGACTGACACACCCTCCTCCATCGACTGACACACCCTCCTCCATCGATTGACACACCCTCCTCCATCGACTGACACACCCTCCTCCATCGACTGACACACCCTCCTCCATCAACTGACACATCCTCCTCCATCGACTGACACACCCTCCGCCATCGACTGACACACCCTCCTCCATCGACTGACACACCCTCCTCCATCGACTGACACACCCTCCTCCATCAATTGACACACCCTCCTCCATCAACTGACACACCCTCCTCCATCAACTGACACACCCTCCTCCATCGACTGACACACCCTCCTCCATCGACTGACACACCCTCCTCCATCGACTGACACACCCTCCTCCATCGACTGACACACCCTCCTCCATCGACTGACACACCCTCCGCCATCGACTGACACACCCTCCTCCATCGACTGACACACCCTCCTCCATCGACTGACACAAACCTCCTCCATCGACTGACACACCCTCCTCCATCAACTGACACACCCTCCTCCATCGACTGACACACCCTCCTCCATCAACTGACACACCCTCCTCCATCAACTGACACACCCTCCTCCATCAACTGACACACCCTCCTCCATCAACTGACAGACCCTCCGCCATCGATTGACACACCCTCCTCCATCAACTGACACACCCTCCTCCATCAACTGACACACCCTCCTCCATCGACTGACACACCCTCCGCCATCGACTGACACACCCTCCTCCATCGATTGACACACCCTCATCTATTGACTGACACACCCTCCTCCATCAACTGACACACCCTCCGCCATCCACTGACACACCCTCCTCCATCGGCCCAGAGCATAATACTACCACCACGCTTGACAGTAGGCATGGTGTTCCTGGGATTAAAGGCCTCACCTTTTCTCTTCCAAACATATTGCTGGGTATTGTGGCCAAACAGCTCCATTTTTGTTTCACCTAACCACAGAACTTTCCTCCATGTGATGTCAGATGAAATTCTTCAGGGCAACCTATAGGCTAGAATGAAGGTTTTAGAATGGCCTTCCCAAAGTCCTGACTTAAAACGTGTGGACAATGCTGAAGAAACAAGTCCATGTCAGAAAACCAACAAAATTAGCTGAACTGCACCAATTTTGTCAAGAGGAGTGGTCAAAAATTCAAGCAGAAGCTTGTGGATGGCTACCAAAAGTGCCTTATTGCAGGTAAACTTGCAAGGGACAAATATTAACATTGCTGTATGTATACTTTTGACCCAGCACATTTGCTCACATTTTCAGTAGAGCCATAATAAATTCATAAAAGAAGCAAACTTCATGAATGTTTTTTGTGACCAACAAGTATGTGCTCCAATCACTACATCACAAAAAAAATAAGAGTTATAGAAATGATTGTAAAGTCAAAACAGCCATGACATGATGTTCTTTACAAGTGTATGTACACTTTTGACCAGGACTGTATATTCCTAGAAACACACACATGATCCAGAAGAAGTAATCCAAATGATGTACAGTAAATGTATTAACCAGGCGAGGCGTAACATGAACATGAACATGAGTGTTTGCATTCTTCACTTGCTAGCCACATATTCAAACTGCATATTAGCCGTGAGAAAGTTGAAAGGTGTTCCTTCCCATAAGGGCCACCTCCCTCTCTTCTGGGGACGACCACTAAAAGGTAATGTAGCTTCACTACCTGGTGTTTAAGAGCTGATGGGGCGTGTCCAGCCAAGGTAGACTCTCCTCCGCCAAAGGCCGCATGGGAGGACGCTGCTGGGTTTAATGAGTGGACATTTAGTCAAAGCTCATGTCGGCCCACTGTGATGCTTGTACCCGACCCTCTGGACACTGCTCACGTCCAATTCTCACACCGTCAATCTGTCTGTGGGAACGTACTCCCCCATCCCCCCATGGTGACCGGTGCAATGGACGCTGAGTGGATCTAACATTATATTGTGAGAGTCCAGTCCATAGTGGCTCTAACATAATAGTGTGAGAGTTCAGTCCATAGTGGCTCTAACATAATAGTGTGAGAGTCCAGTCCATAGTGGATCTAACATAATAGTGTGAGAGTTCAGTCCATAGTGGATCTAACATAATAGTGTGAGAGTTCAGTCCATAGTGGATCTAACATAATAGTGAGAGTCCAGTCCATAGTGGATCTAACATAATATTGTGAGAGTCCGGTCCATAGTGGATCTAACATAATAGTGTGAGAGTCCAGTCCATAGTGGATCTAACATAATAGTGTGAGAGTCCAGTCCATAGTGGATCTAACATAATAGTGTGAGAGTCCAGTCCATAGTGGATCTAACATAATAGTGTGAGAGTTCAGTCCATAGTGGATCTAACATAATAGTGTGAGAGTCCAGTCCATAGTGGATCTAACATAATAGTGAGAGTCCAGTCCATAGTGGATCTAACATAATATTGTGAGAGTCCAGTCCATAGTGGATCTAACATAATAGTGTGAGTGTCCAGTCCATAGTGGATCTAACATAATAGTGTGAGAGTCCAGTCCATAGTGGATCTAACATAATAGTGAGAGTCCAGTCCATAGTGGATCTAACATAATAGTGTGAGAGTCCAGTCCATAGTGGATCTAACATAATAGTGAGAGTCCAGTCCATTGTGGATCTAACATAATATTGTGATAGTCCAGTCCATAGTGGATCTAACATAATAGTGTGAGAGTCCAGTCCATAGTGGATCTAACATAATAGTGTGAGAGTCCAGTCCATAGTGGATCTAACATAATCTAGTGAGAGTCCAGTCCATAGTGGATCTAACATGACACTGTGAGAGTACAGTCCATAATGGATCTAACATAATAGTGTGAGAGTCCAGTCCATAGTGGATCTAACATAATAGTGTGAGAGTCCAGTCCATAGTGGATCTAACATAATAGTGTGAGAGTCCAGTCCATAGTGGATCTAGCATAATATTGTGAGACTCCAGTCCATAGTGGATCTAACATAATAGTGAGAGTTCAGTCCATAGTGGATCTAACATAATAGTGTGAGAGTCCAGTCCTTAGTGGATCTAGCATAATATTGTGAGACTCCAGTACGTAGTGGATCTAACATAATAGTAAGAGTTCAGTCCATAGTGGATCTAACATAATATTGTGAGAGTCCGGTCCATAGTGGATCTAACATAATAGTGTGAGAGTCCAGTCCATAGTGGATCTAACATAATAGTGTGAGAGTCCAGTCCATAGTGGATCTAGCATAATAATGTGAGACTCCAGTCTGTAGTGGATCTAACATAATAGTGAGAGTTCAGTCCATAGTGGATCTAACATAATAGTGTGAGAGTCCAGTCCATAGTGGATCTAACATAGTAGTGTGAGAGTCCAGTCCATAGTGGACTAGTTAATAGTATGAGAGTCCAGTCCATAGTGGATCTAACATAATAGTGTGAGAGTTCAGTCCATAGTGGATCTAACATAATGGTGTGAGAGTCCAGTCCATAGTGGATCTAACATAATAGTGTGAGAGTCCAGTCCATAGTGGATCTAACATAACAGTGTGAGAGTCCAGTCCATAGTGGACTATTTAATAGTGTGAGAGTCCAGTTCATAGTGGATCTAGTTAATAGTGTGAGAGTCCAATCCATAGTGGATTTAGTTAATAGTGTGAGAGTCCAGTCCATAGTGGATTTAGTTAATAGTGTGAGAGTCCAGTCCATAGTGGATTTAGTTAATAGTGTGAGAGTCCAGTCCATAGTGGACTAGTTAATAGTGTGAGAGTCCAGTCCATAGTGGATCTAGTTAATAGTGTGAGAGTCCAGTCCATAGTGGATCAAGTTAATAGTGTGAGAGTCCAGTCCATAGTGGATCAAGTTAATAGTGTGAGAGTCCAGTCCATAGTGGATTTAGTTAATAGTGTGAGAGTCCAGTCCATAGTGGATCAAGTTAATAGTGTGAGAGTCCAGTCCATAGTGGATCTAGCTAATAGCGTGAGAATCCAATCCATAGTGGATCTAACATCATACTGTGAGAGTCCAGTCCATAGTGGATCTAACATAGTAGTGTGAGAGTCCAGTCCATAGTGGATCTAACATAGTAGTGTGAGAGTCCAGTCCATAGTGGACTAGTTAATAGTGTGAGAGTCTAGTCCATAGTGGACTAGTTAATAGTGTGAGAGTCCAGTCCATAGTGGATCAAGTTCTTAGTGTGAGAGTCCAATCCATAGTGGATCAAGTTAATAGTGTGAGAGTCCAGTCCATAGTGGATTTAGTTAATAGTGTGAGAGTCCAATCCATAGTGGATCAAGTTAATAGTGTGAGAGTCCAGTCCATAGTGGATCTAGTTAATAGTGTGAGAGTCCAGTCCATAGTGGATTTAACATAATAGTGTGAGAGTCCAGTCCATAGTGGATCTAACATAATAGTGAGAGTCCAGTCCATAGTGGATTTAACATAATAGTGTGAGAGTCCAGTCCATAGTGGATCCAGTCAATCTGCTAAAAGGTTTGTTTGCTTCCAATGAGATTTACGAAGACGGCCGCCTGAAGAAAACATGTTCACTGTATGGCTGTTGACCAAGTATGCTAGGCATTCACTTGTGTGTGTGAAAAGCCGTTGATATTATGTGACTGTGCCGGCACGCCCCCAATATTGATGTCCGGGTGGAAATCGGGAGAATGGTTGCCCCGGGAGATTTCCGGGAGGGGCACTGAAATTCGGGAGCTTCCAGGGAAAATTGGGAGGGTTGGCAAGTATGACTGGGAGACGCAACTGCTCTGTACTTCTCCCTACGTCCGTACAGCGGCATTTTAAAAAAAGTCATACATTTTACTTTTTGAAACCCATACCGATAATTTCCGATATGACATTTTAAAGCATTTATCGGACATCTCTAATCTGGATACACTGATCTAAACTTTGGACCAATATATTCATATTCCCTGATTCTAGTCAAGACTCGAGCAGCAGCATTTTTGGATGCACTTGTGGTTAAGAGCGCCCACTGAGAGGCTATTATCCACCAGAAAGTGGGAGCATATTTTGTACTTTTTGCACGACACTATATGTGCTTCCTGCTAGCCCCGTGTCAGGAATGTCCTCTTGGATTTTGGCTCTTGCAGCTTAAATTGGACTAATTATTTCCAGCAGCTTAGGGCTTTATTAAAGCATTAGTGGACCAAGAAAAAAAAAGATTATGGCATTATTATTTGTATAGCTGACTTTGTAGCGTCCATGATTTTTTTCCCCCCATTAAGCTGTTTGTAATTAACGAGGCTCACTGTTATTCAATGTCATGCAGAGGCTGTGTTTCCACGCTGATTTTTATACTTTTGTCCTCACCTCCAGACATATTTCCTAAAACCATACCTGCCAACTACTCCGGTTTTCCCGTAATTAGTACGGTTTTCATCAACCTATTCCGGATTACGGTTGCAGTGATAAAAAATACGGTTTTTCATTAATTAAAATTTTTTTTTTTTTTTTAAAGTTTTATTCACGAAATCGCGTAACAACAATGACAATCGACACTGCTTCCCGTAACTTCCTATCGAGCCATTCCGAATGCCATGCGCGAGGCTATTTATAGCACCGCTGCCAAGCACGAGTTTCCAAACGAGCGAACGATCACGGAATCAGCCGGAGAAAAATCGCAAACGAGTCTTAAACCGAAAAGAAAACTGCAGTCATTCCGTGAAGAATATTCAAAAGCCTATACGGGAATAATTGTCCGTTCCAAAAAGGGTGAAAACTACGCGATTTGCACCTTGTGCAGACAAGATTTTTCGATCGGACACGGAGGAATTAGCGATGTAAAAGACCACGTTGGGACAAAAAAAAACACAAGTCTAATGCCGTTGCTAGCGATACAAGTGGAAAACTTTCAACGTTTTTCGTCGCCCAAACAGATTCTTTGGATGTGATAAATGCCGAAGTTTTATTTACGGAGGCAATAATTGAGCATGGACTAGAATAAATTTCGATTTTAGCCACAAAAAGGTAATGATAATGTCCAGAAAAACTCACTTTATATTACTATAGAGTCCTTTTAACGAATGAGTTTGATGGTTTATCACAAACCTTAAATGAAAGAAGTCCTTTGTTCTCCTGCACCATGCATGCGCTTTGGCCTTGCTTCGTGTTTGGTGCGCAATCCTGTCGGCTGTATTTCACAGCACATCTTTGACAACTTGAAGTGGCATAAAACATTTAAAACAAAGGGGTTATAGGAACAATCACTTTCAGTGTTTTATGCCACTTCAAGTTGTCAAAGACGGTATGCTGGTGACCGACTGCCACAAGTGGAACAAACATTTGAAACAAAGGGGTTATAGGAACAATCACTTTCAGTGTTTTATGCCACTTCAAGTAAACTTATCATAAAGTTACCATATCATTTTTGCAGTATGATCAATCTGATAGAATAAATTTGGATTTTAGCCACAAAAAGGTAATGACACCAATGTTATCTATTGGAATTGTTTAGTACTGTTATACTGTTAAAAGTGTTTATACTATTTATGCTTTCAAGTCCAAGTTGAAGAAATCTTGTTCAATGTTGACAGCATAACTACCAAAATACAGAAGTATGTCCTTAATATTTTTGCAGTGCTATTTCTGTTGAAAAGTTCAAATGATTACATTAGAGATGTGATGTGCCACTTTTCAAGTGTCTGATGGCTTAAATTAATTTTCATTATTTTTTATATTTTGAATTCTTTTGAAATGCTTACAAAAAAACTACATTTGAATTGTAATTCCATGCTATTGACAGGACTATTAATTTTAATGAAGTTAGCTTACCATGTTTACAGTATGATAATTGTGATAGAAATGTGAATTTTAGGCACAGAATATTTTTTACAATTGAACAAGGCAGTAGATTATACAAGCTTGGACAGAAAGTTAATAATGACACCAATTTTTTTTTTAATGGAATTGTTTAGTACTGTTTTACCATTTGTTTACTGTAAAAAGTGTTTATACTTTCAATTAACAAATTGAAGTCTTGTGAAAGGTTGACAGGATAACTGGCATTAACTGTCAAAATAATTTCAAACTATTGAAGTTAGCTTACAGAATAAACATGTCAATCAACCCATATGATTTTTGCTGTAATATTTTTGTTTTGAAAAGTCACTGTGACTGATAGAAAAGTGATGGTTTTAGCAACATTTTAACCTGTCTGAATGCTAATAATCATTTTGCGTCGGGGGGCAGAACCCCCCACCAGGACTTTGTCCTGGACCTACCGGGGCCTGCGGCCCCTGGACCCTGGCTACTAGGTTTTTCTGATTTCAAAAGTTGGCAGGTATGTAAAACCTGTCTTCGGTAATGCAATCAATACTCATCCATCTACTTACCTTATTTTTCGGACCATAGGGTGCACCGGATTATAAAGCGCATTAAAGGAGTCATATTGTTATGATTCATTTTCTAAATGTAAAAGACTTCCTTGTGGTCTACATAACATGTAATGGTGGTTATTTGCTCAAGATGTTGCACAGATCAGTGTTTTTCAACCTTTTTTGAGGCAAGGCACATTTCTGCACACCACCAGCAGAAAAGGTTAAAAAATGAAACTGCACCTGGTCGCCGTGCCTTATTTTGAGTTTGTTGGTGTTTTCTTGTGTGTAGTGCTTTAGTTCTTGTCTTGCGCTCTTATTTTGTTGACCCTTCCTGTTTATTTGATGTTTTCCTGTAGCAGTTTCATTTCTTCCTTTGAGCGCTATTGCCTGACCTACTTTGTGTTAGCAAGCAAGACTATTTAAGTTGTTGCTATCCTTCTTTGTGTGGACATTGTCATGTACGGATGTACTTTATGGACGCCGTCTCTGCTCCTCACGCTGCAAGTTTTTGCTGTCGTCCAGCATTCTGTTTCTGTTTACGTTGTAGCCAGTTCAGTTTTGCTTTCGTTTTGCATAGCCATCCCCATGCTTCAATGCCTTTTCCTTTCCCTTTTGTGTGTTTTTGGTTTAAGCGTTACATACCTTTTCACCTTTTGCATATTGGGTTCACCAAGACAGCCCCACAGCATCCAGAGCCTTAAGGAGCCTCTGCAGCATTGCGTGGAAATCGGGGGCGGTACCACTGGATTGGCAGACCGGGGTGGTGGTTCCTCTCTTTAAGAAGGGGAACCGGAGGGTGTGTTCTAACTATCGTGGGATCACACTCCTCAGCCTTCCCGGTAAGGTCTATTCAGGTGTACTGGAGAGGAGGCTACGCCGGATAGTCGAACCTCGGGTTCAGGAGGAACAGTGTGGTTTTCGTCCTGGTCGTGGAACTGTGGACCAGCTCTATACTCTCGGCAGGGTCCTTGAGGGTGCATGGGAGTTTGCCCAACCAGTCTACATGTGTTTTGTGGACTTGGAGAAGGCATTCGACCGTGTCCCTCGGGAAGTCCTGTGGGGAGTGCTCAGAGAGTACGGGGTATCGGACTGTCTGATTGTGGCGGTCCGCTCCCTGTATGATCAGTGCCAGAGCTTGGTCCGCATTGCCGGCAGTAAGTCGGACACGTTTCCAGTGATGGTTGGACTCCGCCAAGGCTGCCCTTTGTCACCGATTCTGTTCATAACTTTTATGGACAAAATTTCTAGGCGCAGTCAAGGCGTTGAGGGGATCCGGTTTGGTGGCTGCAGGATTAGGTCTCTGCTTTTTGCAGATGATGTGGTCCTGATGACTTCATCTGGCCAGGATCTTCAGCTCTCACTGGATCGGTTCGCAGCTGAGTGTGAAGCGACTGGGATGAGAATCAGCACCTCCAAGTCCGAGTCCATGGTTCTCGCCCGGGAAAGGGTGGAGTGCCATCTCCGGGTTGGGGAGGAGATCTTTCCCCAAGTGGAGGAGTTCAAGTACCTCGGAGTCTTGTTCACGAGTGAGGGAAGAGTGGATCGTGAGATCGACAGGCGGATCGGTGCGGCGTCTTCAGTAATGCGGACACTGTATCGATCCGTTATGGTGAAGAAGGAGCTGAGCCGGAAGGCAAAGCTCTCAATTTACCGGTCGATCTACGTTCCCATCCTCACCTATGGTCATGAGCTTTGGGTTATGACCGAAAGGACAAGATCACGGGTACAAGCGGCCGAAATGAGTTTCCTCCGCCGGGTGGCGAGGCTCTCCCTTAGAGATAGGGTGAGAAGCTCTGCCATCCGGGAGGAGCTCAAAGTAAAGCCGCTGCTCCTCCACATCGAGAGGAGCCAGATGAGGTGGTTCGGGCATCTGGTCAGGATGCCACCCGAACGCCTCCCTAGGGAGGTGTTTAGGGCACGTCCGACCGGTAGGAGGCCGCGGGGAAGACCCAGGACACGTTGGGAAGACTATGTCTCCCGGCTGGCCTGGGAACGCCTCGGGGTCCCACAGGAAGAGCTGGACAAAGTGGCTGGGGAGAGGGAAGTCTGGGCTTCCCTGCTTAGGCTGCTGCCCCCGCGACCTGACCTCGGATAAGCGGAAGAAGATGGATGGATGGATATTGGGTTCACGACAAACCGTCCTCATCTCACCCGACGCATTCCGACTTTTACAAAGCTGATGGACCCGTTGCATTTTGTGGCTTTTAATGCCTCACAATCAAACACTTTTACCGGTATGTTAAAATAGTGAACAGATGTTCAGTATTTTAACATAAAAGTGTTTGATTGTGTGGCATTAAAAGCCACAAAATGCAACGGGTCCATCAGACCCACAAACGCTGGCTGAGTAACAACAATATGAACATTACACAAGGGTTAAGTGCACCTTTATAGCATACTTGCCAACCCTCCCGGATTTTCCGGGAGACTCCCGAAATTCAGCGCCTCTCCCGAAAACCTCCCGGGACAAATTTTCTCCCGAAAAACTCCCGAAATTCAGGCGGACCTGAGTGGCGTGTTGACAACACACAACAACAGTGTCTACCGTAAAGCAGTTCGTCTGCCATAAACAGCAATGTTGTGACACTTTTAAACAGGACAATACTGCCATCTACTGTACATGCATATGTGACCCACCCATAATGTGTCACATGTTTGTGTTGATTCATTTATTTTATTTTGTGGTTTGAATTCCTTTTTGGAGCTGTCATTACACATTTATCAGTATTCACATTGGTCAGTAGGGGGCAGTAGGGCGTTTCTTCCCAATTGAATGCTATCACCTGCAGACCGGAAATGGCTTGTCATTCTGATGAGCGCGACCAGTCTGTGAACAATTGAAACGTCCTGTGTGCTTTTTCCCACCTGTATAACAGGTTAGTTTTGGTGAATCAACTCACTGAATAATATCTATGTGATCTTTATAAGTTTAAGTACACATTCTGATGGTGGAGCCTAACTCTAAAGTGTTTGTGAGTTGTAGTTTGTAAATGAACACTGAAATTCAAGTATTTGTTTTATTTATATATATATATATATATATATATATATATATATATATATATATATATATATATATATATATATACATACCGTATTTTCCGCACTATTAGCCACACCTAAAAACCACAAATTTACTCAAAAGCTGACAGTGCGGCTTATAACCCGGTGCGCTTTATATATGGATTAATATTAAGATTCATTTTCATAAAGTTTCGGTCTCGCAACTACGGTAAACAGCCGCCATCTTTTTTCCCCGTAGAAGAGGAAGTGCTTCTTCTTCTACGCAAGCAACCGCCAAGGTAAGCACCCGCCCCCATAGAACAGGAAGCGCTTCTTCTTCTACTGTAAGCAACCACCCGCCCGCGTAGAAGAAGAAGAAGAAGAAGAAGAAGAAGAAGAAGCGCGCGGATATTACGTTTCATTTCCTTTGTGTGTTTACATCTGTAAAGACCACAAAATGGCTCCTACTAAGCGTCAGGTTTCCGGTTCATGAAAAGACGCAATCTCTCCATCCGCACACGGACTACTATTTCACAGCAACTGCCTAAAGACTTTCAAGAAAAGCTGGCTACTTTCCGTGCATATTGTAAAAACAAGATAGCTGAAAAAAAGATCCGGCCAGAGAACATTATCAACATGGACGAGGTTCCACTGACTTTTGATATTCCTGTGAACCGCACTGTGGATACAACGGGAGCACGTACGGTGAATATTCGCACCACAGGGAATGAGAAGTCATCCTTCACTGTGGTTCTAGCTTGCCATGCTAATGGCCAGAAACTTCCACCCATGGTGATATTCAAAAGGAAGACCTTGCCAAAAGAGACCTTTCCAGCCGGCGTCATCATAAAAGCTAACTCGAAGGGATGGATGGATGAAGAAAAGATGAGCGAGTGGTTAAGGTAAGTTTAAGTTTACGCGAAGAGGCCGGGTGGCTTTTTTCACGCAGCTCCGTCCATGTTGATATACGACTCCATGCGCGCCCACATCACGCTGGTTTTTAATATATTATTAAAGTTTGACTGACCTATCTGACTGTTTTTTTGACATTCCCTTTAGCGCAGTTAGATGCGGCTTATAACACGGGGCGGCTTATAGGTGGACAAAGTTTTGAAATATGCCGTTCATTGAAGGCGCGGCTTATAACCCAGGGCGGCTTATGGTGCGGAAAATACGGTATATATATATCTTAACCACGCCCCCAACCACGCCCCCGCCCCACCCCCGACCCCACCCCCACCCCCACCTCCCGAAATCGGAGGTCTCAAGGTTGGCAAGTATGCTTTATAGTCCGGAAAATACAGTACCCGGCTCACGTTTGATCTATGGTCTCAGAACTAGCAGTCTTTATTTAATTAGTCAAGTAGGTCTCTATTCCTTACCTCTGTCTTCGTCTCACTTATCCTTAATCGCTTCTCGTCTTTGTGACCCAGAGCCTCTTTCCCCGCTTTGATTCCTACACAATCATACTGCTCTTCTCTCCATGGACTTGGTCATTAGCTGACTGACTGAGCTGATGGCATCTATTCCCCAGACTATTTGCTTGTTGCATCGTCTCTATCCCTCACTCTCTACGCAAACTCTTCCCTATACTCACCCTCCCTGGCCTTTTAGCCTCCTTTTCCCCGACATCCCCTACTTTGCCGCGTGCATTCTCCATAACATCAATTGCGCGGTGTCATCCCAAATTGGCCAACACCAATTAAGACCCTACTATTGTATTTAATTGGTCATTAAGCCTGGCTTCTCTGTGAATGCACCGTCTCCCTGGAAATGCTTTTTCTCTGGCCTCTTACAGCACATGCGGTCATTCCTCCTCCCTGCAGGTTTCACAATGGCTCGGCCAACCACTGACACTGCCAAGAATGACTTGTGTGTGTGTGTGTGTGTGTGTGTGTGTGTGTGTGTGTGTTGGGGGAGAAACAAATGGTGGTAGGAGAGATCTTCTCCTGTGTGTATCCTCAGTCACCTCGCCTTCAAACCCTCTCATTCACTGCTTCTCCATCCATGTGTTGCCGGTGGATTAAGCTAATTAAAGCACTGCAGACTGCGTCCCAAGGGAGAGGCTATACACACACACACACACACACACACACACACACACACCAACACACACGCTCATTAATGACAGCAAGTACATAGACGCACACAATAGCATCAACATGAGAGTTCCATGCTGGTGAGATAGCTGTCACTTTGAACTCACCCAGATAGTGTTTACTTAATAGCGAAGGTATATCAATCAACGACGAGTTTGCCATTTTTATTCCCGCAAACCGTCCGTAATATTACATTTTAGACGGTCCGTTTGAAGCTGACGCTCGGCGCTGTTTTTGCTCCAAGCTGAGCCCAAGGCCTCTCAACTATGTGTTGTCATCCATAACAGCCCGGCGCTGCCAATTTGTGGGTCACTGGCGGTGAACTGCTGGCCTAGAAATAACACTAGACCCACTTTCTTCAAATGGGATGCAGCTTTTATTGGCTCTGCCTGCCCAATTCTGAGAAATACAGCAAACCACGGCGTGCAGGTCGGTGGTATGCATAGGGATGGTGTTTGATAAGAAATGATCGGGTTTGAGCCCATTATCGAATCCTCTTATCGAACCGATTCCTTATCGATTCCAGATAGGTTGTTGGAAAAAAACACAATATTTGGTTTAACAGAAGCTCACTTTTATTTTATAAGAAAAAAATAAAATAAATAAATAAATATTGACTGTTACCCCCCTAAAAAAAAAAATAAAAAAAAAATTATTGACTGTTGTTACCCAAAGTATATTAAGTGGGATTTTTCAGAAAAACAAATATATATACTAGAGATGCACGGATAGGCGATTATTTCATCCGCAACCGCATCACAAAAGTCGTCAACCATCCGCATCCACCCGAACTAACATTTAATCAAAACCGCACCCGCCCGCACCCGCCCGTTGTTATATATCTAATAAAAAAAAATAAATAAAAAAATAACTGGGATTTATATAGCGCTTTTCTAAGTACCCAAAGTCGCTTTACATGTAGAACCCATCAATCCTTCACACCTGGTGGTGGTAAGCTACTTTCATAGCCACAGCTGCCCTGGGGTAGACTGACGGAAGCGTGGCTGCAATTTGCGCCAACGGCCCCTCCGACCACCACCTATCTTTCATCATTCAGTTCACCGGTGTGAGTGGCACCGGGGGCAAAGGGAGAAGTGTCCCGCCCAAGGACACAACGGCAGAGATTTTTGGATGGTAAGAGGCGGGGAGCGAACCTGCAACCCTCAGGTTTCTGGCACGGTTGCTCTACCCACTACGCCATGCCGCCCCGAATAATCTAATATAGACGATGCAAGGCATTAGTGAGGTTATAAAGCTTTTGCCTGTTAAAGAAAGGAGACTGATCCAATGCAGCGGAGACATTCAATGCGTGCCACGCTGTCACAGCCCAGACGCACACCAGTGCGCAATCATCTGGGGAGCCGCGCTGAGCGCACCTTCAAGCGCGTGGAGGTGCGATGTCCCTCGCACCCGTGGCGGCTCCACCCGGGCTCGCGCCCAAGGCTTCAGCGCGCACCGCGGCGGCCATATCCTACTCGTCGCGGCCTAGCCCTCGCGGCTCTCGCTGCCGGCGACGGCCGGGTATGGGCCCGACGCTCCAGCGCCATCCATTTTCAGGGCTAGTTGATTCGGCAAGTGGGTTGTTACACACTCCTTAGCGGGTTCCGACTTCCATGGCCACCGTCCTGCTGTCTATATCAACCAACACCTTTTCTGAGGTCTGATGAGCGTCGGCATCGGGCGCCTTCGGTTCATCCCGCAGCGCCAGTTCTGCTTACCAAAAGTGGCCCACTCGGCTCACCAGGGTGAGCCCCACCCCTTTCGTGAGCGCACTGCGCGCGGAGTGACCCCTGTTACGCGGCAACGGGGGTGGCGGGCAAGTAAGCTGCGCGGGCGGAGCGCACGGAGTGACCCCTGTTACGAGCCCCCGGCCACGGGGGTGGCAGGTAGGTAAGCTGCTTACCTGCTGCGCGTGACGCCGGCCGCGGCGAAGGCGGACGAGGCGGGGTGTCGGTGCGGTGGGCGCGGTGGTGACCCTGGACGTGCATCGGGCCCTTCTTGCGGATCACCTCAGCTACGGCTCCCGGTGGGGCCCTCTCGGGGGAAGGGGCCTCGGTCCCGAGGCGTCCCTTCTCCGCTCCGTAAAAGTGTCCATCTCTTTTTTTTTCTTTCTTCTTCTGTTGTGGCATATGCTGCAGGTGCCTGCTCGTTTTTCGTATGTGGGTAACAACATTTAACTATGTATATATATTTCCGAATTGGTTTAACTGCCACCCGCCTGAATCTATTTAAAATCTAATTTTTTTTTATTTCAACCGCCCGACCCGACCAGCGGATAAAATCTAATTTTTTTTTATTCCAACCACCCGACCCGCGGATAATCCGCGGACTCCGCGGTTGTGTCCGCAAACCGCGCATCTCTAATATATACAGTAACACGAAAACAACCTGTCTGTGTGATCACTATATGTGTATACATAATAATATAGTGCTAAATAAAATCAGTCCCTTGGGCACAAACCGAAAATAATACAGCTTTCCAAAAAGTGCACTTCTGCTGCTATTGGAACATACTAACTACACACACTATGACACTAAGAACACCACAGTCATCAATCAACAATTCTTCTTCCCTTACATGAGAGCGAAGCCTGGCAATAATTGCATATTGCCTGTTCTGCCCTCACTATACGTGTTGAGGTTATACAGCTAACAAACAATCCAAGACATCTAATAAAGTTCCAAAGCAGATTAATCCATTTAGGCTCTTTCTTGTTGTTTGTCTTGCTTTGTCTTTTCCTATCTTTACTTTTGTCTTGCACTGGACTGTTATTTTTATTTTATTTTAAACTGAAATACACACAATGACAAATGTATAAGCTATGTGATTCAATTGACATACTGAAATGTAATACACAATATGTAAATATTAGCTTAACACAAATATACAGTACTATCATCAAACTAATACTGAGTGTTGAAACTATTTCGATGGTGGAAATATACGACTGGCAGCCATTTTAAGTCCTCAAAACATCCATTGAAACAGTGCACAAAAATAGACATCTTACTATCAAATTGAAACACTTTCCACCTTAATATTGAGTTACATATATAAACAAGTTAAACAGTTTACTTACAGACTTATCTTTTCCAAGGCTTGTAGGAGCTAACACAACTTGTCTACTTCTCAATTGTCTCATGAACTGAACTGACTCGCCAACCCGGAAGTGCCCAAACTAATGAGGCGTAGTATTTTCATATCGCCACAAGGTGTCAGTAAGAGTCTACAATCAAATGGGCATAACATTGCAGGTCCCACAGGGCATTTCATGTGGGAAGGGATTCGTTCTCAGGGATTCGAATAAAGAACCAACTCTTTTTCTTTACTGTAGTGGTCTCGATAACGGGTACCAGTTCTCAAAAAGGGATTCGAGTCCGAGGACTCGGTTCTTTTCTTATCGAACAACCCGGGAAAACCGGTTTCGAGCATAGCTGCTACTATACTCATCCTTGGTTTGAAGAATGTTTAATACCGGGCTGTCCTGATATCTTGGTACAGTATGTGTATATGTATGTTTGTACAGTGAATGTATATGTATGTGTATATATATGTATATGTATATGTATGACCTTATATTTTAGACTCAAGCCGATATGATCCAATACTTGCTGATTACAGACCGATATCAATTTTGGATCACTACACCCCTGTTTTATTCCTGCTAAAGCATATTTTGAATGCACCTATAGCCACGTCAAACTGACCCCTACTCTTGTTCAATGACCCACTTGACCAAACACACAAATCAGTTTGTCGTCAGGGCCAACAAAAAGCGAGTGGAATAAAAAATGAACGAGCGCAGGAAAGGTTTCATCCTGTCACACAGGAAGAGAGCAAACGCTGTGTCACTGAGAAGACATTCCTTCCGGATGCTTCCCCTTACAGGATATTGGCTGCACCTATTGGATTACTGATAACCTTGGGATGGAGCATGTTTATTATGTTGAACTCACCTCTACTTAGCAGCCATAACAAATATGTTACACTATATATACATCCATTCATACTTTATTTACACATTTCTATTTAGTTTCACATTTCTTAAGGTGTGGCGACCATTTCTATTAGGACTGGGAATATTCGGGCACCACACAGTTCGATTGGATTCAACTCTTGGGGGTAACGATTCGATTCGGAATCAATTCTTTATTCACAATGATTCACGATTCAAAATCCGTACTTTTTAATATAACATTGGGTGCCAGTTCTATGATAAACTACATAAAATACATAAACAACTTAGACTTCCTTTTATTTTCATTCAAATTTGAACTTTACAGTACAGATAAGAACGACATTTCGTTGCATTAGCTCATGCTAATGCAGGATAAAAGAGCAATAAGGTGCATGTATATATAAATAGATTACTGTACAAATTAATATATTGCACTTTTGCATATGCATCCAGGTTTATGGATGTATGTTATATTGTCTTTATAACTCTGATCAATGGCTATATTACGACAAAGAAAACGACTTTTGTTGAATAAAATTCTACCCAAACATTTAATAAAGTCAAATACAAATAAGGCAACAAGAGAAGTATCCAACACTTCTCTTTTCATTTTCATTATTTTTTATTTTGTTTAATTTATTTTTTTGTCCTGTCCAGCTTCTCAGGCAAATCATATAGTTGATGTAGATGATATAGTTGATGTAGATGATGATATAGTTGATGTAGATGATGATATAGTTGATGTAGATGATGACATGGTTGATGTGGATGATGATATAGTAGATGTAGATGATGATATAGTTGATGTAGATGATGATATAGTTGATGTGGATGATGATATAGTTGATGTGGATGATGACATAGTTGATGTGGATGATGATATAGTTGATGTAGATGATGATATAGTTGATGTAGATGATGATATAGTTGATGTAGATGATGATATAGTTGATGTGGATGATATAGTTGATGTGGATGATGATATAGTTTAGGTGGATGATGATATAGTAGATGTAGATGATGATATAGTTGATGTAGATGATGACATAGTTGATGTGGATGATGATATAGTTGATGTGGATGATGATGTAGTTGATGTAGATGATGACATAGTTGATGTAGATGATGATATAGTTGATGTGGATGATGATATAGTTGATGTGGATGATGATATAGCTGATGTAGATGATGATATAGTTGATGTAGATGATATAGTTGATGTAGATGGTGACATAGTTGATGTAGATGATGATATAGTTGTGGATGATGATATAGTTGATGTGGATGATGATATAGTTGATGTAGATGATATAGTTGATGTAGATGGTGACATAGTTGATGTAGATGATGATATAGTTGTGGATGATGATATCGTTGATGTGGATGATGATATAGTTGATGTAGATGATGATATAGTTGATGTGGATGATGATATAGTTGATGTAGATGATGATATAGTTGATGTAGATGATGATATAGTTGATGTAGATGATGACATAGTTGATGCAGATGATGATATAGTTGTGGATGATGATATAGTTGATATGGATGATGATATAGTTGATGTAGATGATATAGTTGATGTAGATGGTGACATAGTTGATGTAGATGATGATATAGTTGTGGATGATGATATAGTTGATGTAGATGATGATATAGTTGATGTAGATGATGCTATAGTTGATGTGGATGATGATATAGTTGATGTGGATGATGATATAGTTGATGTCGATGATGATATAGTTGATGTGGATGATGACATAGTTGATGTGGATGATGATATAGTTGATGTGGATGATGATGATATAGTTGATGTAGATGATGATATAGTTGATGTGGATGATGATATAGTTGATGTAGATGATGACATAGTTGATGTAGATGATGATATAGCTGATGTAGATGATATAGTTGATGTAGATGATGACAGTTGATGATATAGTTGATGTAGATGATGATAAAGTTGATGTAGATGATGATGTAGATGATGATAAAGTTGATGTAGATGATGATATAGTTGATGTAGATGATGATATAGTTGATGTAGATGATGATATAGTTGATGTGGATGATGATATAGTTGATGTGGATGATGATATAGTTGATGTGGATGATCATATAGTTGATGTAGATGATGACATAGTTGATGTGGATGATGATATAGTTGATGTGGATGATGATATAGTTGATGTAGATGATGATATAGTTGATGTAGATGATGACAGTTGATGATATAGTTGATGTAGATGATGATGATATAGTTGATGTGGATGATGATATAGTTGATGATGATGATATAGCTGATGTAGATGATGATATAGTTGATGTAGACGATGACATAGTTGATGTAGATGATGATATAGTTGATGTGGATGATGATATAGTTGATGTAGATGATGATATAGTTGATGTAGATGATGACATATTTGATGTAGATGATGATACAGTTGATGTGGATGATGATATAGTTGGTGTAGATGATATAGTTGATGTAGATGATGATATAGTTGTGGATGATGATATAGTTGATGTAGATGATGATATAGTTGATGTGGATGATGATATAGTTGATGTAGATGATGATGATATAGTTGATGTAGATGATGATGTAGTTGATGTAGATGATGATATAGTTGATGTAGATGATGACACCCGAATAAGTTTTTCAACTTGTTTAAGTCGGGGTCCACGTTAATCAATTCATGGTAGACGCTAACAAGAGCAAAACCTTTGTTCCAAAGAAAAGAAAAGTGTTGTCAGTGGTTTGGTTTTGCCGCAGCAGACGTGGAGCAAATGACTGCACGCTGCATCTCGGATATTGGGTTTCACTATGTAAAAGCGCTTAGAGAAAAAGCACAATATAAATATAATTCACTTCACTTATTTTATTTTGTAGTTGCCGCGACATCCTTTTTCATTTACCGAATCCGGTCAGCTTCCTTTGTTTTCACTTTTATCGAACTGCACATTCAAGTGACGTCAGGGCCACATTGGAGCCACATTGGGGTTTCCACTAGTGTCTGATAAAGATCACATTGTACTTGCAGTGTAAAGAGTCAGCTGGAAAAAAAAAATCTGATTTTTGCCGTACAAACGTAGTCTTTGTGCCTCTCGGTGTTTCCTCGAAAAGAGTCTGAGTGAGTAAGTCTTCTTCCCCCTAGGAGACCTTCTTCATTATAGTGGAGGAGATATTTACACAGTAAACACAAGTCACACCCCCAATAATAAGCCTCCAATAACATCGGGATCTACTCCCAAGTTTCCACTAAACCCCCTTGTGGCGGGCCTGCTCCTTGGTTGCCATGGCAACTGTAGCCAGGGCAGCCGTAGATGCAGACACGAGGCAGAGGAAGGAGGAGAGATTGATGTTTTGTGGCGCAGACAGGGGGTTGGGATGGCGGCGACGACATTAAACGTGGGCTGGATCCACTGGTTAGCAGGTTCTAGTGCACCCTGCTGGGAGTGGAGCTTCAGCTGGAGTTGGAAGTAAGTGGGCTTGTAGGTCATGTTTACCCCCATGTGCTCATTAAGTCCCTCGCCATGTTCCTCGCCACCGGTTTTTTTTTTTTTTTCAGCTTGCAGATGAGCCCCGTCTTTGTGCTCATCCGAGCGTGTTCACCCTCCTGCTTTGAAGCTGCCGGTAATTACCGAAACACACACGGATGTGTTCCTCATAAAGGGGAGTGCACTTCTTTGGAGCGTTCACGATCCTTATGAGAGACCAGAAGACAACAAGTTTGGCTTTTTTTTTTTTTGCATTCTAACTTGTAACAATTGCTAGTAATGCAGCTCATGCTAGCAAACAATTCTATAATAATAATAATAATATATTCTATTTGTAAAAAGCACTTTACATTGAGTAAACAACCTCAAAGTGCTACAGTGTACTACAAAAAATAAAAAGATAATAAAAAATAAATAAAAATTAAAGCTGCAAGCAGCATTGGTCGGGCCCGCGTATTTGGCAGGTGCTAGTCCTAAGTGTCCCAATACTTTTGTCTACTTTTAGTCTGAAGTGTCCCAAGACTTTTGTCTAGTGTACCTACCTTGTCTGCATTGTGTGGGCACGTTGGTGCGTCCTGCTTTTGAGCAGCCATCTTAAAAAAACAGCAGCGCAGCAGCATCAGCGCAGCGGGTCTTTGAAGGGTCATAAAATCAAAACCGGAGCAGGTATTAAAACGCTGTTCTGTTATTTTATACACAAGGGTTTAATCTCTCTCCTGTGTTAGTTTGAAGCCGAAACGACAAACGCGCTCAGAGGAGATAATGTTTGAAGAAAGGTGCCTGGTTTTTACAAAAATGTTGTGGTGAAGGGGGAATAGCAAACTTCCTGTAGATTTTTGCTGGGGGTTGTCAATTTATGAAATGTAGTTCTAAGTGAGACCTACATAGAGGTTTTTGTTTCATGTCTCTCCGACCTTCCCAGTGGGAGGTACAGGCAGTTTTGTCATTTTTTTCTTCCGAGGAGCAGTTTTTTTTGCGTTTTATTAAAAAATTGCAGTAGAGCGCAATTTTGAGATTTGGGGTTAGGTTTTTTTATTAGATCGCAATGTTTGCCAGTCCTGATGTGTGCGTTCAGTTTGGTGAGTTTTGAAGCATGTTAAGGGGGTCAAATTACAGCTCAAAGAGGCAAAAGTTACTGTTTTTACTAAAATTTAGTGTTGAAGGGGGAATAGCAAACTTCCTGTAGATTTTTGGCCGAGGAAATAAATTAATTAAATTTAAGTCTAAGTGAGACCTACATAGAGGTTTTTGTTTCATGTCTCTAAGACATTCGTACTGGGAGTTAGAGAAAGTTTTCTTTGTAGGGGGCGCTAGAGCGCAATTTTGAGTTTTGGGGTTTGGTTTTTTTACCAAAGAGTTTTGTTCGAGTTTATTTATGTGTGCGTCAAATTTGGTGAGTTTTGAAGCATGTTAAGAGGGTCAAAGTACCGCGCAAAGCTGCGGAATAAGAAAGAATAATAATAAAACCTTACAAATTCAATAGGTCCTTATGTCCCATTGCATAAGGACTCCCAAGTCCTTATACAATGGGCCATGCGGGCCCTAATTAAAGCTGCAAGCAGTGATGGACGGGACCGACTTTGAGGGCTCATAAAATCCAAACCGGAGCAGTCATTAAAACTCTTTCATCACCTTTTAATCAGAAGGGTTCAATCTCTCTCCTGTGCTAATTTGAAGCCGACACGACAAACGCGCTCAGAGGAGATAATGTTTGAAAAAAGGTGACTGTTTTTACACAACTTTTGTTTTGAAGGAAGAATTGGCAGCACGGTGGAAGAGGGGTTAGTGCATCTGCCTCACAATACGAAGGTCCTGAGTAGTCTTGGGTTCAATCCCGGGCTCGGGATCTTTCTGTGTGGAGTTTGCATGTCCTCCCCGTGACTGCGTGGGTTCCCTTTGGGTACTCCGGCTTCCTCCCACCTCCAAAGACATGCACCTGGGGATAGGTTGATTGGCAACACTAAATTGGCCCTAGTGTGTGGATGTGAGTGTGAATGTTGTCTGTCTATCTGTGTTGGCCCTGCGATGAGGTGGCGACTTGTCCAGGGTGTACCCCGCCTTCCGCCCGATTGTAGCTGAGATAGGCTCCAGCGCCCACCGCAAATGGATGGATGGAGGGGGAATTGCAAACTTCCTGTTGATTTTTGCTGGGGGTTATCAGTGTATGAAATATAGGTCTAAGTGAGACCCACATAGAGGTTTTTCTTTCATGTCTCTATGACATTCCTACTGGGAGTTACAGGCACTTTTGTCTGTGTTTTCTTCCTAGGGGGCACTAGAGTGCAATTTTGAGTTTTGGGGTTTGGTTTTTTGATTAGATTGCAATTTTCGCCAGTCCTGATGTTTGTGTCCAATTTGGTGAGTTTTAAAGCATGTTAAGGGGGTCAAATTACAGCTCAAAGAGGCGGCGGTATAATAATAAAACGCTAGATATACAATAGGGTCCTCTGTCCCAAAGGGACTCGGTCCCTAATAAAAACTAGAACAGCCAAATAGCTAGAACTAGTATGCATATATCTAAAAAAAGGCTTTTTTAAAAAGAAGGGTTTTTAAGCCTTTTTTGAAAGCATCCACAGTCTGTGGTGCCCGCAGGTGGTCAGGGAGAGCGTTCCACAGACTGGGAGCGGCGGAGCAGAAAGCCCGGTCTCCCATTGTTCGTAGCTTTGCCCTCGGAGGTTGGAGGAGGTTAGCCTGTCCGGAGCGGAGGTGTCGAGTAAAGGATTTGGGGGTGAGTAGTTCTTTGAGGTAGAGGGGGGCCCTAGTGTGTGGATGTGAGTGTGAATGTTGTCTGTCTATCTGTGTTGGCCCTGCGATGAGATGGCGACTTGTCCAGGGTGTACCCCGCCTTCCGCCCGATTGTAGCTGAGATAGGCTCCAGCGCCCACCGCGACCCCAAAGGGAATAAGCGGTAGAAAATGGATGGATGGAGGGGGAATTGCAAACTTCCTGTTGATTTTTGCTGGGGGTTATCAGTGTATGAAATATAGGTCTAAGTGAGACCCACATAGAGGTTTTTCTTTCATGTCTCCATGACATTCCTACTGGGAGTTACAGGCAGTTTTGTCTATGTTTTCTTCCTAGGGGGCACTAGAGTGCAATTTTGAGTTTTGGGGTTTGGTTTTTTGATTAGATCGCAATTTTCGCCAGTCCTGATGTGTGTGTCCAATTTGGTGAGTTTTGAAGCATGTTAAGGGGGTCAAATTACAGCTAAAAAAGAGGCGGCGGTATAATAATAAAACGCTAGATATACAATAGGGTCCTCTGTCCCAAAGGGACTCGGTCCCTAATAAAAACTAGAACAGCCAAATAGCTAGAACTAGTATGCATACATCTAAAAAAAGGCTTTTTTAAAAAGAAGGGTTTTTAAGCCTTTTTTGAAAGCATCCACAGTCTGTGGTGCCCGCAGGTGGTCAGGGAGAGCGTTCCACAGACTGGGAGCGGCGGAGCAGAAAGCCCGGTCTCCCATTAATCGTAGCTTTGTCCTCGGAGGTTGGAGGAGGTTAGTCTGTCCGGAGCGGAGGTGTCGAGTGGAGGATTTGGGGGTGAGTAGTTCTTTGAGGTAGAGGGGGGCCCTAGTGTGTGGATGTGAGTGTGAATGTTGTCTGTCTATCTGTGTTGGCCCTGCGATGAGGTGGCGACTTGTCCAGGGTGTACCCCGCCTTCCGCCCGATTGTAGCTGAGATAGGCTCCAGCGCCCACCGCGACCCCAAAGGGAATAAGCGGTAGAAAATGGATGGATGGAGGGGGAATTGCAAACTTCCTGTTGATTTTTGCTGGGGGTTATCAGTGTATGAAATATAGGTCTATGTGAGACCCACATAGAGGTTTTTCTTTCATGTCTCTACGACATTCCTACTGGGAGTTACAGGCAGTTTTGTCTGTGTTTTCTTCCTAGGGGGCACTATAGTGCAATTTTGAGTTTTGGGGTTTGGTTTTTTGATTAGATCGCAATTTTCGCCAGTCATGATGTGTGTGTCCAATTTGGTGAGTTTTGAAGCATGTTAAGGGGGTCAAATTACAGCTCAAACAGGCGGCGGTATAATAATAAAACGCTAGATATACAATAGGGTCCTCTGTCCCAAAGGGATTTGGTCCCTAATAAAAACTAGAACAGCCAAATAGCTAGAACTAGTATGCATATATCTAAAAAAAAGGCTTTTTTTAAAAAGAAGGGTTTTTAAGCCTTTTTTGAAAGCATCCACAGTCTGTGGTGCCCTCAGGTGGTCAGGGGGAGCGTTCCACAGACTGGGAGCGGCGGAGCAGAAAGCCCGGTCTCCCATTGTTCGTAGATTTGTCCTCGGAGGTTGGAGGAGGTTAGCCTGTCCGGAGCGGAGGTGTCGAGTGGAGGATTTGGGGGTGAGTAGTTCTTTGAGGTAGAGGGGGGAATTTCCATGGAGGCACTGGTGGGTTAGTAGGGAGACTTTGAATACAATCCCGAGTGGAACAGGAAGCCAGTGAAGGGATTTGAGAATTGGTGTGATATGGTCATATCTCCGCACTCTCATCAGGATTCTAGCAGCACTATTCTGTATGTATTGCAGCTTCTGGATGTTCTTGCTGGGGATCCCGACAAGAAGTGCGTTGCAGTAGTCCAGTCAGATGTTTGTGGCGAATTCTACCACTGAATCACTTTAAAAATGCATTCAAAAACCATCAACAATACTTCATTTACATTCTGCAACCTGTATGATAACAAACTGTTGTCAGGTTCAAACACTGATGACATCTATTAAACAGACAAGAAGCAAGGAATCATGCAGAGACAGAGTTCAATTTTGTTCAATGAGGAGAGACGTATTGGGCTGTACACTTAGTTACAGTTCCAACCTACGCTCTAAGGTACAGTCCCACGTGCTCCTCTATTTATTTGGGAGGTCCCTGGTTACATCACTGAGGCGGCTTCTGAAGGAAGGGGGGGTAATTTCAGCAGCCCCAGTTAGACACAATATATGATTATTCATGAAATGGAAATGTGCTAACACTCGTGATATCGCCCTCGCTCTGCTTTGTCTGCGTCACGGCACTCGATGTTCGCCCTTGGCAGTCAGCAGGCCGGGTCTGGACACAAACACTGATACGAGACGACTCGCAATCTTGGATTGCAAGTTGTCCCTTTGCACAGATAGAAAAGTACCACTTCAGCACAATTGATAATAACTATAGCAACGGCCTTTAAGCATAAGAGTTGTGTGATAACTTATACATAATTATTGTAACATCTGTCGAACATTGTTACTGTAAAATGAAGACTGAGGGACTGGTTTGCTAGCATAACAACACATCGCCATGCTACGGTATTAGCCATAAGCTCGCTACGGCAAGAAAGTTAAAGTTAAAGTACCAATGATTGTCACACACACACTGGGTGTGGTGAAATCTGTCCTCTGCATTTGACCCCTTGTTCACCCCCTGGGAGGTGAGGGGAGCAGTGAGCAGCAGAAGGTGTCTGTTACTACATTATATATATATATATATATATATATATATATATATATATATATATATATATATATATATATATATATACTTGCAGTGTGTATATTGTACATATTACATTTTGTTATGAAGGTGTCTGTTACTACATTATATATATACTTGCAGTGTGTATATTGTACATATTACATATTGTTATGAAGGTGTCTGTTACTACATTATATATATATACTTGCAGTGTGTATATTGGACATACTACATATTCTTATGAAGGTGTCTGTTACTACATTATATATATACTTGCAGTGTGTATATTGTACATATTACATATTGTTATGAAGGTGTCTGTTACTACATTATATATATACTTGCAGTGTGTATATTGTACATATTACACATTGTTATGAAGGTGTCTGTTACTACATTATATATATACTTGCAGTGTGTATATTGTACATATTACATATTGTTATGAAGGTGTCTGTTACTACATTATATATATATATATACTTGCAGTGTGTATATAAAAAGTATTGAAGTGTTTTAGACACTTTCAAGGCTACAACAGTGACTCAAATTAGCAGCATTTTGCAATTGTTATTTTTATTAATAATCAAATCTCCCCCTCCAAAATAAGTTGTGTGTTCAAGTCTCTCATAAGGATTGTGAACGATAGGCGAAATTCCCCCCCAAAATGTGCACTTCCCCTTTAAGTTGCTGCAACGTGTGTAATGCTGCTCAGTATCGGTCACCGTTGATCTTACTTTCTTCTTTGCGCCGTCTCCCACTTGACTGCAAATCAATAACTAGTATATGGTTATTGCTGACACGGCATTGCCGGTGGCAGAAGGATGTGAGAGGAGTTCCAGAAGAAATGTCCTCTCCATATACAGTAGAGGATGCACAGCAAACAGGCAGTTAGTGTCGGGACTCTTGATGGAAAATCCATAGTTTCATTACAGGCTCAGTGCTATGAATGTGGCTGGGGGGGGGGCACCATCACGGGCCCTACGGGAGCCCAAATGGCTGCATTTAGTGAAGTGCAGAGGAGGCACCAGAGTCCCGGCTGCTGCTGGGGATGAAGTAGGCAGAAGGAGACCCCCCTGACACCTCCTTTAAATGTTCATTCAGATGTGATGGCCGAGCCTGGTCACATTGGAGAAAGTAACACAACACGCGGTTGTCTCGGCAACACGGCTGGCACACCAACACACCGTAACACAATTGTTATATTTGTGTAGCACAGGTGCACGTGTGTGGGAGTGTTTTGGCTGAAGTAAGACCACACAAAAACACTCAAACAGGCAGTAAGTCAACTGTATTGTCACCCTAAAAATAAAACCTCCAATTTTTTTGTAGAAAAAATGAGATTTACAATGGTTTTTTTTGTGGTTTTTCTCTTATTTTGGAAAGAAACTGATGAGTACAAATGGCAGGCATAATTAAAAACAGTTTTTTTTTTATTTGATGAAAAATAAGAGTTTGAAATGACAATGCATTGTACTCTTGGCGACATTCTAATTGGAAGATTGTTGGGAAATTGGGTAACACTTAAGTATGGGGAACATATTCACCATTAATTAGTTGCTTATTAAAGTAACAAAGACTTAATCTAGAGTTATTTGGACAGTAGGGGAACATATAAGGGTTAGGGGTAGGATTAGGGTTGGGGTTAGGGTTAGGGTTACTAATAAGCAATAATTCTGATTTTATTGAGGGAATACTCTTAATTAATGGCTTATTGGTTTTATAATAAGGCCATGCAGAATCAGGCATTAATAAGTACATAATAATAACTAATTAAGAGCCAATATGTTACTAATTTGCATGTTAATAAGTAACTAATTAATGGTGAATATGTTCCCCATACTAAAGTGTTACCATTATTTATTTTCAGATTAATCACAATTCTTATTTGTAACAATTCTAAATCGATTAAAAAGATACACATTTTTATTTTTTATTTTTATTAGGGGTGTGCAAAAATAATATTGGGTAACACTTTAGTATGGGGAACATATTCGCCATTAATTAGTTGCTTATTAAAGTAATAACTACTTAATTTAGAGATAATTGGACACAAGGGGAACATATAAGGGTTAGGGTTAGGGTTACTAATAATCAACAATTCTGAGGTTATTGAGGGAAGACTCTTAGTTGATGGCTTACTGGTTGTATAATAAGGCCATGCAGAATAAGGCATTAATAAGTACTTAATAATGACTAATTAAGAGCCAATCTGTTACTAATTTGCATGTTAATAAGCAACTAATTAATGGTGAATATGTGTTCCCCATACTAAAGTGATACCCAATTTCCCAACTAACACTTTAGTATGGGGAGCATATTCACCATTAATTAGTTGCTTATTAAAGTAACAAAGACTTAATTTAGAGTTATTTGGACACTAGGGGAACATATAAGGGTTATGGTTCGGGTTAGGGTTAGGGTTACTAATAATCAATAATTCTGAGGTTATTGAGGGAAGACTCTTAGTTAATGGCTTACTGGTTATATAATAAGGCCATGCAGAATAAGGCATTAATAAGTACTTAATAATCACTAATTAAGAGCCAATGTGTTACTAATTTGCATGTTAATAAGCAACTAATTGATGGTGAATATGTTCCCCATACTAAAGTGTTACCATTTTTTTTTCTGATTAATCGCAATTCTTATTTGTAACAATTCTAAATCGATTAAAAAAAATACACATTTTTATTTTTTATTTTTATTAAGGGTGTTCCAAAAAAATTATTGGGTAACACTTTAGTATGTAGAACATATTCAGCATTAATTAGTTACTTATTAAACTAACAACGACTTAATTTAGAGTTATTTGGACACTAGGGGAACATATAAGGGTTAGAGTTAGGGTTACTAATAATCAATAATTCTGAAGTTATTGAGGGAATACTCTTAACTAATGGCTTTTTGGTTGTATAATAAGGCCATGCAGACTAAGGCATTAATAAGTACTTAATAATGACTAATTAAGAGCCAATATGTTTCTAATTTGCATGTTAATAAGCAACTAATTAATGGTGAATATGTTCCCCATACTAAAGTGTTACCCAATTTTCCAACTAACACTTTAGTATGGGGAGCATATTCACCATTAATTAGTTGCTTATTAAAGTAGCAATGACTTAATTTAGAGTTATTTGGACACTAAGGGAACATATAAGGGTTATGGTTAGAGTTAGGGTTTGGCTTGGGGCTAGGGTTAGGGCTAGGGTTACTAATGATCAATAATTCTGAGGTTATTGAGGGAAGACTCTTAGTTAATGGCTTACTGCTTGTATAATAAGGCCATGCAGAATAAGGCATTAATAAGTACTTAATAATGACTAATTAAGAGCCAATTTGTTACTAATTTGCATGCTAATAAGCAACTAATTGATGGTGAATATGATCCCACATAGTAAAGTGTTCCCATTTTTTTTCAGATTAATCGCAATTCTTATTTGTAACAACTCTAAATCGATTAAAAAAATACACATTTTTATTTTTTATTTTTATTAGGGGTGTGCAAAAAAAAATATTGGGTAACACTTTAGTATGGGGAACATATTCGCCATTAATTAGTTGCTTATTAAAGTAATAACTACTTAATTTAGAGATAATTGGACACAAGGGGAACATATAAGGGTTAGGGTTAGGGTTACTAATAATCAACAATTCTGAGGTTATTGAGGGAAGACTCTTAGTTGATGGCTTACTGGTTGTATAATAAGGCCATGCAGAATAAGGCATTAATAAGTACTTAATAATGACTAATTAAGAGCCAATCTGTTACTAATTTGCATGTTAATAAGCAACTAATTAATGGTGAATATGTGTTCCCCATACTAAAGTGATACCCAATTTCCCAACTAACACTTTAGTATGGGGAGCATATTCACCATTAATTAGTTGCTTATTAAAGTAACAAAGACTTAATTTAGAGTTATTTGGACACTAGGGGAACATATAAGGGTTATGGTTCGGGTTAGGGTTAGGGTTACTAATAATCAATAATTCTGAGGTTATTGAGGGAAGACTCTTAGTTAATGGCTTACTGGTTATATAATAAGGCCATGCAGAATAAGGCATTAATAAGTACTTAATAATCACTAATTAAGAGCCAATGTGTTACTAATTTGCATGTTAATAAGCAACTAATTGATGGTGAATATGTTCCCCATACTAAAGTGTTACCATTTTTTTTTCTGATTAATCGCAATTCTTATTTGTAACAATTCTAAATCGATTAAAAAAAATACACATTTTTATTTTTTATTTTTATTAAGGGTGTTCCAAAAAAATTATTGGGTAACACTTTAGTATGTAGAACATATTCAGCATTAATTAGTTACTTATTAAACTAACAACGACTTAATTTAGAGTTATTTGGACACTAGGGGAACATATAAGGGTTAGAGTTAGGGTTACTAATAATCAATAATTCTGAAGTTATTGAGGGAATACTCTTAACTAATGGCTTTTTGGTTGTATAATAAGGCCATGCAGACTAAGGCATTAATAAGTACTTAATAATGACTAATTAAGAGCCAATATGTTTCTAATTTGCATGTTAATAAGCAACTAATTAATGGTGAATATGTTCCCCATACTAAAGTGTTACCCAATTTTCCAACTAACACTTTAGTATGGGGAGCATATTCACCATTAATTAGTTGCTTATTAAAGTAGCAATGACTTAATTTAGAGTTATTTGGACACTAAGGGAACATATAAGGGTTATGGTTAGAGTTAGGGTTTGGCTTGGGGCTAGGGTTAGGGCTAGGGTTACTAATGATCAATAATTCTGAGGTTATTGAGGGAAGACTCTTAGTTAATGGCTTACTGCTTGTATAATAAGGCCATGCAGAATAAGGCATTAATAAGTACTTAATAATGACTAATTAAGAGCCAATTTGTTACTAATTTGCATGCTAATAAGCAACTAATTGATGGTGAATATGATCCCACATAGTAAAGTGTTCCCATTTTTTTTCAGATTAATCGCAATTCTTATTTGTAACAACTCTAAATCGATTAAAAAAATACACATTTTTATTTTTTATTTTTATTAGGGGTGTGCAAAAAAAAATATTGGGTAACACTTTAGTATGGGGAACATATTCACCATTAATTAGTTGCTTATTAAAGTAACACAGACTTAATTTAGAGTTAATTGGACACTAGGGGAACATATAAGGGTTAGGGTTAGGGTTACTAATAAGCAATAATTCTGAGGTTATTGAGGAAAGACTCTTAGTTAATGGCTTACTGGTTGTATAATAAGGCCATGCAGAATAAGGCATTAATAAGTACTTAATAATGACTAATTAAGAGCCAATATGTTACTAATTTGCATGTTAATAAGCAACTAATTAATGGTGATTATGTGTTCCCCATACTAAAGTGTTACCCAATTTTCCAACTAACACTTTAGTATGGGGAACATATTCACCATTAATTAGTTGCTTATTAAAGTAACAACAACGTAATTTAGAGTTAATTGGACACTAGGGTAACATATACGGGTTAGAGTTAGGGTTAGTAATAATCAATAATTCTGAGGTTATTGAGGGAAGACTCTTAGTTAATTGCTTACTGGTTGTATAATAAGGCCATGCAGAATAAGGCATTAATAAGGACTTAATAATGACTAAATAAGAGCCAATATGTTACTAACTTCCATGTTAATAAGCAACTAATTAATGGTGAATATGTTCCCCATACTAAAGTGTTACCAACCCTTTATTTTCAGATTAATCACAATTCTTATTTGTAACAATTCTTAATCGATTAAAAAAATACAAATTTCAATTTATTTTATTTATTAGAGGTGTGCAAACAACTGACCACGCAACAAGACACACACATTTAATGAACGTATTAAAGGCCCTAAGCTATTAAGGGATATTGGAATGGGCCTTTGGTGAGTTAATCCGAGAGAAGGTGGCACTCGAGAGCTCTCGGCTGTGGTTTGTTCCTCTTGGTGATTAGAGTTTAGAGGCAGGCTTTAAGGGAAATTAGCTTTCGATTGGACCTTCTGATAAAGAGGTTGGGCTTGTAATCGTTAGTGACCCCCAGCGTAAATATCAAATGAGACTTATTGTACAAAGCAATGTGGATTGATTAGAACATGTTTACTTGGTGTTTGGGCCACAGGCTGCAAAGACGGTGAAAGTAGTTGCAGCCTGCAGTCGATAGTGGAATGTCAACGTGTGAATGCTTCCATCTCTTTGCAAACATGCACACCAGTGTGGCGGCGTTGGGAAGCTTTTAAACATATGCGGGGGGAATTGCAATAGAGGATTGGCAAAATAACTTGAAGTAGCAGTAGAGTGGAAAAACAAGTTGCCTCTATATTGAAACTATTATCATAAACATCTGATTTATGACAATAAGACTTACAAAGTTTGCGAGTAAATATATATGATCAAAATATTATAATAATAATAATAGATTTTATTTGTAAAACGCACTTTACATTGAGTAAACAACCTCAAAGTGCTACAGTGTATTAAACAAATAAATACAATAAAAATAAAAAGATAATAAAAAATAAATTAAAATAAAAACTAGAACAGCCAAATAGCTAGAACTAGTATGCATATATTTAAAAAAATGCTTTTTTAAAAAGAAGGGTTTTAAAACCTTTTTTTAAAAGCATCCACAGTCTGTGGTGCCCTCAGGTGGTCAGGGAGAGCGTTCCACAGACTGGGAGCGGCGGAGCAGAAAGCCCGGTCTCCCATTGTTCGTAGCTTTGTCCTCGGAAGTTGGAGGAGGTTAGCCTGTCCGAAGCGGAGGTGTCGTGTGGAGGATTTGGGGGTGAATAGTTCTATATGAGGCGTAAATAACCAACTGGTATGTTAACGTAACATATTATGGTAAGAGTCATTCAAATAACTATAACATATAGAACATGCTATACGTTTACCAAACAATCTATCACTCCTCATCGCTAAATCCCATGAAATCTTATACGTCTAGTCTCTTACGTGAATGAGATAAATAATATTATTTGATATTTTACGCTAATGTGTTAATCATTTCACACATAAGTCGCTCCTGAGTATAAGTCGCACCCCCGGGTCAAACTATGAAAAAAACTGCAACTTATAGTCCGAAAAATACGGTAGATGAATAATTGATTTGTAGTGTGTTTGTCTGAATGTCACAGATGAACAATTTCTAGATTCATGGCTTAATCCTCCTACTATCCAGATGAGAGTTATGATTTATAATCTAGAATACATTTGGTGATGCGGGAGCAGGACGGCAGAAAACCAGACATCACCAATGCTGCCGTGCTGCATAAGCTTCTTCTTCTTTACAGTTTTTCATCCATATATGTTGCAATACTGACATTTTCAGTTTCATTTTATAATTAGATTGAAGTCTCTCCTTGCCTCCAGTGCGGCATAAACTATAGTTAGCTCTCGGTTATCAATGCTAAAAATACTTTGTCTGCGTTAGCGCTTATAATAACAACATTGCTAATTTTTGGTTAATATTCAGGTCACGAGATGTAAATGGAGTGTTTGCGGGTTTTGAATGATTATTTAAAGCAGGGGTGCTCACACTTTTTCTGCAGGCGAGCTACTTATCAATTGATCAAGTCGTGGGGATCTACCTCATTCATATATATAATTTATATTTACTTATTTATGAAACATATGTTTTTGTTAACAAGTTAAAGGTGTTTAATGATAATGCAAGCATGTTTAACACATATAGTTAATATTGTTAATAAATTAAAGGTGTTTAATGAAAATACAAGTATGTTTATTACATATAGTTAATATTGTTAACAAGTTAAAGGTGTTTAATGATAATACAAGCATGTTTAACACATATAGTTAATATTGTTAACAAGTTAAAGATGTTTAAAGATAATGCAAGCATGTTTAACACATATAGTTAATATTGTCAATAAATTAAAGGTGTTTAAAGATAATACAAGCATGTTTAACACATATAGTTAATATTGTTAACAAGTTAAAGGTGTTTAATGTTAATACAAGCATGTTTAACACATAGTTAATATTGTTAATAAGTCAAAGGTGTTTAAAGATAATACAAGCATGTTTAACACATATAGTTAATATTGGTAATACGTTAAAAGTGTTTAAAGATAATGCAAGCATGTTTAACACATATAGATTCCTTTCTTTCATGAAGACAAGAATATAAGTTGGTGTATTACCTGATTGTGATGACTTGCATTGATTGGAATCAGACAGTGGTGCTGATAAGGTCCGCATTTTCGAATGGAGGAGAAAAAAAGTCCTCCTTTCTGTCCAATACCACATGAAAGTGGTTGGTTTTTGGCATCTTATTTGTCCAGCTTCCGTACTCCTTTGTATACACTTTACAAGAAATACATTGTCGGCAAACTCCGTAGCTTGCTAGCTTGTGCACGCCAGCTTTCTGAGACTCTTATTTTGGTAGCGCAGGCAGGATGAAGCAGCACTTTTATTGTGCAAGTGTGCAGTCGGTCTTTGGAGTTTTGACGACAGGTACGGCGCCAGAGTCTGTTGAAATAAAGTGTTTCTCGCCTTCCAGTCGGTAATTTTAATGAGCTGGCAGCAGCCAGCGTCATCTCAGAAGACCCTCGGGTGCCGTGAATGTCAATCAAGTGACGAAAGTGACGTCATAGTGAAGATTTATGATCGCTCATTTTTAGGACTATTTTTTTAATGGCTGGCTGGTGATCGACTGACACACCCTCCGCGATCGATCGGTAGCTCGCGATCGACGTAATGAGCACCCCTGGTTTAAAGGGTTTGTTGGCGAAATAGAGAGCCCCCATAGACTCCATTGTTAGTGGACTTTTTACTTATTTACAATTTTGAATGCATAAAAAAAGAAAGACATATGTGTACAAGACTTATACAGTGATTGTGAATGATAGTCAGTGAATGTGTATAAATGTAGTACCGTATTTTTCAGACTATAAGTCGCAGTTTTTTTCATAGTTTGGCCCGGGGGTGCGACTTATACTCAGGAGCGACTTATGTGTGAAATGATTAACACATTAGCGTAAAATATCAAATAATATTATTTATCTCATTCATGTAAGAGACTAGTCCAGGGGTCGGCAACCTTTACCAGTCCAAGAGCCATTTTGACCAGTTTCACAAATTAAATAAAACAATGGGAGCCGCAAACATCTTTTGTAATTTAAAATGAAATAACACTGTATACAAAGTTTTTTGTCTGCTTTGTGCTATGTATAAACCAAGGGTCTCAGACATGCGGTCCACACCTTAATATGAAAATTTAAAGTCTTATATGAATGGCGCTTGACAGCGTCATACTTGTCAACCCTCACGATTTTTCTGGCAGACTACGAATATCAAGGCAATTATTCTCCCGAACGTGCCGTGATGGTGCAGCATTTAGCGCCCACTACAACCAGCGTGCCGGACCAGCCACACGTTGTATGAGACTTCTGCTTGCTCACGTAAGTGACAGCAAGCATACTTGGTCAACAGCCACACAGGTTACACTGACGGTGGCCGCATAAAACAACTTTAACACTCTTACTAATAATGCGCCACACTGTGAACCCACACCAAACAAGAATGACAAACACATTTCGGGAGAACATCTGCACCGTAACACAACATAAACACAACAGAACAAATACCCAGAATCCCATGCAGCCCTAACTCTTCCGGGCTACATTATACACCCCCGCTACCAAACCCCGCCCACTTCAACCGACGCACAGAGGGGGGGGGGGTTTGGTGGTAGCAGGGGTGCCTCACCTGCCTCTAGTGACTGCACACCACTGCTATATTGTTATATAATGTAGGAACCAGAATATTAATAACAGAAAGAAACAACCCTTTTGTGTGAATGAGTGTAAATGGGGGAGGGAGATTTTTTGGGTTGGTGCACTAATTGTAAGTGTATCTTGTGTTTTTTATGTTGATTTAATAAAAAAAAACAAAAAAAACTTTTTTAAATTTTTTAAATTTTTTTATTTCTTGTGCGGCCCGGTACCAATCGATCCACGGACCGGTACCGGACCGCGGCTTGGTGGTTGGGGACCATTGCTTTAGGGGACCTGTTTTATTGTCCCCATACCGTCAGAGGTCCCCTAAAGGTGACTGTGTAAACAGAGCGATGTCCCCATTAAGTTAATCTGCAAACCTTCTCAAACTTTCACTCGTTCAACGTTCACAACACATCGCCTGCTGCAAAACATCAAATAGTTTTCTCCTTCGCTGTATACTTTTAGTGTGGGGACAAGTGTCTCCAATATTGTCCACACCTGTCTCCATCTAAACACAACAGTGCGCTCTTGAACGCCTGGCGGGAAGCGAGGGAAAATGACGTTAAACCAAGTGCTTGGCTCCGTTTACTCCGAGGGGAAATCTCCCGAGCAAAGTCCGTGTCCTTAGTCCGAGCCAAACAATGCTAGTGCGCATGCGTCTGACTTCGTTTTGCCAAAAATGCATTAATAAATGACGGTTTTACGGTAATTAAAAAATTAAACGATATTACTAACTGTCGGGAATTATCGAAAATTATCATTATACCGTTTACTGTTACATCTCTTGTCCATTAACAAGTCAAAAGTCAAGGGTGGTCACGGCATGTTCTTGCCGCAAATGTTGGTAAATTTTTTGGGGCATTACGGCAAATGACGAGGGCGGTCGCGGCACTTGCTGCAGTTAAATTCGAGCGCTGTGAATTCATCCAAAGACATCATTTCTGTCTTCCTGTTCATCTGCAACCTTCTCAAACCTTCACTCGTTCAACGTTCACGACACATCGCCTGCCGCAAAACAAATTGTGTTCTCCTTCGCTGTATACTTTCAGTGTGGGGGACAAGTGTCTCCAATAGTGTCCACACCTGTCTCCATCTAAACACAGTAGTGCGCTGGAGAGGGAAAATGACGTTAAACCAAGCGCTTTGCTCTCTTTACTCCGAGGGGAAATGTATTTCATATGCTGTAAACCGAGTTCATAGTTGTTAGTTTCCTTTAATGCCAAACAAACACATACCAATCGTTGGACACACACACACGCACGCACACACACACACACACACACACACACACACACACACACACACACACACACACACACACACACACACTTAATCAGTCTGATTGCTTGCAGCTCCTCTCCTTGCATCATCTCTCTAATGCACTGGTCCGACGTCACTATTCCTCCCGTGTGTGTGTGTGTGTGTGTGTGTTTGGCCGTTAAAAAACCGGCAGCAGGGCCCCCCAGGTGAGTGTTAAAAGTCACCTGGGGGAAAGTTGTCATGTTATGAAACAGCTGTTGACTGAAAAGTGTTTATTTGCTGCTTTCTCCTTTCAAGAATTATGATCCTAACTAACTATTCCATAGAATCAATTTTCCCTTTGGAGGTCACTTAGAAAAGAGTTTTGTGAAATATTCTCAGTTGTTTATGATGTCACAGTGTACGCCTTTATCAACCGTATTTGTGTAACATTAAATTAAATTAAAGTATGATTCCATTTTTCTTTGACTCACTTCTTCCAAAGTCATTTGTGCTCAATTAAATGACAAACTTTATTTGGCTCCTCCCTTAGTTGAAACTAGGGCTGCAGCTAACGATTATTTTTCTATCGATTAATCTATAGATTATTTTTTCGATTAATCGGTTAATCCATAGATTATTTTTTCGATTAATCTATAGATTATTTTTCCTTTTACCGATTTTTTTTAAAATTTAAAATGAAGAGGAAAAAATAAATGTAGGCCAGTTTTTTCAAAAGGCATGGCTTTTATTTACAAAAAAAAAAGTATGGCCACTCAGTCAACATTGACAACAACATGACAAAATATTCTGTAACAATGTAAACATTTAAAACTTTTAACATTTAACAAAATTAAAAGTAGCTTATTTGCTTTTTAATGTGCAAATATAAAAGTAAACATCCAGTGCAAATCTTAATATTCTGGAATAGTATAAGCATTTCAAAAGTAAAAGTATTGCTTATTTTGCTTTAAAATGTGCAAAAATAAAGATAAACATCCAATACAAAAAAGTGCAAAACAGAAATATTCTGTAACAAGTGTAAACATTTCAACAAAAGTAAAAGTATTGCTTATTTGCTAAAATGTGCAAAAATAAAGCTAAACATCCAATACAAAAAAGTGTACAGTGTAAACATTTCAACAAAAGTAAAAGTATTGCTTATTTTGCTTAATAACACAACAATGATAGTATGATTAAAGTGAAAGTTAATTGTTGGTTTGTACATAGTATATGTAACTGTTAATGTTGTAAAAGGTATTTGCACAACTAATTAACGTTAGCGTTTGTGACACGTCTTGTGCCGTGGGGTTCTTTCAGGACCGACACTCTGAACGCTAGACGGCTTTGCCAGGTTTACAATCTTTTAATTTTACACAAAGTCTTTTCTCTTCCAACTGCGCGGATCGCGCACCTGGGCACGATTGCGGCGTTGCTCCCGGCGCGCCCCGCCTCGCCGCTCGCTCGCCGCCGCCGCCTCTCCACAGCGTTAAAGAGCAGCGCGTCTTTGTAAACACTGAACAGGCACGCCAAACGCGCCTCTCAGAGCGAAACGGTGCTTTAGTTTATGAATTTACAACGCAGATACAAATGACTCATTCATGTTTTTGTGTAATAATGACAACGTATACGCACGCGGACGATTGACTTGATGGTGATGGCAAGAACGCTGTCGGGGGTTTTCTTTTCAAATGTTCGTTCATAGCCGTTGTGCTGCTATGATAGGCCATTTCCGCTCGACACAGTGTGCATACAACAACATTATTAGGCCGTTTATTGAAATACTCCCACACTTTTGACGACTTTTGGCGTGCTTTTTTCCCCTCGCTCGCATCGTCTGCTTTGCGCTCCGCCATGACAGTAAAGTAGTGTGACGTAAATATGCGACGCGCCAACGCACAAAAACGGCGTCGACGTATTTACGTAACCGGTGACGTCGACTACGTCGACGCGTCGTTTAAGCCTTAGTTGAAACATCCTTATACATTCCCTTAAAGACACACACATACACACACATACACACACACACACACACACACACACACACACACACACACACACACACACACACACACACACACACACACACACACATGCACACACACAGCTCCCGTCCTCGTGGAGAACAAGGAAGCCAGGAGCAATGCAAATTGGGTAAAATGTTCCGGAAAGTGTCTTTTTTCCCCCACCGGGTCTCATCCACTGCAGCTTTGTGAGCAGAAATAGACGTGAGAGAGTCAAGGTAAAGGTAGTGATGCTAGAGACACGTACTGGAAAGTAACAGACTCCCGCTTTAGGAGTGTGTTATTACAATATTGTATTGCAGAACCTCGTCTTTTCAGCTCTTGTTATGCAGTAAATCATTATTTTATTATGTAATAACTTTTATATCCAGCTTTGTTAGCACTCACTTGAGTGAAAAATAGACTACATCAACTCTATCATCATCTACATCAACTCTATCATCATCTACATCAACTACATCATCATCTACATCAACTATATCAGCATCTACATCAACTTTATCATCATCTACATCAACTATATCATCATCTACATCAA
>NC_084585.2:6886611-6899111 GCF_033978685.3 Nerophis lumbriciformis | reverse complement strand
AATAGTGTGAGAGTCCAGTCCATAGTGGATCTAACATAATATTGTGAGAGTCCAGTCCATAGTGGATCTAACATAATATTGTGAGAGTCCAGTCCATAGTGGATCTAACATAATAGTAAGAGTCCAGTCCATAGTGGATCTAACATAATAGTGTGAGAGTCCAGTTCATAGTGGATCTAACATAATAGTGTGAGAGTCCAGTCCATAGTGGATCTAACATAATAGTGAGAGTCCAGTCCATAGTGGATCCAACATAATAGTGAGAGTCCAGTCCATAGTGGATCTAACATAATAGTGAGAGTCCAGTCCACAGTCCAATGTGGCTCATATATGTACAACTGTTTATTTCTTCTAGAATGTAGTGGGTGTGGCTTAAACACATGTGCGCTCTGAAGCCCGGGACACAAGTTGATCCAACCACTTTTAGTTTCCGCCATATTATGATGTGAGGTGTACGAGGCACTTATCTTCACGGCACCATTACACACATTTACTTCTCATCGCTGCCTACCTGCTTCACCTGTCCCCAGAGGAAACATGCTGTAGAAACATGGTTCCAGGCCATCTGTAACGTGCGCTTAGAACATCTAATAAGGATTTCCGTCTAATTGGGCCTTTTAATTGTTTCCTAAATCCTGCTGAGCATCCGTGCTGACACCTAATTGTATACATTGTGTGTGTGTTTAGTGTGTGTGTGTGTGAATGCTTCCTATGTCAGTATGCATGTGTGTAGGAAGCAGGCTGACAGGAAACTATCAAGCCATTCATGCTTTGTTTAGTGTGTTGTCCAGGATCTCTTTGAAGTCAACTTGAACCTAGATTTGGTTTCCAAGGTAGCAGGTTCGTGTTTAACAATATTACTTTAGAGAGTTTTGTGGCTGAAATAGAGAGATATACAATATTTAAAAATGTATAAGTCAATAAGTCAATTCCTAGCATACCGCGTCAACAGTGTTGTGTAGAACAGTTTATCGTATAATCGTCTACTAATTTTCTACAAATCTCTTGTCCAATCGGTTTGAAACTGAAAAACGCGACCTAGTCGCCTTATAACTGTATAATAGATTATTACAACTTAGTTTTTGTCAAAAAATAATAATAATAACCTGCTCAGTGGCCTAGTGGTTAGAGTGTCCGCCCTGAGATGGGTAGGTTGTGAGTTCAAACCCCGGCCGAGTCATACCAAAGACTATAAAATTGGGAGCCATTACCTCCCTACTTGGCACCCTGCATCAAGGGTTGGAATTGGGGGTTAAATCACCAAAAATGATTACCGGGCGCGGCCACCGCTGCTGCCCACTGCTCCTCTCCCCTTCCAGGGGGTGGAACAAGGGGATGGGTTTAAATGCAGAGGACACATTTCACCACACCTAGTGTGTGTGTGACAATCATTGGTACTTTAACTTTAACTTTAATAATGCACAATATTTACTTTGGAGGCTGGACGAGGGTGTGTCAGTCGATGGTGGAGGGTGTCGGTCGATGGCGGAGAGTGTCGGTCAATGGCGGAGGGTGTGTCAGTCGATGGCGGAGGGTGTCGGTCGATGGCGGAGGGTGTCGGTCATGGCGGAGGGTGTCGGTCGATGGCGGAGGGTGTGTCAGTCGATGGCGGAGGGTGTCGGTCAATGGCAGAGAGTGTCGGTCGATGACGGAGGGTGTGTCAGTCGATGGTGGAGGGTGTCGGTCGATGGCGGAGAGTGTCGGTCGATGGCGGAGGGTGTCGGTCGATGGCGGAGGGTGTGTCGGTCGATGGCGGAGGGTGTGTCGGTCGATGGCGGAGGGTGTCGGTCGATGGCGGAGGGTGTGTCAGTCAATGGTGGAGGGTGTCGGTCAATGGCGGAGGGTGTCGGTCAATGGCGGAGGGTGTCGGTCGATGGCGGAGAGTGTCGGTCAATGGCGGAGGGTGTCGGTCGATGGCGGAGAGTGTCGGTCAATGGCGGAGGGTGTCGGTCGATGGCGGAGGGTGTGTCGGTCAATGGCGGAGAGTGTCGGTCAATGGCGGAGGGTGTCGGTCGATGGCGGAGGGTGTGTCAGTCAATGGTGGAGGGTGTCGTTCAATGGCGGAGGGTGTCGGTCAATGGCGGAGGGTGTCGGTCAATGGCGGAGGGTGTCGGTCAGTGACGGAGGGTGTCGGTCGATGGCGGAGAGTGTCGGTCAATGGCGGAGGGTGTCGGTCGATGGCGGAGAGTGTCGGTCAATGACGGAGGGTGTCGGTCGATGGCGGAGAGTGTCGGTCGATGGCGGAGGGTGTCGGTCGATGGCGGAGGGTGTGTCAGTCGATGGCGGAGGGTGTCGGTTGATGGCCGAGAGTGTCGGTCGATGGCGGAGGGCGTGTCGGTCGATGGCGGAGGGCGGGTCGGTCGATGGCGGAGGGTGTCGGTCGATGGCGGAGGGTGTCGGTCGATGCCGGAGGGCGTGTCGGTCGATAGCGGAGGGTGTCGGTCGATGGCGGAGGGTGTCTAGGTCGATGGCGGAGGTTGTGTCGGTCGATGGCGGAGGGTGTTGGTCGATGGCGGAGGGTGTCGGTCGATGGCGGAGGTCATGTCGGAGGTCATGTCGGAGGTCGTGTCAGTCGATGGCGGAGGTTGTGTCGTCCATGGTGGAGGGCGTGTCGGTCGATGGCGGAGGGTGTCGGTCGATGGCGGAGGTTGTGTCGTCCATGGCGGAGGGTGTGTCGGTCGATGGCGGAGGTCGTGTCGGTCGATGGCGGAGGGCGTATCGGTCGATGGCGGAGGGTGTCGGTTGATGGCGGAGGGTGTCGGTCGATGTTGGAGGTTGTGTCGTTAATGGCGGAGGGCGTGTCGGTCGATGGCGGAGGTCGTGTTGGTCGATGGCGGAGGGTGTCGGTCGATGGCGGAGGTTGTGTCGTCCATTGCGGAGGGTGTGTCGGTCGATGGCGGAGGTTGTGTCGGTCGATGGCGGAGGTCGTGTCGGTCGATGGCGGAGGGTGTCGGTCGATGGCGGAGGGTGTCGGTCGATGGCGGAGGTTGTGTCGTCCATGGCGGAGGGTGTGTCGGTCGATGGCGGAGGTTGTGTCGGTCTATGGCGGAGGTCGTGTCGGTCGATGGCGGAGGGTGTCGGTCGATGGCGGAGGTTGTGTCGTTAATGGCGGAGGGCGTGTCGGTCGATGGCGGAGGGTGTCGGTCGATGGCGGAGGTCGTGTCGGTCGATGGTTGAGGGCGTGTTGGTCGATAATGGAGGACGTGTCGGTCGATGGCGGAGGGTGTCGGTCGATGGCGGAGGGCGTGTCGGTCGATGGCGGAGGGTGTCGGTCAATGGCGGAGGGTGTCGGTCGATGGCGGAGGGCGTGTCGGTCGATGGCGGAGGGTGTCGGTCGATGGCGGAGGGTCTGCCAGTCGATGGAGGTCATATAGCCATGGTGTGTTTGTGTGGTCAATTGAACACTGCATGGTGTGTGGCTTTGATTGCATCTTGCTTTCCTTTGTGCGATGGCGTCTCATGTGCGTGTGAGAGAAAGTCATCCAGGATGGAGGATTTCCTCTCCATGGACCACTTCTCTTGCTCATACACACTTCCTGTTGCTCAACACTGGGAAAGACGACTATAGGAAGCGATGAGGTTAGATAAGAGTGTGTGTGTGTGTGTGTGTGTGTGTGTGTGTGTGTGTGTGTGTGTGTGCAAGACACACAATAAGTAGCACTTCTATAAAAACAACTCTCAGCTGACTGTCTGGAAACTTTGTTGCACATTCCATTGTCTTCACCGCAGGGCAAGACAATTGAAGCACTTGAAGTGCATGTTGATGTCTGACCATGTTTTGCTCTATTTAGAGGCTGCAGAAATGTGCAACAAGGGACGTCATGTCACTGACATACTGTTTGTGTGATCATGGTAGTAAATGCTTGAGTCCCTTCCAGTCATGTTCTCGCTGGTTACTAGTTCCCAGCACAATAACACACACCATAGTGTGTGTGATCATGGTAGTAAATGTTCAGCCATGTAGAGTCAGTGCCAAATGACTTCCTGCTAATTTCATGCATGACACGCGTGTCCCATAGAGCAAGTTGGAATGGATGGGTGTGAATCTGGCCAAGCATCTGCATCATCATCTGATAAACACATCACACTCGTCTCCGCAGACCACAGCTATTGGTCCAACCCCATTGTGTCTCCATGGCGACAGGCCAAAACCAGAGGCGCGGCACCCGTCACCACCTGGCCATGCCAGCTGCTCACGGGCTTCTGCTGTGGCATGACAGGAATACGTGTGCGTCTTCACTGGCGTGTGCATGGGAGTCAACAGTATGTGTGTGTCTTGCATGTGAGTCAACAATATGTGTGCGTCTTCACTGGCGTGTGCAAGGGAGTCAACAATATTTCATGCACAACCTGTGCCTAAATCAGTCCCAGTCCTTGGACTCTGTGACCCCTCAGTGACGTGTTGTTGTGTCTCGTAGGGCTGTGAGTCTTTGGCCACCACACGATTCGATTCGGTTCTTGGGGTAACGAATTGATTCAGAATCGCTTAAAAAAAATCTATACTTTTTTTAATAACGTTGGATGCCAGTTCTATGATGAACTACATTACCCCATCAATTTACCTGATCAATTTCTTTATTACTTAAAAGAAAACTGGTTTTCTTTCATACCGTATTTTTCGGACTATAAGTCGCAGTTTTTTTCATAGTTTGGCCAGGGGTGCGATTTATACTCAGGAGCGACTTATGTGTGAAATTATTAACACATTAGCGTAAAATATCAAATAATATTATTGATCTCATTCACGTAAGAGACTAGACGTATAAGATTTCATGGGATTTAGCGATTAGGAGTGACAGATTGTTTGGTAAACGTATAGCATGTTCTATATGTTATAGTTATTTGAATGACTCTTACCATAATATGTTACGTTAACATACCAGTTGGTTATTTATGCCTCATATAGAACTATTCACCACCAAATCCTCCACACGACACCTCCGCTTCGGACAGGCTAACCTCCTCCAACCTCCGAGGACAAAGCTACGAACAATGGGAGACCGGGCTTTCTGCTCCGCCGCTCCCAGTCTGTGGAACGCTCTCCCTGACCACCTGAGGGCACCACAGACTGTGGATGCTTTTAAAAAAGGCTTAAAAACCCTTCTTTTTAAAAAAGCATTTTTTTAGATATATGCATACTAGTTCTAGCTATTTGGCTGTTGTAGTTTTTATTTTAATTTATTTTTTATTATCTTTTTATTTTTATTTTCATTGTTTTCAGTTGGTTATTTATGTGTCCTTTCAAATGTCTATTCTTGGTGTTGGCTTTTATCAAATACATTTCCCCAAAAAATGTGACTTATACTCCAGTATAGTTATTTGAATGACTCTTACTATAATATGTTACGTTAACATACCAGGCACGTTCACACTTATTCAGCCTGTTGTTCACTATTCTTTATTTATTTTAAATTGCCTTTCAAATGTCTATTCTTGCTGTTGGCTTTTATCAAATACATTTCCCCCAAAAATGCGACTTATACTCCAGTGCGACTTATAAATGTTTTTTTTCTTCTTTATTATGCATTTTCGGCCAGTGCGACTTATACTCTAGAGCGACTTATACTCCGAAAAATACGGTAATATTCTAGCCAAACTTTAAATAAAGTCAAATACAAATAAGAATGATCCAACACTTTTCTTTTCTAAAGTACAGCAGATATAGATCATCTATATTAGGGGTGCTCATTACGTCGATCGCGATCTACCGGTCGATCTCGGAGGGTGTGTCAGTCGATCACCAGCCAGGCATTAAAAAAATAGTCCTAAAAATGAGCGATCATAAATCTTCACTATGACGTCACTTTCGTCACTTGATTGACATTCACGGCACCCGAGGGTCTTCTGAGATGACGCTGGCTGCTGCCAGCTCATTAAAATTACCGACTGGAAGGCGAGAAACACTATTTCAACAGACTCTGGCGCCGTACCTGTCGTCAAAACTCCAAAGACAGACTGCACAGTTGCACAATAAAAGCTCTGCTTCATCCTGCCTGCGCTACCAAAATAAGAGTCTCAGAAAGCTGGCGTGCACAAGCTAGCAAGCTACGGAGTTTGCCGACAATGTATTTCTTGTAAAGTGTATACAAAGGAGTACGGAAGCTGGACAAATAAGATGCCAAAAACCAACCACTTTCATGTGGTATTGGACAGAAAGGAGGACTTTTTTCTCCTCCATTCGAAAATGTGGACGTTATCAGCACCACTGTCTGATTCCAATCAATGCAAGTCATCAGAATCAGGTAATACACCAACTTATATTATTGTCTTCATGAAAGAAAGGAATCTATATGTGTTAAACATGCTTGTATTATCTTTAACCACCTTTAAGTTGTTAACAATATTAACTATATGTGTTAAACATGCTTGTATTATCTTTAAACACCTTTAACTTATTAACAATATTAACTATATGTGTTAAACATGCTTGTATTATCTTTAAACACCTTTAACTTATTAACAATATTAACTATATGTGTTAAACATGCTTGTATTATCTTTAAACACCTTTAACTTATTAACAATATTAACTATATGTGTTAAACATGCTTGTTTTATCTTTAACCACCTTTAAGTTGTTAACAAACATGCTTGTTTTATCTTTAACCACCTTTAACTCGTTAACAATATTAACTATATGTGTTAAACATGCTTGTATTATCTTTAACCACTTTTAAGTTGTTAACAATATTAACTATATGTGTTAAACATGCTTGTTTTATCTTTAACCACCTTTAAGTTGTTAACAATATTAACTATTTGTGTTAAACATGCTTGTATTATTTTTAACCACCTTTAACTTGTTAACAATATTAACTATATGTGTTAAACATGCTTGCATTATCATTAAACACCTTTAACTTGTTAACAAAAACATATATTTCATAAATAAGTAAATATAAATTATATATATGAATGAGGTAGATCCCCACGACTTGATCAATTGAAAATTAGCTCGCCTGCAGAAAAAGTGTGAGCACCCCTGATCTACATCTACTATATGTGTAGCATAAGTGGTTGGACAGGACAGACTGGTAATAACAAAACATTTTTCTTTTTGTATTTAAATTATCATTTTTTTAATCAATTAAGAATTGTTACAAATAAGAATTGCGATTAATATGATTTTTTTTTTGACACCTTAATGGCATGTAGTGTTTGTGTCACATAGCAAGTTTAAAACAATTTGATTTTCAAATGAACTAGTATTTGTCACAATTCTTAATCAATTCCAAACAATCAAAATATATATTTTTTTAATGGTGTTCTTTTCAGCCAGCAAATGATATTTTTGATGCAGATGCCCATATTTTCTGTACAGATAATTAATACAAGCATTCATCAAAGCTGTTTGTCTATTCTAGTGAAGAATGTACCGTATTTTTTGGAGTATAAGTCGCACCGGCCGAAAATGCATAATAAAGAAGGAAAAAAACATTTATTTGATAAAAGCCAACACCAAGAATATACATTTGAAAGGAAGCATAAATAACCAACTGAAAACAATGAAAATGTCATGTCTGTGTGATCATGTTTTTGTTTTGGTCATGTTCGTTTTGGTTTTTGGACTTTTTGTGCACTTTTGTTTTGTCACCATAGCAACCATTAGTTTTCACCTGTCACGTCACGCACCTGTTTCACGTTTTGAGTCACGCACCTGCTTTCACTAATCATGTCCATAGTATTTAAGTTCATTCTTTTCAGTTTGTCGTTCTGACGACATCCCCGCATTTATACTCTCCACACACTTATGACCCTTGCTGCGCTTTTTCATGCCGTTTTTGTCCATGCCAAGTAAGTTTTGTTTATTATTGCCACAGTTAGTGTTTTTTTGTTGTTCATAGTTTTTGCCTTTGTGCAAGTGTTTGGTTTCATAGTTTGTTCTCCGCCATTGTGCGCGCCTTTTGTTTACTTCCTTGTTTTGTATTTATAGTCTTTAAATAAAAAATGTACTCACATTCCCGTCTCGCCCGAGCCAACTTTCCGTTGCATCTCGGAAAAGCAAACACTCAGGACCAAGTCATGACAGAAAATAAAAATAAAAAGATAATACAAAATAAATTAAAATAAAAACTAGAACAGCCAAATAGCTAGAACTAGTAGGCATATATCTAAAAAAATGTTTTTAAAAAAAAAAAGAAGGGTTTTTAAGCCTTTTTTAAAAGCATCCACAGTCTGTGGTGCCCTCAGGTGGTCAGGGAGAGCATTCCACAGACTGGGACAAGCTACGAACCATTGTTCGTAGCTTTGTCCTCGGAGGTTGGAGGAGGTTAGCCTGTCCGAAGCGGAGGTGTCGTGTGGAGGATTTGGGGGTGAATCGTTCTATATGAGGCGTAAATAACCAACTGAGAATGTGCCTGGTATGTTAATGTAACATATTATGGTAAGAGTCATTCAAATAACTATAACATATAGAACATGCTATACGTTTACCAAACAATCTGTCACTCCTAATCGCTAAATCCCATGAAATCTTATACGTCTAGTCTCTTACGTGAATGAGATCAATAATATTATTTGATATTTTACGCTAATGTGTTAATCATTTCACACATAAGTCGCTCCTGAGTATAAGTCGCACTATGAAAAACTATGAAAAAAACTGCGACTTATAGTCCGAAAAATACGGTAGTCAATCATAGAGCCGGCACCCAATGTTATTGGACGGATGAGTGGAATCGTTTTGAATCGAGAATCGATTCTGAATCGAATCGTTGCCCCCAATAATCGAATCAAATGGTGTGATGGCCAAAGATCCACAGCCCTAAAGTTTACAGCCTGTAAACAGAATCTGTAAGATCATTATCGAACAGCTTTTCATCAGAACATGGTAGGTTTTACTGTCAAAGTACGTGTAGACATTTGTGAGTTCGGTGCTTGTGTCGTTACCCGCTGGCCGTCATGATTTGTGTGTGGTGTTTATGTTCTGGGTGAGGACCCACCAGACCTCCTACCTCATTCCTCACATTCCTGGCTCTGTCTGTGCCATCGGATGAAATGCTGCAATCTGCGCTGCTGCCTTCAAATCGAGACGGGCGACATGCAGATGAGTTCTCTTAAGTGGTGTTTGATGCATGTGTTTTGTGGTGATTTAGGGAAATGAGCACATTTCTGGAAAGAGGAGCAAACACCTCATTATAACATTTGATGTCAGGAAGGACAAAATGATGTCTTTACTGGAATGTTGTTCTTCTTCTTCTGACTCAGACTCTGTTCTAATTCATCCAATCATGTTTTATTGAGTTGAGGTCAAGGCTCTCATGTTCTTCCATCCTTGTCTAAGTACTGGGTAGAAAACAGCCTTGGTAGGAAGACCTTGGGACTGTTGTTCTCTTTTTCTATAGCAGCTTGTTCTACTTTCCTCGCAATCCCTATTACCTGGACTAGCTCGGTCTCTTGCTAACTAAACCAAACAAACAAGCACAACTCAAACAGAACCTCCTCCCCACTCTTTTGGCTCCTTGTATCCAGTGGAGTTCTGCCAAGAGTGTCTCTTCGGACCAATACCGCAGACTTGGAGAGCCATGTAAGGGCGGGAAACGCTTGAAGGAATCGGGTATACGAATGTAAAGACGTGTTTGAATACACACGCTCAGCAATGAAGCAGGGGATGGATGTCAACATAATGGGGATGTAGCAGTTTCAACATATCACGGTACGATATTACTGTGGTATATAAATATGTATATATATACATATACATACATAGTATATAATATAAAGTACTTTATTGATCCCTGGGGGAAATTCAGCACCACAGTTTGCTCACAATAGACAATAAACACTTGGGTATTTTTTACATGTGAATGATATAAATACAGTCTATTATACAGCATTATTCACATGTGAATAATATACATACAGTCTATTATACAGCATTATTTACATGTGAATGACATAAATACAGTATTATACAGCATTATTCACATGTGAATAATATAAATACAGTCTATTATACAGCATTATTCACATGTGAATAATATAAATACAGTCTATTATACAGCATTATTCACATGTGAATAACATAAATACAGTATTATACAGCATTATTCACATGTGAATAATATAAATACAGTCTATTATACACCATTATCCACATGTGAATAATATAAATACAGTCTATTATACAGCATTATTCACATGTGAATAACATAAATGCAGTCTATTATACAGCATTATTCACATGTGAATAATATACATACAGTCTATTATACAGCATTATTCACATGTGAATAACATAAATACAGTATTATACAGCATTATTTGCATGTGAATAACATAAATACAGTCTATTATACAGCATTATTCACATGTGAATAACATACATACAGTCTATTATACAGCATTATTCATATGTGAATAACATAAATAGTCTATTATACAGCATTATTCACATGTGAATAACATAAATACAGTCTATTATACAGCATTATTCACATGTAAATAATATAGTCTATTATACAGCATTATTCACATGTGGATAATATACATACAGTCTATTATACAGCATTATTCACATGTGAATAACATAAATACAGTCTATTATACAGCATTATTCACATGTGAATAACATACATACAGTCTATTATACAGCATTATTCACATGTGAATAACATAAATAGTCTATTATACAGCATTATTCACATGTGAATAACATAAATACAGTCTATTATACAGCATTATTCACATGTAAATAATATAGTCTATTATACAGCATTATTCACATGTGGATAATATACATACAGTCTATTATACAGCATTATTCACATGTGAATAACATACATACAGTCTATTATACAGCATTATTCACATGTGAATAATATACATACAGTCTATTATACAGCATTATTCACATGTGAATAACATAAATACAGTCTATTATACAGCATTATTCACATGTGAATAACATAAATACAGTCTATTATACAGCATTATTCACATGTGAATAACATAAATACAGTCTACATACACACACTCACACACATCTTTTTCGGGGTCGCGGGGGGGTGCTGGAGCCTATCTCAGTTGCATTTCGGCGGAAGGCGGGGTACACCCAGGACAAGTCACCATCTCATCACAGGGCCAACACAGGTAGACAACATTCACACATTAGGGCCAATTTAGTGTTGCCAATCAACCTATCCCCAGGTGTATGTCTTTGGAGGTGGGAGGGGCCTATGCCCAGGTGCATGTCTTTGGAGGTGGGAGGGGCCTATGCCCAGGTGCATGTCTTTGGAGGTGGGAGGGGCCTATCCCCAGGTGCATGTCTTTGGAGGTGGGAGGAAGCCGGAGTACCCGGAGGGAACCCACGCAGTCACGGGGAGAACATGCAAACTCCACACAGAAAGATCCTGAGCCCAGGATTGAACCCAGGACCTTCGTATTGTGAGGCACATGCACTAACCCCTGTTCCACCGTGCTGCCCATAATAATATAATGGATATATAATTCATAACTATTATAATTGTTTTTTAAGAGTATGTGATAGTTGAAATCCTTACTGCTTTTTAATCAACCAGAAATATCAAGCAGCTAAAATGTGCCAAACATGGACAAGTGTTTTGCATTTTTCCCATCATCCCTTGGGTGTAATTTACATTTATTTATTTTGCCTATGTTGATTGGACGTTTTTTTTTTAGACTATCCACAAAGTTCAAAGGTCATGTTGTGTGTGACCATGTGTGTTAATTGTTTGTTTCCTTGCACCATGACTAGGGAAGGTTGTTTGGATTGGGTCACATACATACATGCTGACAAAAATGGAGCTATCAAATCGCTGATATGAATACATCGCTCCAGGTGGGTCATCAGATGGCATTTAACCCGTAGTTTGGAAACTGTGTCACCAACATTTACTTGCTGCTTATGGCTGACACCCCAGTCCTTGTTTAGGTCTCTAAATGTAGTTGAATCAGATCTTCCAAGCAAGACATCAAGAGACTTTCCTCTGGTTCCCCTCCAGGCATGTGCCTCACCTGTGCTGCACAATTAGGGCTGACACTTTCCTCCAGTATTCCAAGTTCAATGCCCAACAGAAACTTCCACCCAGCCCATCTCCCCGTACACATTTGGAGCATCAGCAACTCCAACCTTAACCATCAGGAGGTCTCTGTCCAACTGCCACAGAAGGACCTCCATTTAGCTCCATGCCAAGACAAAGGGAGCAACACAAATACAACAAACAACTCAGACCCCAGCAGATGTACACACCAAGTACCACAACACAAATACGACAACTCAGACCCAGCAGATGTACACACCAAGTACCACAACACAAATATGACAACTCAGACCCCAGCAGATGTACACACCAAGTACCACAACACAAACGTACAAGTCATGCTGTTTTTGACTCAAACCCAATTGATTTGACCCCAGGTCCCTGCAACACACTCTTGTAACACCACACACACACACACACACACACACACACACACACACACACACACACACACACACTTCAACACAATTTTGCCAATCATTCACAATCGTTCTATAG
>NC_084585.2:6859111-6884111 GCF_033978685.3 Nerophis lumbriciformis | reverse complement strand
CATTGCTTTTATTTCTATTTTTATCTATGTTTCTGTTTTATCTAGTGTTTATCTAGTGTTTTTCATGTTTTCGTTTCTATTTAAATGTTCTATTATATATTCTAACTTTCTATTTATATATATATATATATATATATATATATATATATATATATATATATATATATATATATATATATATATATATATATATATATATATAATTTTATACTTTGTAGCACTTTAAGATTTTAACATATGTAAAGTGCGTTACAAATCCAGTGATTTCATGCTTTTATTTCTATTTTTATTTGGTTTCTGTTTTATCTAGTGTTTATCTAGTGTTTTTCATGTTTTCGTTTCTATTTTAATGTTCTATTTTATATTCTAAATTTCTATTTTTATATATATATATATATATATATATTTTTTTTTTAATACTTTTTAGCACTTTGAGATTTTAACAAATGTAAAGTGCGATACAAATCCAGTGATTTCATGCTTTTATTTCTATTTTTATCCATGTTTCTGTTTTATCTAGTGTTTATCAAGTGTTTTTCATGTTTTTGTTTCTATTTTAATTTTCTATTATATATTCTAACTTTTTATATATATATATATATATATATATATATATATATATATATATATATATATATATATATATATATATATATATAAATAAAAAGTTAAAATATATATATATATATATATATATATATATATACTTTTTATTTATATATATATATATATATATATATATATATATATATATATATATATATATATATATATATATATATATGCGATGAGGTGGCGACTTGTCCAGGGTGTACCCCGCCTTCTGCCCGATGGTAGCTGAGATAGGCTCCAGCGCCCCCCGCGACCCCAAAGGGAATAAGCGGTAGAAAAAAAAAAATGGATATATATATATATATATATATATATATATATATATATATATATATAAATAAAAAGTTAGAATATATAATAGAAAATTAAAATAGAAACAAAAACATGAAAAACACTAGATAAACACTAGATAAAACAGAAACATGGATACAAATTCAAATAAAAGCATGAAATCACTGGATTTGTAACGCACTTTACATTTGTTAAAATCTTAAAGTGCTACAAAGTATAAAATTATATATATATATATATATATATATATATATATATATATATATATATATATATATATATATATATTTTTTTTTTTATACTTTGTAGCACTTTGAGATTTTAACAAATGTAAAGTGCGTTACAAATCCAGTGATTTCATGCTTTTATTTTTATTTTTATCTATGTTTCTGTTTTATCTAGTGTTTATCTAGTGTTTTTCATGTTTTCGTTTCTGTTTTAATTTTCTATTATATATTCTAACTTTCTATTTTTATAAATATATATATATATATATATATTTTTATACTTTGTAGCACTTTGAGATTTTAACAAATGTAAAGTGCGTTACATTATTTTTTTTTTTATATACGGTGTTATTTACACAGAAATATTCTGGAAATTGTTATTTACATACCTCAATTGTTTCAAAACGGTGTCAATAACACGGCAGTAAAACAGCTGATCAAACAAAACAGAAGTCACGGTCATGGACCCACAAGCTGCGGAAGCTAGCTCTCCAACCAGCTAAACAGACTCAATTACTCCACAGTGACGTTTTGGTGAATTTGCTGAGGAATTTGTGAAACTGAAACAATAAAAAAAACCTAACAGACATTCGAAAACATGTTAGCAACAACGCCGGCTTGATTACATTACGATAGCACGTACAAATATGCATGGAAACCCTCCTACAGACGTCACACGTGGGACGGTTTAGTAAGTATGAATAGTTTTAGATGTATTGTAAAACTTACACAACTTTGCTCGGAGTGATGAATGAAGAATCCATACGAGTAGAAACGCTACGGATGGCTAGAAGACTGAACAGCACTTCTACTATATGAAAAGACTAAATGGAAGGACACTGCAGCACCTTCAGTGAGCGAATTCGTCCAAAAGATGGCGCCATAGCACACACAATAACACATCTAATCACCGTGTTAGCTTGTTTTTGTCATCTTTTTTTCAACTATTGTATTCTGGACTCTTGTCCAGAGTCTTATATACATAATATACTTATACCTGTCTTCATATACACTATGTTAATATTATACCTGTGTTCATATACACTATGTTAATATTATACCTGTGTTCATATACACTATGTTAATATTATACCTGTGTTCATATACACTATGTTAATATTATACCTGTGTTCATATACACTATGTTAATATTATACCTGTGTTCATATACACTATGTTAATATTATAGCAAGTAATTGCTTTTTCTCCATTTTTACTATTATAACTCCACACTATAACCTATTGCTGCTTTTTCTACGTCTATACGAGGCGTGTGTGTGCGTGCGTGTGCGTGCGTATGTGTGTGTGTGTGTGTGTGTGACCTTTTACTGGCTCCAGCGCTAGAAGGTCACAGCCTGACACATGAATAAGTACAGTGCAGACTGGCAGGTGAATATCAGAGTCTGTCACTTTGAGTTAGACATAGCGAGTTAACAAGAGAGGACACCAGGATTAAAGTTAGATTTACTGTCGACACTTCAATGCAGGGGCCCCCGAACTTTTTGACTCTGGGGCCACATTGGGCTAAAATAATGTGTGCATATATATATATATATATATATATGTGTATGTGTGGGAAAAAAATCACAAGACTACTTCATCTCTACAGGCCTGTTTCATGAGGGGTTCCCTCAATCATCAGGAGATTTTGTTGGGAGCATTCGCATACCATGGTTTATATAGGGCACAGAGTGGGTGGGTACAGGCTGGCCTAGGGGCGTGGTGATTGGTTCATGTGTTACCTAGGAGGTGTTTCCGTCTATGGCGGCATGCTGATACAATTTCGCTGCGCTTGTTGAGGGATGACAGGTCTGGACGGTAAATAATAAACAGTTTCTCTTTCAAGCATAGGTTGCATCTTTTATTACCACTATTGTAAGGTGTGCTGGATGCAAGAATTTGCCATGTTATTGAATATTCAACATTATTGTCTTTGAGGCCCCAAATGTGTTTGCTGAGTTCTGTGGTATTCCGCAGGTTTTGGTTCCTGAAAGAAGCCTTGTGATTGTTCCATCTGGTTTTAAACTCTCCCTTGGTTAATCCTACATATGTGTCGGATGTGTTAATGTCCTTGCGTGTTACCTTAGATTGGTAAACAACTGATGTTTGTAAGCACCCCCCGTTGAGAGGGCAATCAGGTTTCTTGCGGCAGTTGCAGCCTTTGTTGGTTTTGGGGTCGCTCTGTCCGGGGGTCGACGGCTCATTTGCAATTGTTTTGTTGTGGTTTGAGATAATTTGTCGTATATTGTTCATACAGCTGTAGCTCAATTTAATGTTGTTCTTGTTGAATACTTTTCTTAGGGTGTTGCCTTTGGGAAAGTGTTTGTCAATCAGAGTGAGGAATTTGTGGCCAATGTTAGTTGAGACGTTTTTGCTGTATGGGGGGTTGTACCAGATGATGTTGTTTCGTTTTCTGTTCTTTTTTGGTTGGTTTCCTGGCGTGGGTTCATAGGTGAGGGTGAAATTGTATCCGCTTTCATCAAGGGCTTTTTGGTACGGGGAGGTTGTTGGTCAAATTCAGCTTCGCTAGATGACAGCATCGATAGCCTTTTATTAATTCCGGTAGGTAGGTACAGCAAAAACGTCTCAACTAACATTGGCCACAAATTCCTCACTCTGATTGACAAACACTTTCCCAAAGGCAACACCCTAAGAAAAGTATTCAACAAGAACAACATTAAATTGAGCTACAGCTGCATGAACAATATACGACAAATTATCTCAAACCACAACAAAACAATTGCAAATGAGCCGTCGACCCCCGGACAGAGCGACCCCAAAACCAACAAAGGCTGCAACTGCCGCAAGAAACCTGATTGCCCTCTCAACGGGGGGTGCTTACAAACATCAGTTGTTTACCAATCTAAGGTAACACGCAAGGACATTAACACATCCGACACATATGTAGGATTAACCGAGGGAGAGTTTAAAACCAGATGGAACAATCACAAGGCTTCTTTCAGGAACCAAAACATGCGGAATACCACAGAACTCAGCAAACACATTTGGGACCTCAAAGACAATAATGTTGAATATTCAATAACATGGCAAATTCTTGCATCCAGCACACCTTACAATAGTGGTAATAAAAGATGCAACCTATGCTTGAAAGAGAAACTGTTTATTATATACCGTCCAGACCTGTCATCCCTCAACAAGCGCAGCAAAATTGTATCAGCATGCCGCCACAGACGGAAACACCTCCTAGGTAACACATGAGCCAATCACCACGCCCCTACGCCAGCCTGTACCCACCCACTCTGTGCCCTATATAAACCATGGTATGTGAATGCTCCCATTAAAATCTCCTGATGATTGAGGGAACCCCTCATGAAACAGGCCTGTAGAGATGAAGTAGTCTTGTGATTTTTTTCCCACACATACATATATTGCGCTCTACTACGGTATCGAGCACTATTTTTTGGATAACCTTATTAAGACATATATATATATATATATATATATATATATATATATATATATATATATATATATATATATATATATATATATATATATACACACACACAGCCAAATGTGGCCTTAGAGTAAACAAGTTAATTCCAATAAAAATCAATCCTAATTAAATGACACATTCCATACATTTGACTGTGCTTAACTTCTGCTTAACTAAGTAGGAATGTTACAAACTGACACTTAACTCCACTTGAGTGTTTTTACTTCTTAATCATTAAAACAAGGTTTTACACTACAAAGTGTACTTATTTGTCTAGTTCAGGACAAGATGGTTGAGTGTCTCTGGGATAAATGGCCTAGTGGTTAGAGTGTCCCCCCCTGAGATGGGTAGGTTGTGAGTTCAAACCCCGGCCGAGTCATACCAAAGACTATAAAAAAATGGGACTCGGCATCAAGGGTTGGACTTGGGGGTTAAATGACTGCTGCTCATTGCTCCCCTCACCTCCCAGGGGGTGATCAAGGATGATGGGTCAAATCCAGAGTATAATTTCGCCACACTTAGTGTGTGTGTGGCAATCATTGGTACTTTTACTTAAATGAGCGGTACCAGACAGTTTATTTTCCCAAACAAATGCTGCTTCTGCTCACATTTATGTCAACTTTCCTGATATTCTGCGTTTTATTGGCCGATATTATTACCCCAACAGAGAAATAATACTTAGGCATACAAATGCTGTGACAATTAAAAAGTAGCAACCATGACAAGATCTGGAACTTCTAGTACATGTGGCCTTTCTTCTACTCATACTCTTCATCCGTTTCACCATCACCAGCTTCAGAATTATTTATTTATTTAAATATTTCAATTATTATATTTTAATGATTTTTATTTATAAGTGGTTGATTTATAGAGGCTAGTAAGGTAAAGTTTTGTACCTGACACGTTTCGGCTATCTTGCTTCTGCAGCCTTCATTATTGTCAGGTACAACACTTTACCTTACTTGCCTATATAAATCAACCACTTATAAATACACATTAGTGGGCTAAATGAACCTCTTCAACATATATTTTCATCATGTTGAGAAGCCAAAATCAAAATAAAAATCTGATGAATTGTCCATCCTTTCTATCTGTCATGCTCTGTCTTCTTATCCTCTGGCAGACCAGGTGGCTTCTAATGTTTTTTTTTACAGTTGAACCGTTTTATTTGCGGTGGTCCAAAATGAACTATATATTAATTCTATATTGGAATACAAAGGAGTGTAAAGGAAACCGTAAAACATACGATTTGCCAGAAGATTGACTAGTAACGATGGTGTTTGCATCTGTTCCCTTTCCCAGACCTGAAAACACAAACACACACTGTTATGATAGCTGTCACACTGACATTCCACTGAGTGTGTGTTTATAGGCGCACACACACACACACACACACACACTCCATCATCATCCCTGTTGCTCTTTGTCTTTCACCATGCTGGTAAAGCAAAGGCTGACCCACATATGATGCGCCTTTACTCACAGTACTGACGAGTTGGCTGTACATGCTGTACAAGTGTGTGTGTGTGTGTGTGTGTGTGTGTGTGTGTGTGTGTGTGTGTGTGTGTGTGTGTGTGTGTGTGAGTGTGTGTGTGTTCTTGTATTTCTACCCTTCTTGAGACGTCAACAAGGAAAAGTACCGTCCATATAAGGACCGGTGAACAAGTTTGGACCGAAATCATGGTCCCAATAGGAAACATCTAATAGAGAGCCAATTACTAGAGTCTGTGAACATTGCTCCAAAGTCAGGATTTTTTGGTTGATTTAATGTGCATGCAAAAGTAAACATTGACAGGTGCAAAGGCAGCAATATATGATAAATTAAGACGGCAGCTAAAGAAGGACTTCCCTATTCATCGCCCAAAAAAACCTGCCAGGTTAAAAGCTGATTTTACGACTTCCGGTGGTCCGTGACTCGTTTGTCATCGGCCTTAAGCACATTACCAAAAAAACAAAAAATAGAGATCTCATTTGCACCCTTGGTGATGACATCTATCAAAAAGGAGGGATTTTTTAAATGGACTGTGTGTCGCTTTTAAAAAGTGCTCCCCCTCTGGGCAACATATGAAATAACAAGTGTGTGTAAGAAATTGAAATGCGCCCCCTTTGGCCAAAATTTATTGAAAAAATATATGTATATAGAGACACACTGTAATAACTTCAAGTAATTAATGAAGATTAAAAACCAATTACAAACAAAACATTAAAAAAAATAAAAATAACTAAAAGCGTACCTTTTTTCTATTTGCATAGTATGTATATATTATTAATGTTGTAAATACACATCTTTATTTATCTAGAAAGGCTGGTCCTAAAGAGGTAGGCATTTTCTGGACGTCTCAAGAAGGCAACAAATACAAGAATGTGTGTGTGTGTGTGTGTGTGTGTGTGTGTGTGTGTGTGTGTGTGTGTTCTTGTATTTCTACCCTTCTTGAGACGTCAACAAGGAAAAGTACCGTCCATATAAGGACCGGTGAACAAGTTTGGACCGAAATCATGGTCCCAATAGGAAACATCTAATAGAGAGCCAATTACTAGAGTCCGTGAACATTGCTCCAAAGTCAGGATTTTTTGGTTGATTTAATGTGCATGCAAAAGTAAACATTGACAGGTGCAAAGGCAGCAATATATGATAAATTAAGACGGCAGCTAAAGAAGGACTTCCCTATTCATCCCCCATAAAAAACTCGCCAGGTTAAAAGCTGATTTTACGACTTCCGGCGCTGACGTAAGACAACCCCCGTCCCACATGTGACCATAGGATGAACAAATACACTACGGTACCACATCTGTGGTCCGTGACTCGTTTGTCATCGGCCTTAAGCACATTACAAAAAAAACAAAAAATAGAGATCTCATTTGCACCCCGAGGGTGGTCCCAAAAAGGAGGGATTTTTTAAATGGACTGTGTGTCGCTTTTAAAAGTGCTCCCCCTCTGGTCAACATATGAAATAACAAGACTTGTTTGTCATCGGCCTTAAGCACATTACCAAAAAACAAAAAATAGAGATCTCATTTGCACCCCGAGGGTGGTCCCAAAAAGGAGGGATTTTTTAAATGGACTGTGTGTCGCTTTTAAAAGTGCTCCCCCTCAACATATGAAATAACAACTGTGTGTAAGAAATTGAAGTGCTCCCCCTCTGGCCAACATATGAAATAACAAGTGTGTGTAAACATTAGAAGTGCTCCCCCTCTGGCTAACATATGAAATAACAAGTGTGTGTAAGAAATTGAAATGCTCCCCCTCCGGTCAACATATGAAATAACAAGTGTGTGTAAGAAATTGAAGTGCTCCCCCTCTGGTCAACATATGAAATAACAAGTGTGTGTAAACATTAGAAGTGCTCCCCCTCTGGCTAACATATGAAATAACACGTGTGTGTAAGAAATTGAAATGTGCCCCCTTTGGCCAAAATTTATTAAAAAAGATATGTATATAGAGACATACTTTAATAACTTCAAATAATTAATTAAAGCTGCAAGCAGCGTTGGTCGGGCTCGCGTATTTGGCAGGTGCTAGTCCTAAGTGTCCCAATACTTTTGTCAAGTATTAGTCATAAGTGTCCCAATACTTTTGTCTACTTTTAGTCTGAAGTGTCCCAAGACTTTTGTCTAGTGTACCTACCTTGTCTGCATTGTGTGGGCACGTTGCTGCTTCCTGCTTTTAAGCAGCCATCTTAAAAAAACAGCAGCGCAGCAGCATCAGCGCAGCGGGTCTTTGAAGGGTCATAAAATCAAAACCGGAGCAGTTAGAAAAATGCTGTTCTATACTTTTATACACAAGGGTTCAATCTCTCTCCTGTGTTAGTTTGAAGGCGAAACGACAAACGCGCTCAGAGGAGATAGTTTTTTGAAGGAAGGTGACCGGTTTTTACAAAACATTTGTTTTGAAGGGGGAATAGCAAACTTCCTGTTGATTTTTGCTGGGGGTTGTCAATTTATGAAATGTAGGTCTAAGTGAGACCTACATAGAGGTTTTTGTTTCATGTCTCTCTGACCTTCCCAGTGGGAGTTACAGGCAGTTTTGTCATTTTTTTCTTCCGAGGAGCAGTTTTTTTTGCGTTTTATTAAAAAATTGCACTAGAGCGCAATTTTGAGATTTGGGGTTAGGTTTTTTTTTTAGATCGCAATGTTTGCCAGTCCTGATGTGTGCGTTCAGTTTGGTGAGTTTTGAAGCATGTGAAGGGGGTCAAAATACAGCTCAAAGAGGCAAAAGTTACTGTTTTTAGTACTTTTTTGTCTTGAAGGGGGAATTGCCAACTTCCTGTTGATTTTTTCCCAAAGATGTACAATTATAAAATTTTGATGTACGTTAGACCTACATAGGGGTTTTTGTTTCATGTCTCTCCGACCTTCCTAGTGGGAGTTACAGGCAGCTTAGTTTTTCTTTCTTCCTAGGGGGCGCTAGAGCGCAATTTTGAGTTTTGGGGTTCGGTTTTTTTTATTAAAAGGCAATTTTCGCAGGTCCTGATGTGTGGGTCAAATATGGTGAGTTTTGAAGCATGTTAAGTGGGTCAAATTACAGCTCAAAGAGTCCTTATGCAATGGGCCATGCGTGCCCTAATAATAAAACCTTACAATTTCAATAGGTCCTTATGTCCCATTGCATAAGGACTCCCTTTGGGAGTCCTTATACAAAGGGCCATGCGGGCCCTAATAATAAAATCTTACAATTTCAATAGGTCCTTATGTCCCATTGCATAAGGACTCCCTTTGGGAGTCCTTATACAAAGGGCCATGCGGGCCCTAATAATAAAATCTTACAATTTCAATAGGTCCTTATGTCCCATTGCATAAGGACTCCCTTTGGGAGTCCTTATACAATGGGCCATGCGGGCCCTAATAATAAAACCTTACAATTTCAATAGGTCCTTATGTCCCATTGCATAAGGACTCCGGAGTCCTTATACAATGGGCCATGCGGGCCCTAATTAAGAGTAAAAAACAATTACAAACAAAACATATAAATTAAAAAAAATAACTAATAGCTGACCTTTTTTCTATTTGCGTAGTATGTATATATTATTAATGTTGTAAATACACATCTTTATTTATCTGGAAAGGCTGGTCCTAAAGAGGTAGGCATTTTTCTCAGGTCTCAAGAAGGTACAAAATACAAGAATGTGTGTGTGTGTGTGTGTGTGTGTGTGTGTGTGTGTGTGTGTGTGTGTGTGTGTGTGTGTGTGTGTGTGTGTGTGTGTGTGTGTGTGTGTGTGTGTGTGTGTGTGTGTGAGGTTGAGCACTCAGTCATGTGTGATGCTCCATCTGCCCTCAGCTTTTGGTCGCTCAGACATAAACAAACATGTGCCATGTCAAATAAATATCCCGTCCTAACATTTAAAAGAAAGAATCATTGGTGGGTGACGCTGTTTGGTCTGAATGGCGAGAGAAATCCGCACTGACCATACCTGCACACGGAGGGAACCTACAACCAGATGGAGGCGGTGTGTTCAACTCCTGCCAAGCTCGATAGGAAGTGAGGGATTTGTTTTCCCTTTATCTGAAGACAACACGGCATTAAGTGAGAAGGTAGACACCAAAGTTGTCATTAAGAGGTGTGTTCTCTTCATTTGTTTGTGTGAAATAGCCTTGTCGGGTGTTTATGGGACGAAGGCATGAAGGACTATTGGTGGAACTATAGTTTGAGGTGCGAACAAAACTGATACAGCGGTATTTTAGGCCGTTTACACTAAGCCAAATAAGGTTATCCAGGGTAAATCACACCTAACTTTATCCGTGTCCACACACAACAATGCCACCGTTTAAGAAAAAATACACACACACACTCACAGAGCGCACAAGGAGAAACAGTGTAGAGAAGACAAAATAGCAAATAAAGGCGATTTTCCTAGTTAATGAAGAAATATGAAGGCATTTGGGCTTCAAAACTATCAATAAAGATGACACTTTAAATAAAAAAGCTGCTTAAAGACATGCCTGATTAAAGTATTGTCACCTTTGCTTCACACTTAGCTGAACAATGAATTAACAAGCAGTAAGACGGCCAACTAGCTCCTGGGACGTGGGCAGACGCTCACTCAGCTGCTTGGCTTCATGCCAAATATTAGCACAGGCCAAACTGCCCACGTAGCGTAAACTAATGCAAGTGAAATAAATAAACTTGAACTAATTGTTACAATTTGTGTTTTATGTTGAACAATGTGCGTGTTACCTGCCACACGTCTTATCTGGGTACTTTTAGCTATAGTATTGTTTTTAGTATTTACTCATGATTTTATTCTTCTTAACTTCTTAAGGCCCAAGATGTTTGTTTACATGCTTTTTTATTTCTCTTTGCTATTTGGGCTTATAAAAGTTAAAGTTAAAGTACCAATGATTGTCACACACAGACTAGGTGTGGCGAAATTATTCTCTGCATTTGACCCATCACCCTTGATCACCCCCTGGGAGGTGAGGGGAACAGTGGGCAGCAGCGGTGGCCGCGCCCGGGAATCATTTTTTGGTGATTTAACCCCCAATTCCAACCCTTAATGCTGAGTGCCAAGCAGGGAGGTAATGGGTCCCATTTTTATAGTCTTTGGTATGACTCGGCCGGGGTTTGAACTCACAACCTACCGATCTCAGGGTGGACACTCTAACCACTAGGCCACTGAGTAGGTATTGGACCCTAATTAGAATAAAAACTAAGAATCATCTTTTGATATGATGTACTTTTAGTCCATAAGTACACAAACGTGTACTTCATGTTTAGTGACATGCTAATTCTTATTTTACATTTTTTCTTTTCCAAATTCCATTGTATGTTATACTCTTCTGACACCACCAGATGGCAGTATAAGTGTCCACATAAGCGGCCAAAAGACCCCAATTCAGTAGTGTACACAATTTTGGAAATAAGAGCTAAAAGATGCTGTCCACGCATGTGGCCACTAAGCCTTTTGAGCAGGGGTCCCCAAACTACTGGATATGGCCCCCCAGCGTCCAAAATCCGGCCCGCAGGAAGTCCCAAGTTAAAAAAAATAAATAAATAATAATAATAATAATATATATATATATATATATATATATATATATATATATATATATATATATATATATATATATATATATATATATATATATATATGTATGTATGTATATGTATGTATATATATATATATATAAATATATATATATATATATGTATTTATATATATATTATTATTATTATTATTATTATTTTATTTTATATATATATATATATATATATATATATATCGCGGCCCCCAGCCAAATTGTTTTACCCCAATGCGGCCCCGCAGTCAAAAAGTTTGGGGACCCCTGCTTTAGAGGTTTTTAAAGCACAGACCAAAAGAATCCTAAAGCCTAATATCAATAATGCTTCTTATTATATTCTAACCTAATCCTAGATTATGACAGGCATTACGTAATATAACAAACTATAAACTGTTCTTTGAGTGCAACAAAAAAAAAACAATGTGTCTAATTCCTTTTAATTTTCATTTTAATCTTCTACCATTGTTCTTTGAGTGCAATAAGAACTATACCTTTAATATTTTTTGTTCAAATGCAGCCAAAAATTAAATTTGTTTGTGGTGCCCTTTTATTTTGAAAAGTATCAAAATACATTTTGGTACGGGTACCAAAATACATATTGGGACGACCCTAATACAAATGAGTTCATAGTTGGAACTTATATATGTTGGTAGACGCCATATGGCGGCGCTAAAAAACTACAACAAAGTGGGTGTGGAGAAGACATAGTCAAAGTGGAGGCACGTAAATAATGGTGCATCCTGTCACAAAGCAACTTGAATACATTTTGACCAAAGACCCAGGACATGTTGTGTAGACCACAAGGAAGTCATCTATTATGACCTCTGTCTTATACTACAATGTATTTCTCTACAACAAAGTTAGAAAATTGACTTTTTCTCTGAAACAAAGTTAGAAAAAGGAGTTATTGTCAGACGCTGGTGATAAATAATCTGCCACAGCTGTAAAATACTTTAGAATTGATCATAAAAGTACTTGACTTTGACCTTGGGAAAGGTATATGAAGTGTGTCCCATTTGAAGTGCTCCCATCCATTGTTTGTGCTTTCATCCTACACACACACACACACACACACACACACACACACACACACACACACACACACACACACACACACACACACACACACACACACACACACACACACACACACCTTAGAACCCGACCACTCTTCTTTTCTCTGTCCGTCACCCTCCTGCTGTTTACCTTCATTTCCCACTTTATTGTGCACTGAGGTCTCCTCTCCAGAGGCCCCATGAACACACACGGGGCCTCCATCACATCAAAGTCAGGAATGCGGGGCCCCTCTTCCATCATGCAGGCCCTCATGTCAGGTTATAAAGGTGTCAGATGTACGTGTCTGCACACGTTTACACTAAGGTTATCCAGGGTCAATTACACCTAACCTTATCCGTGTCCACACACAACAATGCCACCGTTTAAGGACAGTATGGGTGTTCAGAGCAAGGGTGTGTACAGTATGGGTGTTCAGGTGTGTACAGAATGGGTGTTCAGAGCAAGGGTGTGTACAGTATGGGTGTTGAGAGAAAGGGTGTGTGCAATATGGGTGTTCAGGTGTGTACCGTATGAGTGTTCAGATGTGTACAGTATGGGTGTTCAGAGCAAGGGTGTGTACAGTATGGGTGTTCAGAGCAAGAGTGTGTACAGTATGGGTGTTCAGAGCAAGGATGTGTACAGTATAGGTGTTCAGAGAAAGGGTGTGTACAGTATGGGTATTCAGGTGTGTACAGTATGGGTGTTCAGGTGTGTACAGTATGGGTGTTGAGAGAAAGGGTGTGTACAGTATGGGTGTTCAGAGAAAGGGTGTGTACAGTATAGGTGTTCAGAGAAATATTGTGTATAGTATGGGTGTTGAGAAAAAGGGTGTGTACAGTATGGGTGTTCAGGTGTGTACAGTATGGGTGTTCAGAGAATGGGTGTGTACAGTATGGGTGTTCAGGTGTGTACAGAATGGGTGTTCAGAGCAAGGGTGTGTACAGTATGGGTGTTGAGAGAAAGGGTGTGTGCAATATGGGTGTTCAGGTGTGTACCGTATGAGTGTTCAGATGTGTACAGTACAGAGCAAGGGTGTGTACAGTATGGGTGTTCAGAGCAAGGGTGTGTACAGTATAGGTGTTCAGAGAAAGGGTGTGTACAGTATGGGTATTCAGGTGTGTACAGTATGGGTGTTCAGGTGTGTACAGTATGGGTGTTGAGAGAAAGGGTGTGTACAGTATGGGTGTTCAGAGAAAGGGTGTGTACAGTATAGGTGTTCAGAGAAATATTGTGTATAGTATGGGTGTTGAGAAAAAGGGTGTGTACAGTATGGGTGTTCAGGTGTGTACAGTATGGGTGTTCAGAGAATGGGTGTGTACAGTATAGGTGTTCATAGAAAGGGTATGTACAGTATGGGTGTTCAGAGCAAGAGTGTGTACAGTATGGGTTTTAAGAGAAATGGTATGTACAGTATGGGTGTTCAGAGAAATATTGTGTACAGTATGGGTGTTGAGAAAAAGGGTGTGTACAGTATGAGTGTTCAGGTGTGTACAGTATGGGTGTTGAGAGAAAGGGTGTGTACAGTATGGGTGTTGAGATCAAGGGTGTGTACAGTATGGGTGTTGAGAGAAAGGGTGTATACAGTATGGGTGTTGAGAGAAAGGGTGTGTACAGTATGGGTGTTCAGAGCAAGGGTGTGTACAGTATGGGTGTTCAGAGCAAGGGTGTGTACAGTATAGGTGTTCAGAGAAAGGGTGTGCACAGTATGGGTGTTGAGAGAAAGGGTGTGGCCACAGCACAGCAGCAATGTGTTAGATGTAACAAGGTGTGTCGACCTTTAGTTTGGGAAGAGAAGCCATGGTTTGAGGTTCAAGTCTTCTACATGTAGTCTGGGAGAGACAAGCCATGACATCATCTATTCCACCTCTTTTCCATATCGGACAGTTTTTCTCTCCTGAAAATCATGCACATTGTTTTTCTTGCGTGTGCTGCTGGAGATGCCATCCATCTGTGAACATAACGCATCTTTTCTTTACTGCTCCATTATCCAGATAATAGCATCCATATTTCCTCTCTTTTATCTCTGCCTGGCGAGCGTTCTCCTGCGCTGATAATGCCATTGTTTTTCCCCACCCTGATAAAATAGTAAATGAATAATTTTAAGGCCACATGTCTGCGTATTAGTAGTCTTCTTACAGTATATCCATGCATCTCTTTGGCTCACAGGCACGTAGGCAGACAATCACCTGTCCTCCATCTGCAGCATTACCGTTCAGGTCTCGGTGAACCATTCAGCAAAGAACTTGGTACATTCACACCATTACAAACAGGGGTGTCAAAATAAACAAAAACTAATTCATTGCGATTCTTATTTTAATGATTTTTAATCTATTAAAAAAAATTAATCAAAAAATGTTGTTAGTGTTGTAACGATACCATTATTTTGGTACCGGTACTAAAAATGTGTTGGTACGTTTCGGTAATTTTCTAGATAAAGGGGACCGCAAAAAAAATTGTTTTATTGGCTTTATTTTAACAACAAATCTTAGGGTACATTAAATATATGTTTATTATTGCAGTTAAGTCCTTAAATAAAATAGTGAACATACTAAACAACTTGTCTTTTAGTAGTAAGTTGTCATGACTTGGTCCTGGGGTTTAGTTTTTCTAGAAGGCTCGGGCGAGACGGCAATGAGAGTACATAATTTATTTTTTACACTAATAAAGGAAAAAAAAAAGTACAAACGAAAAGCGCGCACAGTGGCGGAGAAACAACTTGGCTATGAAAACAAATATTTGCACAAAGGCAAAAACTATGAACAACAAAAAAACACTAACTGTGGCAATAATAAACAAAACTTACTTGGCATGGACAAAAAGGAGCAGCGTGAACGATGGACATGAAAAAAAGAGTCAGAAATGTGCAGAGTATAAATGTGGGGATGTCGCCAGAAAGACAAACTGAAAACAATGAACTTAAATACTACAGACATGATTAACGAAAACAGGCTCGTGACTCAAAACGTGAAACAGGTGCGTGACGTGACAGGTGAAAACTAATGGGTTGCTATGGTGACAAACAAGAGTGCATAATGATATCGTTGGCTGTTTGTCTTTACATGTTCTAAGCAGTCATTGCTGGCTGTTCATTGTGATGTGATGGCGGTGCAAAGTGACAATAATGGAGACATGATACTCTCCACCCCCCCTCTGTGTGCTCTTCATTTGCTGCTGAGATGACTTTGGCTCACAGGCACGTAGGCAGACAATCACCTGTCCTCCTTCTGCAGTATTACCGTTCAGGTCTCGGCGAACCATTCAGCAAAGAACTTGGTACATTCACACCATTACAAACAGGGGTGTCAAAATAAACAAAAACTAATTCATTGCGATTCTTATTTTAATGATTTTTAATCTATTAAAAAAAATAATCAAAAAATGTTGTTAGTGTTGTAACGATACCATTATTTTGGTATCGGTACTAAAATTAATTTGGTACTTTTCTAGATAAAGGGGACCACAAAAAAAAAATGTTTTATTGGCTTTATTTTAACAACAAATGTTAGGGTACATTAAACATATGTTTATTATTGCAGTTAAGTCCTTAAATAAAACAGTGAACATACTAGACAACTTGTCTTTTAGTAGTAAGTAAACAAACAAAGGCTCCTAATTAGTCGTATGCAGTAACATATTGTGTCATTTATACACCTATTATTTTGTATACATTATGAGGGACAAACTGTAAACAAATATTATTAATCCACTTGTTCATTTACTGTTAATATCTGCTTGTTTTTTGTTTCAACATGTCCTGATCCGATATTTGGATCGGATCGGCTGCCGATATTTGCCAAAAATTGCGTATCGGCAAGGCATGGGAAAATGCCGATCCAGATCCAGTTTAAAACAAAACTCCGGTCCGTGTTTTCCAACGCACCGATTTAAATAATACATTCCACTTTTCTGCTGCTCCCTATTTTCCGTTCCGCATTTTCCAGCACACCTTCAACACATCCACAGGTCTGTGGATTCTCACGCAGTTGCTTTTAGCTGCTGGCATTACACGACAGGCTCTTCTCACTCTTTCCTGTGTCTCCCTCTCACAGACAGCAAGCGCACCTTCTTACACACGTCACATACTGTCACGACATACGTCACATACTGTCACGTCATACGTCACATACGTATACGTCCTCCCCGAGCAGAGAGGTAGCAGCATGGCTAACGTTAGCTGTGATGCTAGCGCAGCCGTGCGAGCAACGCTCCCTCTAAGGTGCTCGCCTGTGCAATTGCGCACTGTTTAAGCGTCCTCTGCGCATAGCAAATCTATGCCACGCACAAAATCAAATAAAAAAATAAGCGCATAACAATTTTCGACACACGGACACGACAGAGAAAACAGTTTTCGTCATCATTGTTCAAAAATTGTGACGTCTGTCGAGACGCTTATCTCCATTCGGTGCCACACGTCCACACCATCAAAATGCCGAGGCAAAAATTTCCACATCAACACCGTATGAAAAAATTAGTGATTTTTTTTTGTTGTGATTTCCTTCTCTGCATGAAAGTTTAAAAGTAGCATATATTAATGCAGTATGAAGAAGAATGTTTTAATGTAGACATGCAAGCCTTGAAAGAAAATTTTAAAAATCAAGACTACATTTCCTGCAAATGGGTGCATTTCTACCCTATATTTTAACTTTAGATTTATTCTCATATCAAACTCTTTTGGCTGTCTTTTTGACACTTACATCCGGCGCCCCCCTCCACACCCTGGATTATAAATAATGTAAATAATTCAATGTGATTATCTTGTGTGATGACTGTATTATGATGATAGTATATATCTGATAGTATATATCTGTATCATGAATCAATTTAAGTGGACCCCGACTTAAACAAGTTGAAAAACTTATTGGGGTGTTACCATTTAGTGGTCAATTGTACGGAATATGTACTTCACTGTGCAACCTACTAATAAAAGTCTCAATCAACCAATCAAAACACATAGAATCATCATACTGCTGTGATTATATGCATCAAGTGTTCATTCAAGGCGAAGGCAAAATATCGAGATATATATCGTGTATCGCAATATGGCCTTAAAATATCGCAATATTAAAAAAAGGCCATATCGCCCAGCCCTAGTTCAATGATGCCATTTCCGTTTGTCATGTATCATTTTGTCTATTTTGTGTTTATCCTTGAATAAACAGGTCCGTTTCTTGTTACCAACCATTGTGTATTATTCAAACTCCCCTAATTCAGCTGGCTAGTTGTTATCAAGAGTACTAAAACCCTTTTCAACATGATTCTGACAACTAAGTAGGCTAAATAACTTTAAATTTGAATACATGCTCGGATAGGCCAGTATCGGTCAGTATCGGTATCGGTCAGTATCGGTATCGGATCGGAAATGCAAAAACAATATCGGTATCGGATCGGAAGTGCAAAAACCTGGATCGGGACATCCCTAGTATGTATATATATATGTGTGTATGTTTTTATATATGTATGTATGTATGTATGTATGCATGTATATGTGTGTGTATATGTATGCATATATGTAGGTGTATATACTGTGTGAATGTGTATATATGTGTGTATGTGTACACATGTATGTATGTGTATACATGTATGTATGTGTATATATGTATACTGTATATGTGTATGTATGTATACATACTGTACGTGTATGTATATATGTGTACATATGCATATATGTATATGTCTCTCTCTATATATGTATATATGTACTGTATGCATGTATATATGTATGTATGTATGTATGCATGTGTATATATGTATATATGTATGTGTGCATGTATGTACATACATATATATTTGATTCGTTTGAACCATTCACTAACTTCCCCTTTAATTCATTACTTGGTAATCATGACTCTAGCAGTGTAATCAACAACACTATAATCAATACACACCATTGGCAAAGACTGAACATGTAGAATACACACAATGTGCATAGATGTAGAGTACACACCATGTGCATAGATGTAGAATACACACCATGTGCAATAGTGTTGGCAGTGATGTGGCGCAAGACAAGGCAACACATGAACGTGTAGGTCAGGAGGAGTTTGCGATGATAATGGTCTAAATGAACGTGATTGTTAAACGTCTCTTGTTGTTTTCTTCTGCTGTAGATCTTGGTGAACTCTGTGAGTCCAAACCGTCCGGCGGTGCTCTACGAGAAGGTGACCTTAAGTGAAGGGGGGAGTCCATTGCTGAGGGACATGCTCTTCAGCCCGGACCAGCAGAACCTTTACACACTGACTGACAGACAGGTGAGGACAGCAAAGCACTACACACACACACACACACACACACACACACACACAATTCTGCTTTGCAACCAATCTTCCTGGTCCTTAGATCGCTGGTTCAAATCCGGCTCGAAGGACCAAGAAGATGCCAGGTTCAAACACTGATGACATCTATTAAAACAGACCAGAAGCAAGGAATCACACAGAGACAGATTTAAATTTGGCTCAATTGAGGAAAGACGTTATTTGGGCTGTACTCTAGTTACAGATCCAAACTTGGTTCTAAAGTCCAGCCCACGTGCTTCCTCTATTTATTTGGGAAATCCCTGGTTACATCACTGAAGCTGTCGCTGAGGGAAGGGGGGTAATCTCGACAGCTCCAGTTAGACACAATATATGATTACCGTATTTTCCGCACCATAAGGCGCCCTGGGTTATAAGCCGCGCCTTCAATGAACGGCATATTTCAAAACTTTGTCCACCTATAAGCCGCCCCGTGTTGTAAGCCGCATCTAACTGCGCTAAAGGAATGTCAAAAAAACAGTCAAATAGGTCAGTCAAACTTTAATAATATATTAAAAACCAGCGTGATGTGGGCGCGCATGGAGTCGTATATCAACATGGACGGAGCTGCGTGAAAAAAGCCACCCGGCCTCTTCGCGTAAACTTACCTTAACCACTCGCTCATCTTTTCTTCATCCATCCATCCCTTCGAGTTAGCTTTTATGATGACGCCGGCTGGAAAGGTCTCTTTTGGCAAGGTCTTCCTTTTGAATATCACCATGGGTGGAAGTTTCTGGCCATTAGCATGGCAAGCTAGAACCACAGTGAAGGATGACTTCTCATTCCCAGTGGTGCGAATATTCACCGTACGTGCTCCCGTTGTATCCACAGTGCGGTTCACAGGAATATCAAAAGTCAGTGGAACCTCGTCCATGTTGATAATGTTCTCTGGCCGGATCTTTTTTTCAGCTATCTTGTTTTTACGATATGCACGGAAAGTAGCCAGCTTTTCTTGAAAGTCTTTAAGCAGTTGCTGTGAAATAGTAGTCCGTGTGCGGATGGAGAGATTGCGTCTTTTCATGAACCGGAAACCTGTCGCTTAGTAGGAGCCATTTTGTGGTCTTTACAGATGTAAACACACAAAGGAAATGAAACGTAATATCCGCGCGCTTCTTCTTCTTCTACCGGGGCGGGTGGTTGCTTACAGTAGAAGAAGAAGCGCTTCCTGTTCTATGGGGGCGGGTGCTTACCTTGGCGGTTGCTTGCGTAGAAGAAGAAGCACTTCCTCTTCTATGGGGAAAAAAGATGGCGGCTGTTTACCGTAGTTGCGAGACCGAAACTTTATGAAAATGAATCTTAATATTAATCCATATATAAAGCGCACCGGGTTATAAGCCGCACTGTCAGCTTTTGAGTAAATTTGTGGTTTTTAGGTGCGGCTAATAGTGCGGAAAATACGGTATACAAGAAATGCAAATGTGTTGACGCTGGTGATATCGCCTTGTCTCTGCTTTGTCTGCGTCACGGTACTCGATGTTCGGCCTTGGCACAGACACTGATACCAGACTGGCTTGCAATCTTTTGGATTGCCAGCAGACAAAGAAATATACCACTTCAGCACAATTGATAATAACTATAGCAACGGCCCTGAAGCATAAGAGTTGTGTGATTAATATATACATAATTATTCAAACATTCCTTTGCAGGCCGTCAGAAAGAAGCCAGTCAGAAGAGGCTTTTAAGAGAACCGATGATGAAATACTTCCTGTGGTTTAGATGTACGCTTTGGTGTACGTTTTGTGTGGATTCTGCTCCACAGGCACATTTAAAACCTACTTTCTGCTACGTCTGCAAAGTGTTTGTTTGTGGAGGCATCGCAAATGAAACCCTCTCCAAAAAAAAAACCCCATGACATTTTCTCTACTGCGGAGCATTATTAAACATTGCCCTATTAAACGTCAGCTGGCCCGAGACTTCTCATATATTCACCTCCCATGCCTGAGCGCTAATAATGAAGCCATGCGGCGCTCAGGCACAGTGTGTGTGTGTGTGTGTGTGTGTGTGTGTGTGTGTGTGTGTGTGTGTGTGTGTGTGTGTGTGTGTCCATGTACCACGGTCATTACCAGCCCACCGCTGGTCAGGTCCGTGTCTCCTCTGACGGCGGGGCCTGAGGCGGCAAAGACGGGGCGTGTCACAGCGCTGTCGCTCCCCAGGCCCAGCTGCTCCCCTCGTTTTTTCTCTCTCATTAGTGTAGCCGGTGAAGGAAGCTCGCATGATGCAAAAAAAAAAAGATGGCCATTTTGAAGAGTCTGATTAAAAGGAGTGAGATATGTGTCGGAGAGCCAACACCAAAGCCTGGCTATTAAACACAATCATATTTCTTAGTTAAAGACCGCTGGGCGAGGGCTTTAGAATAATTGAGCTCGTCATTTGTGGTGGGAAACTTTTTATGGACTACAAACTTGAACAGGTTCTGCATATAGTTGGGAAACTTTTGCCAAGTGTGGCTACTAAAGGTATGCAAAATCACATCCAGTCAGCCAGGGTGGGACGCTAATTGTAGCATAGCAGTGAGACTAAACCAAATACTTTGCCAATAAACCCAACACATTTTATTCAGTTAAAAATAATTTCATCTAAATTCATTTAAACTACCCTAATCTACGAGCTATAGAACACCGGTATTTAAATACATAGTTCTATACCAGTACCAAAGACTTTTTAAATGTTTACACATGGCAGTAAAACGGCTGATCAAACAAAACAGAAGTCGTCGTCATGGACCCACGAGCTAGCTCACCAATCAGCTAAACAGACTCAATAACTCCACGGTGACATTTTGGTGAATTTACTGAGGAATTTGTGAAAGTGAAACAATACAAAAATTAAAGCTGCAAGCAGCATTGGTCGGGCCCGCGTATTTGGCAGGTGCTAGTCCTAAGTGTCCCAATACTTTTGTCAAGTTTTACTCCCAAGTGTCCCAATACTTGTGTCCAGTGTAAGTGTCCCAATACTTTTGTCCAGTGGTAGTCCTAAGTTTCCCAATACTGTTGTCTACTTTTAGTCGTAAGTGTCCCAATACTTTTGTCAAGTTGTAGTCCCAAGTGCCCCAATACTTTTGTCCAGTTTTCGGCTTTAGTGTCCCAATACTTTTGTCCAGTGTAAGTGTCCCAATACTTTTGTCCAGTGGTAGTCCTAAGTTTCCCAATACTGTTGTCTACTTTTAGTCGTAAGTGTCCCAATACTTTTGTCAAGTTGTAGTCCCAAGTGTCCCAATACTTTTGTCCAGTTTTCGGCTTTAGTGTCCCAATACTTTTGTCCAGTGTAAGTGTCCCAATACTTTTGTCCAGTGGTAGTCCTAAGTTTCCCAATACTGTTGTCTACTTTTAGTCGTAAGTGTCCCAATACTTTTGTCCAGTGGTAGTCCTAAGTTTCCCAATACTGTTGTCTACTTTTAGTCGTAAGTGTCCCAATACTTTTGTCAAGTTGTAGTCCCAAGTGTCCCAATACTTTTGTCCAGTTTTCGGCTTTAGTGTCCCAATACTTTTGTCCAGTGTAAGTGTCCCAATACTTTTGTCCAGTGGTAGTCCTAAGTTTCCCAATGCTGTTGTCTACTTTTAGTCGTAAGTGTCCCAATACTTTTGTCAAGTTGTAGTCCCAAGTGTCCCAATACTTTTGTCCAGTTTTCGGCTTTAGTGTCCCAATACTTTTGTCCAGTGATAGTCATAAGTGTCCCAATACTTTTGTCTAGTGTACCTACCTAGTCTGCATTGTGTGGGCACGCTGGTGCATCCTGCTTTTAAGCAGCCATCTTAAAAAAACAGCAGCATCAGCGCAGCGGTTCTTTGAAGGGTCATAAAATCAAAACCGGAGCAGGTATCAAAACCCTTTCGCCAACTTTCAATCAGAAGGGTTCAATCTCTCTCCTGTGTTAGTTTGAAGCCGAAACAACAAACGCACTCAGAGGAGATAATGTTTGAAGAAAGGTGACCGGTTTTTACAAAAATGTTGTTTTGAAGGGGGAATAGCAAACTTCCTGTTGATTTTTGCTGGGAGTTGTCAATTTATGAAATGCAGTTCTAAGTGAGACCTACATAGAGGTTTTTGTTTCATGTCTCTCCGACCTTCCGAGTGGGAGTTACAGGCAGTTTTGTCATTTTTCTTCTTCCGAGGCGCAGTTTTTTTCTGCGTTGTATTCAAAAATTGCGGTAGAGCGCAATTTTGAGATTTGGGGTTAGGTTTTTTTATTAGATCGCAATTTTTGCCAGTCCTGATGTGTGCGTTCAGTTTGGTGAGTTTTGAAGCATGTTAAGGGGGTCAAAATACAGCTCAAAGAGGCAAAAGTGACTGTTTTTAGTACTTTTTTGTCTTGAAGGGGGAATTGCCAACTTCCTGTTGATTTTAGCCCGAGAATGTACTATTATAAAATCTAGGTCTGAGTCAGACCTACATAGAGGTTTTTGTTTCATGTCTCTCCGACCTTCCTAGTGGGAGTTACAGTCAGTCTAGTTTTTTTTTTTCCTAGGGGGCGCTAGAGCGCAATTTTGAGTTTTGTGGTTCGTTTTTTTTTTTAAAAAAGGCAATTTTCGCAGGTCCTGATGTGTGGGTCAAATATGGTGAGTTTTGAAGCATGTTAAGTGGGTCAAATTACAGTTTAATGTGGCGGCGGAAGAATAAAGAATAAAGAATAATACAACCTTACAAACTCAATAGGTCCTTATGTACCATTGCAAAAGGACTCCCGAAGGGAGTCCTTTTGCAATGGGCCATGCGGGCCCTAATAATGCTATTGTAAGTTAATAATACTAACACAGACAATTGTAAACATGTTTGCATATTAGCTAATGCTAAGTAAGTAAGTACCGCATTTTTCGGACTATAAGTCACAGTATTATTCATAGTTTGGCCGGGGGTGCGACTTATACCCAGGAGAGACTTATACGTGAAATTATTAACACATTAGCGTAAAATATCAAATAATATTAAAGCTGCAAGCAGCGATGGACGGAACCGACTTTGACAGCACATAAAATCCAAACCGGAGCAGTAATTAAAACTCTTTCGTCAACTTTTAATCAGAAGGGTTCAATCTCTCTCCTGTGCTAGTTTGAAGCCGGCACGACAAACGCGCTCAGAGGAGATAATGTTTGAAAAAGGTGACCGGTTTTTACAAAACTTTTGTTTTGAAGGGGGAATTGCAAACTTCCTGTTGATTTTAGCTGGGGATTGTTAATATATGAAATGTAGGTCTAAGTGAGACCTACATAGAGGTTTCATGTCTCTACGACATTCCTACTGGAAGTTACAGGCAGTTTTGTCTGTGTTTTCTTCCTTGGAGCAGTTTTGTCTGTGTTTTCTTCCTAGGGGGCGCTAGAGCGCAATTTTGAGTTTTGGGGTTGGTTTTTTTTATTAGAACGTCATCGCTCCGAGGGCGAATATTAGAAAGCCGTTTAATTCGCCAAAATTCACCCATTTAGAGTTCGGAAATCGGTTAAAAAAATATATGGTCTTTTTTCTGCAACATCAAGGTATATATTGACGCTTACATAGGTCTGGTGATAATGTTCCCCTTTAAACGATTTCCACAGATCAAATCACGAAGAACTGTACAAAACGTAGGTGAAGTAAAACAATTCAATGAAAACATCATAAAAAGGATACAAAGGTGATTAAAAATGATAGTTAAAAGGTGCATTAACTAAAAGCTTTACTAAAAAGAGAAGTGTTCAAATATTTCTTAAAAGTGTCAACGGAGGGACTGGTGCAAGTTGTCCCAGAGTCTGGGAGCTATAGTCTGGAATGCCAGGTTCTAAAAGGAGTTTTTGGGATCTTTAGAAGACCCTGGCCTGAAGACCCTGAAGAGTCGGGGCATAACAAGTCAGTGATGTACTGAGGGGCCTCACCACACACACACACACACACACACACACACACACACACACACACACACACACACACACACACACACACACACACACACACACACACACACACACACACACACACACGCGTCTTGGTGTTAGAGCACATGAATGGTGTGCAGGTTAGAGTTAAGCACAGCAGAGGATCCAGGTTACGTTTCCAGGGCGGCTTTTTAAACCTGAGGGGGC
>NC_084585.2:6836611-6854111 GCF_033978685.3 Nerophis lumbriciformis | reverse complement strand
TGCTGCTAGGGACAGATGTAAGACGGATAGGAAGGTTAATGCCTCCATCTTGCCCTCCTCCTCCTACAATGGAGTCTCCTGTGGCTTGATGGTGACGAGGGTGGAAGGGTGCGCTCCTGACCGATTGGCAACCAACTAGTGGTCGCCACTCTTCATTGTGACAACCCTTTTCATTTGACTTGTCTCATAGTTTTTGTACAAAATTGTATTTTGTAGTTGTGGTCACACTTTAGTCATCTACGTTGATTTAGTTTAACATTAGTGCATGTGCCTAAGAGAGTATGGGGTAACGGACTGTCTTATTGTGGCAGTTCTCTCCCTGTATAATCAGTGTCAGAGCTTGGTCCGCATTGCCGGCAGTAAGTCGGACACGTTTCCAGTGAGGGTTGGACTCCGCCAAGGCTGCCCTTTGTCACCGATTCTGTTCATAACCTTTATGGACAGAATTTCTAGGCGCAGTCAGGGCGTTGAGGGGATCTGGTTTGGTGGCTGCAGGATTAGATCACTGCTATTTGCAGATGATGTGGTCCTGATGGCTTTCTCCGGCCAAGATCTTCAGCTCTCACTGGATCGGTACGCAGCCGAGTGTGAAGCGACTGGGATGGGAATCAGCACCTCCAAGTCCGAGTCCATGGTTCTCTCCCGGAAAAGGGTGGAGTGCCATCTCCGGGTTGGGGAGGAGATCTTGCCCCAAGTGGAGGAGTTCAAGTACCTCGGAGTCTTGTTCACGAGTGGGGGAAGAGTGGATCGTGAGATCGACAGGCGGGTCGGTGCGGCGTCTTCAGTAATGCGGACGCTGTATCGATCCGTTGTGGTGAAGAAGGAGCTGAGCCGGAAGGCAAAGCTCTCGATTTACCGGTCGATCTACGTTCCCATCCTCACCTATGGTCATGAGCTTTGGGTCATGACCGAAAGGACAAGATCACGGGTACAAGCGGCCGAAATGAGTTTCCTCCGCCGAGTGGCGGGGCTCTCCCTTAGAGATAGGGTGAGAAGCTCTGTCATTCGGGGGGAGCTCAAAGTAAAGCCGCTGCTCCTCCACATCGAGAGGAGCCAGATGAGGTGGTTCGGGCATCTGGTCAGGATGCTACCCGAACGCCTCCCTAGGAAGGTGTTTCAGGCACGTCCGACCGGTAGGAGGCCACGGGGAAGACCTAGGACACGCTGGGAAGACTATCTCTCCCGGCTGGCCTGGGAACGCCTCGGGGTCCCCCGGGAGGAGCTGGACGAAGTGGCTGGGGAGAGGGAAGTCTGGGCTTCCCTGCTTAAGCTGCTGCCCCCGCGACCCGACCTCGGATAAGCGGAAGAAGATGGATGGATGGATGGCATGTGCCTCACAATACGAAGGTCTTGAGTAGTCCTGGGTTTGAACAACACCAGTATCAAGTGGGGCTGTTTGAGGCAGGGGAGAAGGCAAACACCACCTTGGGGGACCTAAAGAGCCAAACACCACTTTGGGGGACCTAAAGAGCCCAACCATGGTCAAGGGGTCCCAAAGATAAAGACTAGTTTACAAGCAAAACAACAATGAGTTGTGGCCATTTTCCTCTGGATGAGACTTTGATTACACGACTTCTTCCACCAAGTTGACGTTAGCTACTTCAGCCAACTTGTTTGTCTTGCTTACCAACCTCACATTTTAATCACACAGATTTGCAGGAAAATACTGGTAGGCTCTTGAAAGAATGGCTGTTCCTTTGTCCCCCCCCTTCCTTCCAGTCCTGGGTGCTGGCGCCACTAATGGAATTGCAATCTGTGTGGCTCCTCACTCCTCACAAAGTCTGAAGTGACATAGTCATTAATGAGAAGACCTCCAGACTGGTCACCTGCACCTCATTCTTGTCTCTTCTTTGTTTAACTGCGGTTTTCAGCCCTGCTCTCGGGTCCCCTGTGGACCACCTGGCTCCACAAACGAGTGTAGTGACGATTGGATCTTAGTAAATTGTATCAAGAGTGGTAATATAGATCCATGAGAACTATGTTCCAAATGTTTAAAATTCTAATATTAATGCAGTTTTCATAACGTGTTTGGCACATTTTTCATCCATCCTTTTATTTTCTAATGGCCAGTTCCTTACAGACCACTCCACATGTGGTTCCTTACAGACCACTCCACACTTGGTTCCGTACAGACCACTCCACATGTGATTCCTTACAGACCACTCCACATGTGGTTCCTTACAAATCACTCCACACTTGGTTCTTTACAGATCACTTCACACTTGGTTCCGTAAAGACCACTCCACACTTGGTTCCTTTCAGACCACTCCACATTTAGTTCCTTACAGACCACTCCACACTTGGTTCCTTACAGACCACTCCGCATGTGGTTCCTTACAGACCACTCCACATTTGGTTCCTTACAGACCACTCCACACTTGGTTCCTTACAGACCACTTCACACTTGGTTCTGTACAGACCACTCCACACTTGGTTCCGTACAGAACACTCCACACTTGGTTCCTTACAGACCACTTCACACTTGGTTCCGTACAGACCACTCCACACTTGGTTCTGTACAGACCACTCCCCACTTGGTTCCGTACAGACCACTCCACACTTGGTTCCTTACAGACCACTCCACATTTGGTTCCTTACAGACCACTCCACATTTAATTCCTTACAGACCACTCCACACTTTGTTCCTTACAGACCACTCCACATGTGGTTCCTTACAAACCACTCCACACTTGGTTCCGTACAGACCACTCCACATGTGGTTCCTTACAGATCACTCCACACTTGGTTCCTTACAGATCACTTCACACTTGGTTCTGTACAGACCACTCCACACTTGGTTCCTTACAGACCACTCCACACTTGGTTCTGTACAGACCACTCCACACTTGGTTCCGTACAGACCACTCCACATGTGGTTCCTTACAGATCACTCCACACTTGGTTCCTTACAGATCACTTCACACTTGGTTCTGTACAGACCACTCCACACTTGGTTCCTTACAGACCACTTCACACTTGGTTCCGTACAGACCACTCCCCACTTGGTTCCGTACAGACCACTCCACACTTGGTTCCTTACAGACCACTCCACACTTGGTTCCGTACAGACCACTCCACATTTAGTTCCTTACAGACCACTTCACACTTGGTTCCTTACAGACCACTCCACATGTGTTTCCTTACAGACCACTCCACACTTGGTTCCGTACAGACCACTCCACACTTGGTTCCGTACAGACCATGCCACATTTGGTGCCTTACAGACCACTCCACATTTAGTTCCCTACAGACCACTCCACACTTGGTTCCTTACAGACCACTCCACATGTGTTTCCTTACAAACCACTCCACATGTATTTCCTTACAGACCACTCCATATGTGGTTCCCTTAACCAAGCATTGGACAACACGAGCATACATAAACAAATTGTTGATAATCTGTTTTAATCTGTAAGAAAACATGCTGTATTATTTCCATGTTGTTACAAATTTAAAAGTCCAAAACACAGGGTTCAAAGCCTAGGAAAACAGTAGCGGTTTACAGTCCGGGATTTGCGGTACTCATCTCTCCCCTGCCTGAATCTAAGTTTGGGAAAAAGTTTCCTTAATGGATAAAGAAACAGTTCCCCTCTTCTATTTCCTCTACCTTAAACTGTCTGCTTTACTGTATAACAAGTGGCCTCAACAAGGCAGGTCCTTTTACGGGTGTGCATTTAATAACCAATGAAAAGCTTTACAGGTCCTTAGGGCTTTTAGGGTGACCGTCACAAAGCCTGTTAGCCGGACTTTTAAATGCGAGTGATGGCACCCTGTAAAAACAGATTGGAGTGGAACGTTTAGAGCTAAAAAGGAGACGTCAATATGGCCAGACTAGAACCGTTGGAAAAAAGGGGACTTGACTTACAGGGCAGATGCCGTTGTAAATAAGAGAGATGGCAAGAGCGAAGAGCATCTCGCTTTGGTTTATGAGCTTATTTAAAGGAGTAATGTGGCACTGCTTGGAGTTGGCTTTCATTAAAAGAGCGATCAGAAGAGAGGAAAAGAGGGAGTGTTTGCCAACCAGGAGCATGTTACCGCCAAAATCCTGGACCAGGGGTCTGCAACATGTCTGGACCAGGGGTTTGCAACAATGTCTGGACCAGGGGTCTGCAACATGTCTGGACCAGGGGTCTGCAACATGTCTAGACCAGGGGTCTGCGACATGTCTGGACCAGGGGTTTGCAACAATGTCTGGACCAGAGGTCTGCAACATGTCTAGACCAAGGGTCTGCAACATTTATAGACCAGGGGTCTGTAACATGTCTGGACCAGGGGTCTGCAACATGCCTGGACCAGGGGTCTGCAACATGTCTGGACTAGGGGTCTGCAACATGTCTGGACCAGGGGTCTGCAACATGTCTGGACCAGGGGTCTGCGACATGTCTGGACCAGGGGTCTGCAACATGTCTAGACCAGGGGTCTGCGACATGCCTGGACCAGGGGTCTGCGACATGTCTGGATTGGGGGCCTGCAACATGTCTGGACCGGGGATCTGCAACATGTCTGGACCAGGGGTCTGCGACATGTCTGGACCAGGGGTCTGCAACATGTCTGGACCAGGGGTCTGCAACATGTCTGGACCAGGGGTCTTCAACATGTCTGGACCAGGGGTCTGCAACATGCCTGGACCAGGGGTCTTCAACATGTCTGGACCAGTGGTCTGCAACATGTCTGGATCAGGGGTCTGCGACATGTCTAGACCAGTGGTCTGCGACATGCCTGGACCAGGGGTCTGCGACATGCCTGGACCAGGGGTCTGCGACATGTCTGGACCAGGGGTCTGCAACATGTCTGGACCAGGGGTCTACAACCCGCGGCTCTGGAGCAACACTTCAGCCTCCTTCTTGTAGGAGTTTGTTTTAAACACCACAGTGGGGACAATGAGGAAAATTAGCACACACACACACACACACACACACGCACACACACACACACACACACACACACACACACACACACACACACACACACACACACTCGCACGTCTCCCAATGTTATCTGAGGTCACCTGTCAATCCAAGCACTGTTGCTATGACCACCTGTCATGTGTCCCAGCATGCATTGCAAGGCATCACCTGTGTGTTTAACTGGAATCTGTCACACACCCACTGGAGCGTGATCCCACAGCAACACACACATTCCTCTCAGGGGGACCCACACACAGAAAGACAATCTGGCTTATTTAATGGCAATTAGTCATCATTATCCACATGACTGGTAATAGAATGTTCTCTGTGTGGATGTCCTCCATGCAGGTGTAATATAATGTCCTCTATGTCCATGCAGGTGTAATATAATGTCCTCCATGTCCATGCAGGTGTAATATAATGTCCTCCATGTCCACGCAGGTGTAATATAATGTCCTCCATGTCCATGCAGGTGTAATATAATGTCCTCCATGTCCATGCAGGTGTAATATAATGTCCTCCATGTCCACGCAGGTGTAATATAATGTCCTCCATGTCCATGCAGGTGTAATATAATGTCCTCCATGTCCATGCAGGTGTAATATAATGTCCTCCATGTCCACGCAGGTGTAATATAATGTCCTCCATGTCCACGCAGGTGTAATATAATGTCCTCCATGTATGTGCATGCAGGTGGTGAGAGTTCCAGTGGAGAGCTGTGAGCAGTACACCACATGTGGGGAGTGTCTAGGCTCCAGGGACCCTCACTGTGGTTGGTGTGTCCTCCACAATGTGTAAGTACTCCACACACATCTTTATACAAGTCAAATCTCAGGTGTCACAACTAAATACATCTGTTTTCCCAATAATCGTGATTCCTTATGCTAAAAAAAAATCAAAAATCAATATATATATTTTTTTAATCTGTCCTGTCCAGCCACACAAATTAGTAGATGTAGATGATAGAGATGCGCGGATAGGCAATTATTTCATCCGCAACCGCATCAGAAAGTCGTCAACCATCCGCAATCCACCCGATCTAACATTTGATCAGAACCGCATCCGCCCGCCATCCGCCCGCACCCGCCCGTTGTTATATATCTAATATAGACGATGCAAGGCATTAGTGAGGTTATAAAGCTTTTGCCTGTTAAAGAAAGGAGACTGATCCAATGCAGCAGAGACATTCGCGTGCCACGCTGTCACGACCCAGACGCACACCAGTGCGCAATCATATGGGAGCCGCGCTGAGCTCACCTCCAAGCGCGTCTCGCTGCCGGCGACGGCCGGGTATATGGGCCCGACGCTCCAGCGCCATCCATTTTCAGGGCTAGTTGATTCGGCAGGTGGGTTGTTACACACTCCTTAGCGGGTTCCAACTTCCATGGCCACCGTCCTAGCTGCTGTCTATATCAACCAGGGTGAGCCCCACCCCTTTCGTGAGCGCACTGCGCGCGGAGTGACCCCTGTTACGCGCCCCCGGCAACATGGGTGGCGGGCAGGTAAGCTGCGCGGGCGGAGCGCGCGGAGTGACCCCTGTTACGAGCCCCCGGCCACGGGGGTGGCGGGCAGGTAAGCTGCTTACCTGCTGCGTGTGACGCCGGCCGCGGCGGACGAGGCGGGGTGTCGGTGCGGTGGGCGCGGTGGTGACCCTGGACGTGCGTCGGGCCCTTCTCGCGGATCGCCTCAGCTACGGCTCCCGGTGGGGCCCTCTCGGGGGAAGGGGCCTCGGTCCCGGACCCCGGCGAGGCGTCGGGGGCCTTCTCCGCTCCGTAAAAGTGTCCATCTCTTTTCTTTTTTTTTCTTCTGTTGTGGCATATGCTGCAGGTGCCTGCTCGTTTTTTGTATGTGGGTAACAACATTTAACTATGTATATATATTTCCGAATTGGTTTAACTGCCACCCGCCTGAATATATTTAAAATCTAATTTTTTTTAATTTCCACCGCCCGACCCGACCCGCGGATAAAATCTAATTTTTTTAAATTTCATCCGCCCGATCCGCGGATAATCCGCGGACTCTGCGGTTGTGCCCGCAAACCGCGCATCTCTAGTAGATGATCTATATCTGCTGTACACATTTACTTCACAAAAGACACGTGTTGAATACTTATTATTTGTATTTGACTTTATTAAATGTTTGTCTATAATTTTATTTAACAAAGCCAGTTTTCTTTTAAGTAACATAGAAATCTGTTTTATGGAGGAATGTAGAACTGGCCTCCAATGTTAGGATAGGATAGGATAGGATAGAGATAGGTCTTTATTGTCATTGCACAAGTACAACAAAACTTTGTTTTCAGCACAAACCCGTTCAAGATGAGACAAACAAACAGTGTACAGGGTTACAGAACAGGAACGCTGATGGGTCGCCACAAGGCGCCCCGTAAAAAATGGGAAAAAAAGGTAAACACTGAGGAAGGATGAGTAAAAAAATCCAATCTAGACTGGGCTTCTAAACCAGTCTAAACCTCGCAAAGCACATATACATATTACAACGTACATCTCGAGATATCTAGCAACAGAGGGGAGGGAGTGCGGGGTCATGGTGGCGGGCCGCAGCTCTCAGGTGCTGCCCATCCGTCCATCACCCCGAAGGGACCTGTTTTATGGAGGAATGTAGAATTGGCATCCAATGTTAGGATAGGATAGGATAAGATAGGATAGGATAGGATAGGTCTTTATTGTCATTACACAAGTACAACAAAACTTTGTTTTCAGCACAAACCCGTTCAAGATGAGACAAACAAACAGTGTACAGGGTTACAGAACAGGAACGCTGATGGGTCGCCACAAGGCGCCCCGTAAAAGATGGGAAAAAAAGGTAAACACTGAGGAAGGATTAGTAAAAAAAATCCAATCTAGACTGGGCTCCTAAACCAGTCTAAACCTCGCAAAGCACATATACATATTACAACGTACATCTCCAGATATCTAGCAACAGAGGGGAGGGAGTGCGGGGTCATGGTGGCAGGCCGCAGCCCATCCGTCCATCACCCCTAAGGGATTCGCGTCAAGGGCTTTGGATTGGGAGTGGGGTGTGTATGTGTGGCGTATATTTTTTTGTGGATGCATGTGTGTGTGTGTAAGCCTGCAGTGTGTCTCTGTTCCGCTGCCTTGATGTCGTGCAGCCGATAAGTTCAACACAAGTATTGATTCTGAATTGAGAACTGATTCTGAATGCAATGGTGTGGTGCCCAAAGATTGACAGCCCTATCAAATAGATTTTGAAGTGGACTGACCTACAGTTAAATGTAAAGGCCCCACAAATTCATTCAGTGGTCAAGTCTGAGTTAATAATTCTTCTGGAATTGTTTTTGTTTTTCACAATTACAACATTTTTGACTGTAATTTCCAAGCTATAGAGCACACTGATATTTAAGCCGCACCTACCAAATTTAAAAATACATTTTTCTACATATATTATCCGCACCAAACTATAGGCCGCAGATATATACATGTTCAAAAGTTTATGTAAATGTTTGTTTACATGCCTTATTTGTTCCCAAACGGTGTCTGTAACACAGCAGAAGTCATGGTCATGGATAGAGATGTCCGATAATATCGAGCTGCCGATATTATCGGCCGATACATGCTTTAAAATGTAATATCGGAAATTATCGGTATCGGTTTCAAAAAATTAAATGTATGACTTTTTAAAACGCCGCTGTGTACACGGACGTAGGGAGAAACCTTAAAGGCACTGCCTTTGCGTGCCGGCCCAATCACATAATATCTACGGCTTTTCACACACACAAGTGAATGCAAGGCATACTTTGTCAACCGCCATACAGGTCACACTGAGGGTGGCCGTATAAACAAGTTCAACACTGTTACAAATATGCGCCACACTGTGAACCCACAGTGACAAACACATTTCGGGAGAACATCCGCACCGTAACACAACATAAACACAACAGAACAAATACCCAGAAGCCCTTGCAGCACTTATTCTTCCGGGATGCTACAATATACACCCCCCGCTTCCCCATACCCCCCAACCCTGACCACCTCAACCTCCTCATGCTCTCTCAGGGAGAGCATGTCCCAAATTCCAAGCTATTGTTTTGAAGCATGTTAAAAAAAATAATGCACTTTGTGACTTCAATAATAAATATGGCAGTGCCATGTTGGCATTTTTTTTTTTCTCCATAACTTGAGTTGATTTATTTTGGAAAACCTTGTTACATTGTTTAATGCATCCAGCTATAGCATTCTCTTTGGTGTTATAGCATCTCTATAACAAGCCGCCATTTGGCCACATCTTGACGACGGCAGCGAGCTCATTCCCCGGCTGATTGTGCAGCGCAAATCTGGCAAAGACCCCGCAGACAAAATAGGGAAATATTAATAGGCAAATTATTTATAAGCCCTCATTTCAGGCCTCTGGTGCCTTTAGCCACATCTTATTAATAGTCCTGCTACTTTCACTCAGCTGTACAACTGACTTGGATTACACACACACACACACACACACACACACACACACACATATACACACACACACACACACACCTCTATTCTAGGAACATGTTGTCAGGGGAGATGGTGCACGCCAAATGAGCGCCGCTAGTACACTAACTAAATGAGCGTATTGGGTGGGGGGAGGGAGGACCAGTTAGCATGTTTTCCCGCCTGGCGCTAATTGTCAGTCCTTCACAGAACGCCACATCAGCTCCCTCCCACCACCACCACCACCACCACCACCGGGACCAGTGGTTGTTAGCGCCGAGGTGCTGGCTAATGCATTATGAATAGCTAATAGTAAAAGTGCTGCTGTGTAACAGGAAATGGGAAATTGCTGACCCCTTTCGGATTGAATTGTATGTTTTTTTTACGGCTGGGGGGGGGGGGGGGGGGGACTTTAACGGTTGCCTATAGATCTGCTGACACGTTCCAGTTGCTGAAGTGAAGAGACGAGGCCGTGTGCACGCAGATAAGTGTTTGTTGCACCACACGGAGGCCGCTAATAACGTTTAGACGTACAGTAATGGCTGCTGCTTGCTATTAGCACATTGGTCTTCTCTTATTGCTCCCATTTTCTCTGTCAAAGTCATTGTTCTGCGTCTTGATTAGGGTTACAAAGGGGTGGAAAGTCTCCGGTAAATTTCCGGAAATTAACCACAGGAAGTTAAGCTCGGGAAGTTTGGAAATATTGACCATTTTTATTTGATTATTCAAAGTTGGACAGCGTCCATGGGAATACATGCTCTAATGTGTGAATGTGAGTGTGGATGTGAGTGTGATGAGGTGGCGACTTGTCCAGGGTGTACGCCGCCTTCCGCCCGAATGCAGCTGGGATAGGCTCCAGCACCCCCCGCAACCCCAAAAGGGACCAGCGGTAGAAAATGGACGGATGAATATGGGAATTAATGGGAATATATGGGAATTAATGGGAATATATGACAATTAATGGGAATAAATGGAAATTAATGGGAATATATGGGAATTATGGGAATTATGGGAATTAATGGGAATATATGAGAATTAATGGGAATATATGAGAATTAATGGGAATTAATGAGAATATATAGAATTAATGGAAATATATGAAAATTAATGGGAATATATGGGAATTAATGGGAATTTATGGAAATTAATAGGAATTAATGGGAATATATGAAAATTAATGGGAATATATGGGAATTAATGGGAATATATGGAAATTAATGGGAATACATGGGAATATATGGGAATTAATGGGAATATATGAGCATTAATGGGAATATATAGGAATTAATGGGAATATATGGGAATTAATGGGAATATATGAGAATTAATGGGAATATATGGAATTAATGGGAATATATGGAAATTAATGGGAATATATGGGAATTAATGGGAATACATGGGATTATATGGGAATTAATGGGAAATTGGGAATATATGGGAATTAATGGGAATATATAGGAATTCATGGGAATATATGGGAATTCATGGGAATAGATGGAAATTAATGGAAATATATGGGAATGTATGGGAATTAATGGGAATATATGGGAATTAATGGGAATATATGGGATTATATGGGAATTAATGGGAAATTGGGAATATATGGGAATTAATGGGAATATATGAGAATTAATGGGAATTAATGAGAATATATAGAATTAATGGAAATATATGAAAATTAATGGGAATATATGGGAATTAATGGGAATTTATGGAAATTAATAGGAATTAATGGGAATATATGAAAATTAATGGGAATATATGGGAATTAATGGGAATATATGGAAATTAATGGGAATATATGGGAATTAATGTGAATCTATGACAATTAATGGGAATAAATGGAAATCAATGGGAATACATGGGAATATATGGGAATTAATGGGAATTAATGGGAATATATGAGCATTAATGGGAATATATAGGAATTAATGGGAATATATGGGAATTAATGGGAATATATGAGAATTAATGGGAATATATGGAATTAATGGGAATATATGGAAATTAATGGGAATATATGGGAATACATGGGATTGTATGGGAATTAATGGGAAATTGGGAATATATGGGAATTAATGGGAATATATAGGAATTCATGGGAATATATGGGAATTCATGGGAATAGATGGAAATTAATGGAAATATATCGGAATGTATGGGAATTAATGGGAATATATGGGAATTAATGGGAATATATGGGATTATATGGGAATTAATGGAAAATTGGGAATATATGGGAATTAATGGGAATATATGGGAATTCATGGGAATATATGAGAATTAATGGGAATATATGGGAATTAATGGAAATATATGGGAATATATGGGAATGTATGGGAATTAATGGGGATATATGGGAATTAATGGGAATATAAGAGAATTAATGGGAATATATGGGAATTAATGGGAATATATGGGAATTAATGAGAATTAATGAAAATATATGGGAATTAATGAGAATTAATGGGAATTAACTGGAATATATTGGAATTAATGGGAATATATGGGAATTAATGGGAATATCTGGGAATTAATGGGAATATATGGGAATTAATTTGTATATATTGGAATTGATGGGAATATATGGGAATTAATGGGGAATTACAATAATGATATATTATTGGGCACTTGTCTCTATGCTATACGTAGCTCTTTGCACAGTATTTACAAATGTACACCACCTTTCCGTTTACATTGGTTGGGGTGAAATGTCTCCACACAACAGATGGTGTATTGTTTGTATTGATTTATTCTTGTAAAACACTAATGCAATGCCACACACACACACACGGATATAAATAGTCGGCTAAACAACTGGAGTAGTCTTTAAAAATATTTGACTGACGGACAAATGAATAGAAATAGTCTAGATGAATACATGAACAGTCAATCAGCATGCTAAATACAACTATAAGATACATTATTGTATGACAACAGAATGGCAGAGGAAACTACACCTTTTCATTTAGTATTTGCTACTTGAACTTTACACATCACAAAAAAAGGTACATTAGGATCGCTAACGTTGTTAGCATAAATGAATGGGATTTAACATAGAGAAAATTAGCATCACGGCTATATTCACCCCAGTAATATCATCAACACTTACCTGACTGCATGAAGTCCTTGGGCTCAAATATTAGTGTGGTCTCAATAGTCCTGCTGTAGTGTGAAGCATGCTGGGAATTATCTGCGCATGTGATGGAATAATGCACTGTACTTGTGATGGAGGAAGCACAGTGCAGGGTTGAAATTCAACTGAATTTGCATTAAATCAGGTAGCTATTAATCATGCTGCAAGATCTAGCATGTTGCATTCAATGTTTATTCCCTTTTATTTCCCATTAATTACCGTTAATTCCCATGGAAAGTTTCCAACTTTGAATATTCCTGGAATTTTGCAACCCTAGTCTTGATCGTGCTTTAACATCATGTAAATATTATATTGATGTGATGGATATAGTTATGTTGCGTTTTGGACCAGTTGTTCCTCCCAGGGAATTCAAGTCACAATTCGCTCCCAAGCTCTTTCCGACACTTAAAGCTGAGTTGAAAAACCACCAGAGACAGAATAGGTATTTTGTTGTATATTTTCAAAGCTTTGCCAATATACATTTTGAGACCAGTCTAACCCGAGAACATTCTATTGCGCCTCCCAAAATGGTCTGTCTTCCCAACGCCAAAAACCCCTCTTTCCTTCCCCCTCCCTAGCCATAATACAAGCACAACATCTCCCTAGCCATAATACATTCCAAATAACTCAAGGTTAACACACACAGTTTACTTGCTGACAGAGCATCAAGAGAAGAAATGGAAAACACGAGCTGTTTTCAAATATGACTAAGAAATGAAAGAAGTACAACTTAAATTCGGATATATGTAAATATCTGCCTCCGACAATTATTATAATGGATAGATCTACCTGCTCAGTGGCCTAGTGGTTAGACTGTCCGCCCTGAGATCGGAAGGTTGTGAGTTTGAGTCATACCAAAGACTGTAAAAATGGGACCCATTACCTCCCTGCTTGGCACTCAACATCAAAAGTTGGAATTGGGGGTTAAATCACCAAAAATGATTCCCGAGCGTGACCACCGCTGCTGCTCACTGCTCCCCTCACCTCCCACGGGGGTGATCAAGGGTGATGGGTCAAATGCAGAGAAATAATTTCACCACACTTAGTGTGTGTGTGTGTGTGTGTGAGACTATCATTGGTACTTTAACTTTATATAATTATTATAATTGGGTATTAAGGCCATGTCTACACTAAAGTCGTTAACCCCTTAACCAATAATTATTTAGCCCTGTTTCAGCCACACTAAACCAGCGGACACATTTTTACACGGGTAAGTCAGCCGTGTAATTCTTGAATCTCCGGCACTTAGCTTTGTATGGACTCATTGATCGTTTAGAATAGAATAGAATAGAAAGTACTATATTGATCCCTGGACGTAAATGGGTGTCATTTTGACATTTTTATCGTGTTTTGGAAGTTTTCCTTAGTTAGCAGATTGTGTTATGCGTGACAGTGTGGCTTGACCCTTCATGTTAGTTGCATTTTTTTACCCATGACTAGGGAAGGTTGTTTGGATTGTGTCATTGTAAGTACTTTCAAGGGACAATGATCTGATTCACTCACATTGTCCACAAGTATGCATCATTCAGAGACCGCCTGGTATTTAAAGTTAATGTGGACGCTAGAAATGCGCGGATAGGCAATTATTTCATCCGCAACCGCATCAGAAAGTCGTCAACCATCCGCCATCCACCCGAACTAACATTTGATCAGAACCGCACCCGCCCGTTGTTATATATCTAATATAGACGATGCAAGGCATTAATGAGGTTATAAAGCTTTTGCCTGTTAAAGAAAGGAGACTGATCCAATGCAGCACAGACATTCGCGTGCCACGCTGTCACGACCCAGACGCACACCAGTGCGCAATCATATGGGAGCCGCGCTGAGCGCACCTCCAAGCGCGTCTCGCTCCCGGCGACGGCCGGGTATGGACCCGACGCTCCAGCGCCATCCATTTTCAGGGCTAGTTGATTCGGCAGGTGGGTTGTTACACACTCCTTAGCGGGTTCCAACTTCCATGGCCACCGTCCTGCTGTCTATATCAACCAGGGTGAGCCCCACCCCTTTCGGAGTGACCCCTGTTACGCGCCCCCGGCAACAGGGGTGGCGGGCAGGTAAGCTGCGCGGGCGGAGCTGCTTACCTGCTGCGCGTGACACCGGCCGCGGCGAAGGCGGACGAGGCGGGGTGTCGGTGCGGTGGGCGCGGTGGTGACCCTGGACGTGCGTCGGGCCCTTCTCGCGGATCGCCTCAGCTACGGCTCCCGGTGGGGCCCTCTCGGGGGAAGGGGCCTCGGTCCCGGACCCCGGCGAGGCGTCCCTTCTACGCTCCGTAAAAGTGTCCATCTCTTTTTTTTTTTTCTTCTGTTGTGGCATATGCTGCAGGTGCCTGCTCATTTTTCGTATGTGGGTAACAACATTTAACTATGTATATATATTTCCGAATTGGTTTAACTGCCACCCGCCTGAATCTATTGAAAATCTAATTTTTTTTTATTTCAACCGCCCGACCCGACCCGACCCGCCCCGCGGATAAAATCTAATTTTTTTAAATTTCATCCGCCCGATCCGCGGATAATCCGCGGACTCCGCGGTTGTGCCCGCAAACCGCGCATCTCTAGTGGACGCGCTCCACAATGCGATGCTTGGTTGAACTCATGACGTCTGGCGGGCCAAATTGAAGAGGCCCTAGTTAGGACAGCCCATCTTTAAATGATTGCCATTAAATGTAAATGTAACACCAATCTCTCTTTGCTTTGTTTCTTAAGATGCTCACGAAAGGACCGTTGTGAACGAGCGAGGGAACCTCAGAGGTTCGCCACAGACCAGAGGCAGTGTGTGCAGCTCACCGTTCAGCCTAGAAACATCTCTGTCACCATGTCTGAAGTACAGGTAGGTTTGATGTGTTCACGCCATCTGTATGAACACTGTCCAAAGGTACTGGACCCCGAGCATCTCTTTAAGAATTTCTAGGCACAGTCAGGGCGTTGAGGGGGATCCGGTTTGGTGGCTGCAGGATTAGGTCTCTGCTTTTTGCAGATGATGTGGTCCTGATGGCTTCATCCGGCCAGGATCTTCAGCTCTCACTGGATCGGTTTGCAGCCGAGTGTGAAGCGACTGGGATGGGAATCAGCACCTCCAAGTCCGAGTCCATGGTTCTCGCCCGGAAAAGGGTGGAGTGCCATCTCCGGGTTGGGGAGGAGATCTTGCCCCAAGTGGAGGAGTTCAAGTACCTGGGAGTCTTGTTCACGAGTGAGGGAAGAGTGGATCGTGAGATCGACAGGCGGATCGGTGCGGCGTCTTCAGTAATGCGGACGCTGTATCGATCCGTTGTGGTGAAGAAGGAGCTGAGCCGGAAGGGAAAGCTCTCAATTTACCGGTCGATCTACGTTCCCATCCTCACCTATGGTCATGAGCTTTGGGTTATGACTGAAAGGACAAGATCACGGTACAAGATCTACGTTCCCATCCTCATCTATGGTCATGAGCTTTGGGTTATGACCGAAAGGACAAGATCACGGGTACAAGATCTACGTTCCCATCCTCATCTATGGTCATGAGCTTTGGGTTATGACCCAAAGGACAAGATCACGGGTATAAGATCTACGTTCCCATCCTCACCTATGGTCATAAGTTTTGGGTTATGACTGAAAGGACAAGATCACGGGTATAAGATCTACGTTCCCATCCTCACCTATGGTCATAAGTTTTGGGTTATGACTGAAAGGACAAGATCACGGGTATAAGATCTACGTTCCCATCCTCACCTATGGTCATAAGTTTTGGGTTATGACCCAAAGGACAAGATCACGGGTATAAGATCTACGTTCCCATCCTCACATATGGTCATGAGCTTTGGGTTATGACTGAAAGGACAAGATCACGGGTATAAGATCTACGTTCCCATCCTCATCTATGGTCATGACCTTTGGGTTATGACCGAAAGGACAAGATCACGGGTACAAGATCTACGTTCCCATCCTCACCTATGGTCATGAGGTTTGGGTTATGACCGAAAGGACAATATCACAGGTACAAGAGCTACGTTCCCATCCTCACCTATGGTCATGAGCTTTGGGTTATGACTGATAGGACAAGATCACGGGTATAAGATCTACGTTCCCATCCTCATCTATGGTCATGATCTTTGGGTTATGACCCAAAGGACAAGATCACGGCTACAAGATCTACGTTCCCATCCTCACCTATGGTCATGATCTTTGGGTTATGACTGAAAGGACAAGATCACGGCTACAAGATCTACGTTCCCATCCTCACCTATGGTCATGATCTTTGGGTTATGACTGAAAGGACAAGATCACGGGTATAAGATCTACATTCCCATCCTCACCTATGGTCATGAACTTTGGGTTATGACCGAAAGGACAAGGGTTCAAGCGGCCCAAATGAGTTTCCTCCGTTGGGTGGCGGGTCTCACCCTTAGAGATAGGGTGAGAAGCTCTGCCATCTGGGGGAAGCTCAAAGTAAAGCCACTGCTCCTCCACATCGAGAGGAGCCAGATGAGGTTGTTTGGGCATCTGGCCAGGATGCCACCCGAACGCCTCCCTAGGGAGGTGTTTAGGGCACGTCCGACCGGTAGGAGGCCACGGGGAAGACCCAGGACACGTTGGGGAGACTATGTCTCCCGGCTGGCCTGGGAACGCCTCGGGATCCCCCGGGAGGAGCTGGACGAAGTGGCTGGGGAGAGGGAAGTCTGGGCTTCCCTGCATAGGCTGCCGCCCCCGTGACCCGACCTCGGATCAGCGGAAGAAGATGGATGGATGGGATATATTTGCATTATGACCTTCTGCGAAGAAATATCCCGAGGTTAGCCGTCACTCTATGGACGACAACTACAGACTCAGTTGACTTAACTTGCATTTGTGGACTGAGAGAGGAAAGCAGAGTGAAGCCATGCAGACATGAGAGCTCAGAACTAAACCCCCAGGCTGTGGTGCAGACGGGCTGACCACATAAACACCCTTTTTGCGTCTGTGCATGATAATTATAATAGCTGCACACATTCCCTATTTCTGGTTGCAGCACACCCCCGCATGTCGCCATGT